>NC_059129.1:28864609-29167639 GCF_020740605.2 Lemur catta
AGTGAGGGAGGGGATTTCTGTTTTTAGCAGCCTGGAGGAGCCCTGGGTACCAAGAACTGGGAGGACAGGGCCCAGGTCGGTGATGAGCGCCAACAGCTGGGGAGACAGCCCTTGCTGGGGTTGGAGGTTTGGGTCACAGACACAGGGGGGCCAGCAAGCCTGTCACCTTCCCCCTAGCCCTGGCCTGGTCCCTATGCCACCTGAGCACCCGCTGTTAGGCATAACAGGTATCAGTAACATCTAGGCTACAGACGGCACGCACCCTTGTCGGATGCTGTTTTACGGATCCTGCACCTGCCTTGGAAACACATTCCCACCCCTCGGACCTTACTTTCCCTTTGGCTTCCACGATGGGATAAGAGCTCCGTTCCTCTGGAGGGAAAGAGGAGTAGTTGATTCCAGAAGACATTCAAGCCTCATTTTTAAAGGATGAATAGCAATTATCAGACAAAATAATAGCCCTGAAAATATAAGGAAAGCCAAGGAGATGGCAGAAAGGAGTGGCAGGAAGAGGACCCGGATCCCGAGGTCTGACCTGCTTCCACTCACTCCTGGGTTGCTGTGGACCTGCCTGCCCTCGGGGCACTGCAACTGCAGCACCTGTAAGGTGAGGCTGCTGGGGCCGGGCACGGTGTCACGCCTGTAATCCCAGCACTTTCAGAGGCCGAGGCAGGAAGGTCGCTGGAGGTCAGGAGGTCGAGACCAGCCTGAGCAAGAGCAAGACCCCATCTCTACAGAAAATAGAAACATTAGACGAGACAGGTGGGGAGTAGCGTGGTTGCCCTTCTCAGAAGGAATTAAACATGACAAAAATGTGAATGTTCATGACCTTGTCCTTAGACTCCCCACCTCCTCAGGAAGAGCAGTTCAGCCACAAACTCCGAGTCTGACTTAGTCACTAGATGAAACCAACAAATAAAACAATTGAGAACTGTCCTTTATCGAGAATCTACTATGTGCCAGGCACCACACTAAACATTTTCCCTCTATCATGTGTCACCGAAGCCTTACAGCAACCTTATGAAGAAAGAATTGTCTTAGCTCCATTTTACAGATGAGGAAGCTGAGGCCCAGAGTGGCCAGTTGACTTGGCCTACAACACACAGCACATGTGGAGCCAGGCGTCATACCTAGATCGCACGTGGCTGAGTGTGGCCTGGACACGCTAGTGTTGTACCACACTGTCCCCTGGTCTCTGCTGGGGTGAGGCTGGCTGTTTGGGTGTCAGGGAGGCAGGCCACACCCACCCTGGGCCCGCCACAGGCTGTTCTGCATTCTGCCTGCAGAGGGCAGTACCAAGGTTCCTCCAGGCCCTGGGGTCCAGGACTTGGGGAGGGGGAAGCCTTCTGCCCAGAAACCAGCAGCTCAGCCGGATGAGCTTCCCCCAGCTGGGCCCACCGAGGCCACACCTTACCCTGACTCCTTCTGGGCTGGTGCAGATGTAATGGGGGACACGGTAGCTCAGCGGGCAGGAGAAGGGCTTTAGAGACCCTAAATGCAACATGCCCAGCACCCAGATGTTAAACAAGTGGGGGCCATCACCAGTGCTGTCCACCACGGGGCCACACTGTGGTGGACAGAGGGGCTGCAGGACGGGAGAAGTGTAGACTCTAGAGAGGGGTGCCCAAGTTCACACCAGTGGTAAGAGGAAGAGCCGGGATTTGAAGCCACATGGTCAGGTGGCTTTCTGTCTTAGCCATGCTGCTGAGCCAGGGCCAGCACACGGCACTGGGGAAGAGGGTCTGAGGGGGCCGCACAGGAGGGTGCCTCAAAGTGTCCCCAGGCCCTGGTAGGACAAGGGGGCAGCAGAGAAAGGAGGGCCTCATTCCCACCCCTGCTGCTCTGCCAGCACCCGCTGTGGGCAGCAGGGCCCCTCTGGGCTCTGCCTCAGGCTGGACGCTGGGGACAGGCCTGGGGCAGGGGGAGCCCTGGTCAGCCAAGGTTAACCCTCACCCAGCGCCTGGTGTGTGGCTGGCCAGCAGGGCCCGCAGGAGGCCACGGGGAGACCTTGTGGGCTTTGCTAGGACCTCGTGGACTCTCAGTCTACCTTTGGCTCTCCTGAGCCTGGAGCTCCCTGGGGTTGGGGCCTGCCTCGGGTGTGTCCCTCCGGGCAGCCCAGCCTAGTACAGGGCACCACGTGGCGAATGACTGTGTTCCTTGTGCTGAATTAGGATTTATGGCATTGGGGAGGATGGGAAGTGTGCTCCCTGATTCAGTAGGGCAGCCCGCGGTACGGTGTGGGGGGGCCAGGGGTAAAAGCCTGGGTCGAGGGACCAGAAGGGCAGGCTGGGCGGGCAAGATGGGCCCCGGAGTCCAACTGGATCTGCTGCGACCTTGGGCTTGTCACTGCCTTCCCGCACGTCCCCGGGGACAAAGGCTGAGAGGCACCTGGGCCAAGCCCCGGGAACGAACCTGAGCCAGACAGGAGGGCCTCCGCTCCCTCCCCTGGGAATGCCCCACCGCACCCCCTCCCCGCGCCCGCTGAGTGACCTTGACCCTGCGCCCCCGGCCCCGCGCCCCGCTCTCCCGCAGCCGCCGCGCCAGGACTCTCTAATCCGGCGCCGGGGAGGCCGAGGGCGCCGCCGCCCCTGTCGCAGGCCGGGGGGCCGGGGGCGCGGCGCGCTCCCCCCCGCGGTGCCCAGGCCGGGGCGCGGGGCGCGGGGCGGGCTAATCCCGTATGTAAATGGCAGCCAATGGAGGGTGGTGTTGCGCGGGGCTGGGATTAGGGCCGGGGCGAATGGCTGGCAATCTTACTGGGATTACAGAACAAAGAGCCTCCCCGCGCTCCCGCTCTCGGCTCCGCTCCCCGCGCCGCCCCGCCCTCCGCCGCAGCCCGCGCCGGGGGTGGGGGCCGCCGCGCGCCAGCCCCCCGGCCGGCCGACCCCCCCGCCCCCGCCCCGCTCCCTCCCCGCCCCGCCGCGCCGCCGTCCTCGCCGCCCGCCTCTCCTTCCCCCATTCTCCCGGATTAATTAAGGAGGCAGCGGCAGGAGGCTGAGTCCTGGCCGCGGGCCGGGGCCGGGGCGCCGCTGGCAGGAGCGCTTGGGGATCCTCCAAGGTAGGAGAAACTTTTGCGGGGGGCGGGCGCCGAGGCCCTGCTCCCCTTCTCCCCCCCACCCCCCCCGCTCCGGGGGCCCCCGCCCCTCCCCCTCAAGGTGTTACCGGATCTGAGTCCGGCTTTTGGGTGCACGGGGAGGCACGTGACTGGGATTATAATTCGGGCCGGGGGAGGGGAGGGACGGCCGCCCCCACCTGCCGGGAGGGGGTGGGAGCCGGGAGCTGTCACCCCCGGCCCTTCCCGAGGTGGGGGGCGTCCCGGGCCGGCGCCCGCAGGCTGCTGCAGTTGGCGAATGAGGTCAGTCGTGCTGCCCGCGGCGGCGGGCGCCGGTGTGGGAGCAGAGGGGGCTGGGAGGGCCGCGGCCCCCGCCCCCCCACCTCCGCCCTCCCGGGCTGGGCCGGCCCCTTGCCCGCGCCCCGCACTCACCGGCTGAGTCCTACCCCGAGAGCACTGCCCCAGCACAGTGGTTCCTGCTGGGGTCCCCAGGGAGGGGGCTGGCCTGAGTGGTGGCAGCTGAACCCTGGGGTGGGGGCTGGGGGACAAAGGGTTCAGAGGAGCAAGTTGGGGGTGCCTGGTCTGTGGGTGGTCTCTGAGTTCCTGCAGATGGGCAGAGAGGAGAGGAGGAGGGCCCACCCCCCATCCTAAGTCCCTGGCAATGACGGCCTTGAGCCCGGCCTGCAGCCAGGGCCAGGGGACCATGCCCTGGCCTGGGCCCAGGGCGGGGGGGCCCGTGCAGCTGAGAGTTCTGCCCTTCTGACAGTGCTGGAGAGGGCTGGAGCTCTGGCATCTGGCCTGGTGACCCTCCCGCCCAGGACCAGACTTGTGGTGGGAGGCTCCTGGGTCCCCATCACAGCTGAAGTGAGGGTGCTCGGCATGTAGGAGTCTACCTGCAGGGCATGTTGGGGGAGCGCTGGCTCTTGGACAGAGTGGGGACAGTGATGTGGGCTGTCCCAGGATGGGCCTGGGGGGCATGGGTGGAGGGCAGGCCCTGACAGCCTTTAGAGGAGTGGGCATTTGCAGGGGCTTCTCTTCTGGGAGTACAAGGGAGGGGTGGCCACAAGCCACCCTGGTCCCCTGTGTCCATCATCTGCCTCTGCCTCTGTGTGTTTGGTTGCCCCGTGGCCAGGACTATTCACTCCTTGGCACTGGCCTGGGGACTTGCCTGGGGCCTCGGGACTTGGGAGGTGTCTCGGAGCAGCCCATTTATTTCAGCAGCGTCATTCCAAAGGGAAAGGGCACCGGCATCGATTATTTATTCGGAGCAGGAGGTGGTGGGAGGCTGGTGGCTGCTGGCAGGGAGGGACTGGGCACGAGGATGGAGGGGGGCAGGTGGCCATCACAAACCACCTATTGGGGCCCAGGAGGGTGTGAGGTAGACTCTGACCCCTTCTGAACAGGCACCTGCGGACGAAGGGTCAGGCCTGGCCCCGGAGTGACAGGATGTCGTAACCCCCCACTTGCTCGGGTGTTGTGGCAGGCTCAAGTCCACACCCCATTCTGTAGCCTGCTCTGAGGATGACCTAGAAATTGGCAGTTCTGACTCAGAGGGTCCCAGAGGACCCCGGCAGAGGTAACGAAGAAGGGTCAGTGCTGTGCAGACACTAGTCACCCACACACTTGAAATGTGGGGGAACTTAGGGCCGAGAGGTGCAAAACTGGGTCTTGAAGACAGCGTCGTAAAGGGCGTGCTTAACCTACTTAAGAGAACTCTCAGAGAAGGGTCATTTATTTGCAATGTGCTAATCACAAGCAATTTTTATCTGTTCATTTAAGGCAGCCTCCCAGGAGCCCGGCCAGCCTTCCGACGAGGTGGTAGTCGGCAGTGCTTGGTGCTTGGAAACGGTCTGAAAGGCAGACGTAATGTGGGGGTCTTGGAGGGGGCTGTTCTTGCAGCTTCCCTGACTCCAGAGACCAGGGTGTCCACGGTTTGGTAATGACTTGGTTGTTGGAGACCCTGGCTTAGGAACTCAGGTTGATGGCTTGGGACACTCATGTCCTAAGCGTGACCTTGGAACCACAGACCGCAGCTCCCAGAACATTCTCATTCCGGGTCTGGTCTCTCCCATCTGCCCACCCACTGCTTCCTTGGCCCACTCGCTGGATCCTGTAATCTTGCCATTTTCCTGAATGGCCTGACTTCCTCCCACCCCTGGCCTCCAGGTACATTGTTCCTCTTACCTTGAAGGTTCTCCCCACCTTTCCCAAAAGGTGGCTTGGGGGCTTCCTTCAATGGCCCTGCCTGCCAGGGTTGGGGGGGGTTGTAGAATCTGCCTCTCTCCTCTCCGGCTTCAGCACTTGGCTTAGCTGTTGTGTCCTCAGGCTGGAGGCTTCCTTGTTCCCAGGGCTGGCCAAGGTGCTACCTCTGTGTCCCCGGGACATCCTGTCCTTCCTCTGTCTCAACGTTGATTTCACTCAGATATTCACCTCTGACTCCCCAGTTGTGCTGGGGACAGGCAGGGGTGAGGGGTGAGGCCTGCTTCCCAGATGCTTGTTGAATGACTACTTGTCTGAGTGAATGAATGAATGAAATCCTGCTAGTGAGCCTTGGCCCAAATTCCTGAGCAGACTCTCTCCTGTTGTTCCCAAATTCTCATCTCTGGGGCAGGTTCCCACTTGGTAGGAGTTCCAGGGTCTTGCCCTGAGCTTCCTGGGGCCCATTCTCTCCCTGTGACCCCAGACTGTGTCTTTCCCCAAACCTAAGCCTGGGGCTTTGCTCCCAAATGCCATCCTCCCTTTCTCTCAGTTCCCTGGCTCTGTGTGTGGGCATCTGTCTCTGACATGCCTGGCAGCCAGGGACATGGCCGGGTTCTTAGGGACAAGCCAGGAGTGTGTGCCCAGCTCCATGGGCCCTGCAGAGGCATCGGGGGGCAGCCAGGGAACAAGGCCTGCGGGGTTAATTCGCAAACACCAGGGAGCAGAGCGGGACCTGGGCCCAAGGGCTTGGGTCCCAGGCTGGGGCCAGGTTTGACTGAGGGGCTTCCGGGAGAGTGTGAGACCTGTGGGACAGGGACTTGGGGAGACTGGCAGAGGGTCCCCGGCAGGAATTCTCAGCAGAGGTGGAGCAGTGGTGGCGGATGGTTTTCTGGAGGAAACAAACCAACCTGGCCTGAAGACGGTGGGATGTGGCAGGTGGTTGTTGCTGGGGGGGTAACAGGGGCTTCTGGTGTGGATGTTGGGGGCTCCAGGTGGGGCAGGAGGGGCCAGCCCACGCCCCACACTCCGGAAGGGAGGCAGGACCCACTACTTTCTTGGCCTATTTTGGAGGTTCTAAGCCCAGGTATCTCCAGGTGTGACCGAGGGGCTGTTGGCCCGTAGGGGATTTAGGGGGCAGAGAACCATGCAGTAAGCCCCCTTTACCCACCCTAGTTTGACGTCTCTAACCCCACCTCCCTTCCTGCAGAATGTATCCTCCGTCCCCTTCCCGCCTCTCTGGGCTGATTTGCTCTTAGGCTTGTGGCTTCAGGAGTGGACGCCGAGCAGGGTGGGTTCTGGGCTCCTCCTGCTCAGGGGTGTCTGGCTGGGACCATTTGTGACCCTACTGCTCCCGGGGCGTGGGGGGTGGGGGGAGGACATCCGGTCATTTCAGACTCAGTGCTCTAGGTCACCGTTGATGACAGCAAGGGCTGCAGAGCCCTGTGCAGTTGGAGCTGAGTTAGGTTTCCGAGTGAGCTGGGTGAGGCTCTGCTTACCCTGCACGGGCTTGGGGTGACCGAGGGGGTGTCTCGGGCAGCGAGCAGAACTCCCGTCGCAAACGCCCCTCCTCTTGGCCCTGAGCTCGGCCTGGCTGACCCAGAGCTATTTGTGTGCCCACCTGTCTCCCTCCTTCAGGACCACCTGCTCTGGGTTGCCGGATTTAGCAAACGAAAAATAAGGCCAGCCGGTTAAGTGTGGATTTGAGGCGGGCAGCACCTAGTGCGGTGTTTGGGACGCACTTCTGAAACTTACCCGTCATCGGTCTGCAGTGCAGACTGAGCTGGGGGTCTTGCGTTTTACCTGGCAGCCCCACGGCTGCTGCCTCTGGGGTGGTGAGGCTGCTGGGGGCTGAGGGGGGACTCGAGGGTGGCTGACCCTGGAGCTGGGGTCGGGGCTCAAGGGAGGCTCGGATGGTCTGGAGCGAGTTTGAGTCAGGCGGAGCTGATGCCTGGTCCTTGTAATGTCCCTGGTCAGCTCTCTCCAGACTGTGGCCCGAGGGTCCAGATCTCCTGACAGCCTGGGTGACATGGAGGGTATAGTTGCGGTGGTCTTGGGGTGCTCAGGGACCCCCAGTCTGGGAAGCTGTGGTCTTCAGGGTCTTCCAGCCAAGGTGGTCTGTACAGAGATGCTGGGAAGAGGGGGGAAATTGCAGGAAACACCCTGTTAGACACGAAATGAGGATTTTCGTAGGATTTGCAAAGCAGGCCTGAGCTCTGGGAGACGGTGTCTCTGGTGGTCCCTTTCCAGGCTGGGAGATCCCGCCTCTGGGGTGCTCACAGGCTTGAGGGGCTGCCCCCTGGGGGGGCAAGAGGTGAGTACTGTACGGTGGGTGCCATTAATTGCCTGTGCTGTGGCCCCTGGAGTGGGGGTGCCCGGGAAGTGAGGGGCGGGGTCTGAGGTACCTGTTCCCGCCCCCCCATCCCGGCAGCTGGCTCCAATGTGAAGTGGAGATGGCTCTCCCCGGCCTGCCTGGGCCCTGGGTGGCACCATGGGGGTTCCACAGCGTGGGAGTGTGGCCCACCCCGGGTGCAGGTCTGGGGGGGCACAGGGTGGGAGGCCAGAGGTGAGGGCCCCGCTTGGGGTCCTGGGCAGCTTGAGGATGCTGAGTGAGGCGCGTGGGTGGGGAGGGCGGGTGAGCTGGGGGCCTGGGGCCGTTTCCCTCCCATGCCCCGTGGCTGGGGGAGACCTGCTGGGCTGCTGCTCTCCTAGCGGGTTGGCCAAGGATAGGCCTGCTTGCTGGTGGGGGCCTGGGGGGGTCTCGAGGTGCATTTTGTGGCTACTGCAGAGCCACTGTAGGAGGGAGCTGTGTCTGTGTGTCCCTCTGTCTTTCTCTCCACCAGCCAGGGAACAGCTTGCAGGGCACCAGTCTGAGGAGGTCTCATTAGGTCCTGACCTCCACCCCCGGGCTGCACACGGGAGGGGCTCAGTCTGCATCCTGTGACAAATACTGTCGAGCTGCGAGGGCTGTCCAGCCCGATGCCCACATCATAGGGGCTGTACGAGGAATGTGCCCAGGGCACACCCATGTGTCATCTAGCCCTGCGGCCCCCAATCCCCAGGCTGCGGACTAGTACCAGTCTGTGGCCTGTTAGGGACTGGGCCACAGAGCTCTACTATCCCCCCCACCCCAATCTGTGGAAAAATTGTCTTCCATGAAACTGGTCCCTGGTGCCAAAGAGGTTGGGGACCACTGATTCAACCCACGAAGACATAGAACGATCCCATTGCCCCCAAAGTTGCCTTGAGCCCATTTGTATTCTGTCCCTTCCCCTTGCCCCAGCCCCAGCCCCCACTGATCTCTTCTCGCTAGGTTTGCATTTCCAGAGTGTCACGTAAACGCACTCGGACAGTAGGCAGCCTCCCAGTCTGGCTTCTTCGCTCGGCACGATGCGTTTCTCCATGTTGCCAGGTGCACTGGGAGCTGGTCCCTTTTGGTTGCTGAGTAGTGTCCCATCGTGCGGATATGCCACATGTGTCTGGCCACTCTCCTCTTGGGGCACATCCAGGAAACCAGCTTGCAAGCCCTGCACCAGCTCGGGACCACCCACAAGAAGGGTGCCTTTTGTTAATTTCACAAAGGCACCGTCTAGCTGGCAGGGCCCCTGCGCCCCGCACCCCCTCACTACACCGGCCCCCACCACCATCGAGAGCTGACTCTGAGCCAGGAGAGCGGCACATCTCTGTCCTCAGAGCTGGAATTTCATCCTCCGTTTCTGGTGACTCATACAGTGAGCCCCACGATGAAATTACACCTGCCTGCCGCTGCCTCGGGGCCTCTGCCCCCAGCCATCCTCCCGCCATCCAGGTGGGCTCCGGGACAATTGAGGCAGCGGGGCCAGGACAGCTGGGCGTTGAGAGCAGTACCAGGGAGAGGAGCTGTCTGTGCCCTGGGGTGTCTAGCCTGTCTCCCGTGTACCCCGTCCCCTGGGCAGCCTGGGGGTCCCTGGCAGTGTGTCTCTGGTCTCCACTCCTGCAGCTGTTTAGCTTGGGGTAGAAATTCCATGTTTTCCTGAAATAAGGGCAGGACTTCTTCTGGGGCTAGGGAAGGAGGGAGTGAGGCTGCTGTTGCAGTCAGGAGCTTGATTTAAGGTCAGACGGAACAGGGCTGCATAACCCTGGACGAGTGATGTCACATCTCCGGGCTTTGGTTTGTTCATCTTTAAACAGGAGACCAGAACATCTGGTTTTGGGACACTGGGGTAGCACAAGCCTGTGGATTACTGCATAGCCCTGGAGGGCTCGGCACCAGCTGCCAAGGGGCAGGAGGTGGGGACGGGTGGGGCTTCAGCTGCCGGGTCCCCTTGGGCCGGAAGAGGACCACTTTTATTGGAGTTACCTGTCAGGACTTTCAGTAAAATTTTGGTTGACAAAACATTTGGGATCCACTGCTGCCTATGGTCGGCCCTGCGTGAACACTAGCCATAGTCACACACATTTGTGTGGCCAGCACCGAGATCGCAGTTGGTCACAGAAGCTTCTGGTCAGGCCGATTCCAGCCCACCACTTGCCCGCAGCATGTGACTTGGATGGTCACCTAATCGGCTGAGCTCTGGTTTGACCGTCTAGAAAGTGGAGGCAGCGGCCAGCACCTTGCGGGGTTGCGGGTGGGCGTTGTGAGTGGAGTGGGGACTTTGTCAGTTTCCTGCTGGCGGACTGGTGGGTTTCCCAAGGCTTGAGGCTTTCTGGGAAAACAGAGCTCCCTGGGTGATGCGTGGTCTGCGTGTGTGTCTTGAGAGATTTGGTTTTTTCTCCTTGTTATTTGTGAGGTTGTTGTAGCCTTTCCCCGATGAGTTGGGTCACCCCTGGCATGTCACCCCCATGCCCCACCATTGCCTCTCAGCCCTACTGTGTCTCCCAAAGCCCTCGAAGCTGGACCCCTCGGTCCGGCCATGGGGCCAGCACTCGGCGGAAGCCTGGGAGAGGCTGGCCCCGTGCAGGCTCAGGCCAGGCCTGCGCAGAAGGGCCCCTGGGTGTTCTTGGGTGGCTCCCTGGAGCAGGCAGGACTCCTGCCCACCCACCCAGCTCCAGGGTGGTCCTGGCAGCTCCGAGGGGGTCTTGTGACTGGGCCAGTCTGGTGTCTGTCTCATGTTTATCCAGGAGCTGGTTTTTCAGGTGTGGCAGCTTCTAGCAGCGAGGCCCCAGCTGGGAAAGGCAGGGCCTTGGGAAGGAGGTAGTGCCTGGCTCCCCATGGGCACCCTGGCTCCCAGCCGTGGGCGCAGCCGTCTGGGCAGGGGGGCCAACCACATCCTTCCTCTCTGAGCCTGCTCCGCTGACTGCCTGCCCTGGGCCAGCCTCCCCCCACGAGGCGCTCTATTCTCAGCACATCCAAGGGAGAGATGCTCTTGGTGGCCCTGGGTCAGAGGCCAGTGTCCCACCTTCACGAGGCTCCTTTGGCTCCTTCCCCACTTGGCAGCAGGGTGCAATGGAGCCGTCAGGGCCACCGAGGCCAGACAGTCCTGGGTTCCAATCCAAGCTTGACCACTGACCTGCTGTGTGGCCTCAGGCAAGTGATTTCCCCTCTCTGAGCCTCATCTGAACAAACCAGGCTAGTTTTCCTGTCCAGTATTGGAGGGTTCTTGGAGGAGATCAGTGTGTTTAGCTGGGGGAAACTGGCCACCATCCCGGTTAAACATTTTTTCAATGTGTTGCCTCATGTCCCCAGAAGCTGGCCCTACGGGAGCCCCACTCCCACCCCAAGAGGAACCGGACACCGTCGTTCGGCTCTGCTCTTACCTTCTGTCCCTCTGGGACGTACCCCCTCTGCCCAGGGAGCGTGGGGCATGGCACGCCGTAGCGTCTGCTTCTGCAAGCTTGGAAAACCCCAAGGGTAGGACGGGTTAGCCCTCTTGGCCTGTCCGCCCCTTGGGTGTGGTCATCGGCCATCGCACGCACTTGTCAGATGCCCGGCCCTGCCTCTCGCTGGGGCCACCCCCCAGGACAAGCCCACTCCCAGGTGCAGCTGAGGGAAGCCCGCAGGAGAGGTGGATTCAGAAGGAGGAGTAGGCAGGGTGGACGTTCTGGGGACGCCCGGGGCAGAGAAGGGACGTGACGGTTGGGATGCGTGTGGGGTCCAGGCGAGGACCTTTATCTGATCACCTCACTCCAGGCGGCTCAGGGCTTCCCATTGCCCCTGGGAGAGACCAGAGGCCAGGCGTGGCCGGGCCCTGCCTGTTTCTGTGCCGGCTACGAGGAGCTTCCCTCAGGTTCTAGAACACACTGTGCTCCCTCTTGCTTCCCCAGCATGCTGTTGCTTCTCCCTACGGCGTGTGTGATGCTCCCTGTCCCGGCTGATTCCTGCTTGCGGGACTCAGCTTGGCAGTCACTTGTGGCTGGAAACTTCCCTGCCTGTCGTCCCCAGGCCCGTGCGAGGTGCTCTCCCCCGAGCCTGCACCGCGCCCCCGGGGCCCGCATCGCAGACGGGGTTCTAATTGCCCTTGTGCTTCACAGACAGAGTGTCACCTTGCAGCGGCTCGGGCCGTGCTATGTTGTCCCTCTGCGTCCCTGCCCTTAGCACCCTGCCTGGCGCAGAGCAAGTGTCTGGTACAGGCTCGTGAAGTGAGTTAGAAGCAAGCTCAGGCCGAGCGTTCGGGGTGGGGTCCCTCAAAGGTTGGGGGACCTCCTCCACCCTCCAACACCAACTTGCTGCCTCTGCTGGCCTGGCAGTGGCTCTCAGGGGCTTCCAGAGGGCAGTGGCAATGGCAGTGAGGGACACTGTGTCTGTCTGAGCTGGGTATGGCCCAATTTGGGGGGTTCCCTCCGTGAAGGGCAGCTGATGTGGCAGACAGAGCACAAGTGGGAGCGTCAGGACAGTTAATCCCCTGGGCTATTTAGACACGCGTGCTGATGTGTGTGCATGTGTGTGTGTGTGCTCGTGTATGTGGCATTCCGGAGGCCACCAGTGGGGACCGTGCTGGAGGACTTAATATTCTGCTGGATCCTGACCAACAGCCTGGGACCGGCACTCCCCAGTGTCCACAGCCTCCTTGTCCTAGCCGGTGGCAAAGAGGTTAGGGGTGCATTGGGTACAGGTAATGGCAAACCTGACTGGTAAATATGTAAATATTAAATGTGGCAGAGTTTAGACATTAAACCTGACAGAGACTCGAGCAAAGGAAGGTTTGTTCATTCCTCCCAAGAAAAAGCCCGCGGGTAGGCGGCCGGCGGCTGGGGTGGCGACTCAGTGGTACCTTTGGGGGCTCAACAATGTCTCCACGGACTTGGTTCTCTTCCTCCCCAGCGTGTTGGATTTCTTTTGTTTTCTTAGTTTAGTTTAAAATTATTCCTTTTAAGTGTATAATTCAGTGTTTTTTCATACACCCACCGAGTTGTGCAGCGTTCTTCACTAACGTCAGAGCGTTTTCATCATCCTGAGAATCTCGACCCATTAAGCAGTCACTCCCATGCTCTCCTCCCTCCAGCCCTGGCAGCCGCTCATTTGTTTTCTGTCCCTATAGATTTGCCTATTTTGGACATTTCATATAAATGGAATCATGTAACACGTGACCTTTTGTGTCTGGCTTCTTTCAATTGGTGTAATGTTTTCAGGGTTCATCCACATGGTAGCGTGAGGATTTCATTCTTTTTTATGGCCAGGCAATATTCCACTTAATGGGTATACCACGTTCTGTTTGTCTGTTCATCAGTTAACGCACATCTGGGTTCTATCTGCTTTTTGGCCGTTATGCATAATGCCAATATGAGCATTCGTGTACAGGGTTTTGTGTGGATGTTCGTGGTCAGTCCTCTTGGTAAAATACCTAGGAGTAGAATTGCTGGGCTATATGGTAATTCTCTGTTTAACATTTTGAAGAACTACCAGTCTGTTTCCCATACTGGCTGCACCACTGTACATCCGCACTCACAAGCTATGAAGGTTCCAGTTTCTCTACATCATCACCAGCATTAGTTATTGTCTGTCTTTTTCGATTATAGCCATCCTAGTAGGTATGAAATACTCATTGTGGTTTTGATTTAGTGTGTTGGATTTTGTTCATGAAGGTGCTTGTGCCTCATGGTCACAAGGTGGCTACATCCCCTCCAGCCCTCACATCCACGGTCCAGATGGAGAGAAGTCGTTAGGGCAGAATGCTTCTCCTTATTGACTTCCCCAGCATTGCACAGTTTAGACCTAGGTCCCATGGTGTCCTCTAGCTACTAGGGAGCCAGGAAGACAGAGGAGTCAGCCTCCCTGCCTGATGGCGGAAGAAGGGGGCTGGGAATGGTAGTGGATGGGCTGACCCCTAGTCTTTGGAGGGATTGTGGAGCCCACCAGGAGTCCTCAGACCATGGATGAGGACTGAGATTGTGGGTAATTCTGGCCTCTGCCCCATTCCCTGGGACCTAGGGGACCCCACCTGTGGGGGCAGTGTCAGTCACCTCCCGTGCCCACCCAGCTTGCCTCCTTTCTGATCAGTTCATGAAGCCTGCAGCCCAGGGGTCACTTATTCCCACCTTGAGGCCTCAGTCCCTGACACCTCCTGACCCAGAACAAGCTACAAGCGTCTCACCTTCACAAGCCGGCCTGGGCTGGAACTCTTGTACCCAGCCAGTGGGAGTGGAAAATGATACGGCCATTTTTGGAAACAGTTTGGCAATTGTTTATTTATTTCTTAGTGTTCTTTATTAAGATATTACGGCATAAAATTCACCATGTTAAAGTATATTATTCAGTGGCTTTTAGTATCTTCACAAAGTTCCTCAACCCTCACCACCATCTAATCCCAAAACATTTTCATCACCCTGGAAAGGAACCCCGTGCCCCATTAGCCGTCTCTCCATGTCCCCTCCCCTCCCCCAGCCCCTGGCAACTACTAATTGCTGTCTTTATGGATTTTTGGCAGCTTTCTATAAAGTGAAGCCAACACTTACCATATGACCTAGCAATCCCATTCCTGGGTATTTACGCAGCAGAAATGAAAGGTTCGCATGAAAACCTAAAGAGAAATATGTACGGTGGCTTTGTTCGTAATCCCCTGAAACTGGAAACAGTCCAGATGTGCACCTGGCGGTGAGATAAACAAGTCGGTACCTCCACGTCAAGGAATACTGGTCAGCAGTGAAAAGGGACAAACTCTTGGTGCACCACCACCGTGGGGGAACCTCAGAAGTGTTTGCTGGCCGGGCACGGTGGCTAACGCCTGTGATCCTGGCCACTTGGGAGGCAGAGGTGGCGGGAATCACTTGAGGCCAGGAATTCAAGGCCAGGACCAGCCTGGGCAGCATAGCAAGATCCCATCTCTATAAGAAAATTAGGCGAGTGAGGTGGCATGCACCTGCAGTCCCAGCTACTCGGGAGGCCGAGGCGGGAGGATCGCTTGAGCCCAGGAGTTCGAGGCTGCAGTGAGCTGTGATTGCGCCACTGCACTGCAGCCTGAGGGACAGAGCAAGATCTTGTCTCAAAAAAGAAAAAAAAAAAGCGTATGCTAAGTGGAGGTATTAGACTCGGAAGGTTGCATCCTGTATGGTTCCATTTATGTGACATTCTGGAAAATGCAAAACTAGGAACAGCAGATCAGGGGTTGCCTGGGAGTTGGGGTGGGTGAGGGTTGACCAGGGGCACCGGGGAGTTTTTGGAGTAATGAACTGGTCTGTATTTTGATCATGGTGGCAGTTACATGACTGTACGCTTTGTCAAAACTCATAGAAATATATCCTCAAAAGAATGTGTTTTACTGTGTGTATATTACACCCCGATTTAAAAACCAGCCTGGAGTTGGAACCAGCCTCTCCAGAGTTAACCCTGTTTAGAGTTAATCCGTCCATTTGTTCTAGTTGGTGCTGCCTTTCCTTCTGCCTGTCGCTGCTGAGTTTGGGTCTGTCTGTCTGTCTGGCTAACGTGACAAGCCTGGGCTTCAGTGGGGACCCCTCCTCTTCCCTTCCTTGGGCCTCCTTCCCCTCCCCTGTTCCTGAGCTTCCCGGATGGGGTGATCCATGAAATGTTAGAGCTGGAGGGGGCCTCAGAATATGTTGGCCTCTTCTCCTTTTGAGATGGGGAAACTGAGGCCATGGGGCTGGGAAGACACTTGACTCAGTTTCCAGAGTTAGGAGAATTGAGATGCAGAGGCACATCCATGACTCTCAGTCCGGGCTCCTTGGCCTCCTGCAGGTGTCCCGTGAGCCTCCCTTGTGTCCTGCTCCTGGAGCAGGGGCTGGACAGGCCCGCGGTGGGAGGGGCACATCCAGCCTCCTGGGGGAGGCTTTGGAGCAGCCCCCGGGGGACGGGGCAGGCGGGCGTGGGGATGTGAGGGTGGCTGAGGCATCCAGAACACCCCAGAGGACAGCAGAGTCCGTGATGGAGGCTGGCACGTGGCTGATTGTGGTGAGGTGTGAGCGTGGTCAGTGGCCCCAGGGGACAGGCAGGGGAAGAAGGGCACCCATATCTGCTCTTTGGAGCCCCTGAGTCACCTAGAGTAACCCCCAAGCCACCTAACGTGTCCTGGGAAATCCCAGCACATGCAGTCCTCGGGGTGGGGCTGACAACCTGGGAGAGCTTCCTGTAGGAGGGACCCCAGGAGACCCTGGGGACAGAGACGTATATTGGGTGGTGTCCTCTCCCAGGAGGGGTGAGCCCAGTCTCGGTGCCGTAGCCCTGAGATTTATTCTGTCACCGCCTTCGCGGGCTGAGTCTCTTGGGGCTGCCGAGAGCTCCCGAGACTTCTGTGAGCATGGGGTGGGGGGGGTGGCTTCATATTGGGTGTAAACCTGTGGCTCGTTGCGGCTCTGGTTGCCTCGGCTCAGGGTCCCCTGCTGCAGACGAGGGGGTAGACTGAGCGACCCGGAGTCTGGGGTCCGGTTCCAGGAATTCTCCTGTGCTGTCTCCGTGACCCAGCCAATGTCCCGCAAAGCCCAGGACCTTGGCAGCACAGGACACCGCCCTGGGGCCCCTGCCCTGTTTATGGCTCAGAAAATGGCGTCTTCGTACCTCTGGGGTCCCTTCTGGTTTTCAGGGCCCACGGTGCCTCCAGGAAGCCCGACTCGGGCCTCGCCCAGAGGGGAGGCCCCTCGCCCTCCACCGGGGAGGCAGAAAAGACGTGTTTGGAATAACGTGCCCGCTGGGAGAGCCACTCAGCCATGCTGCGAGTATTTGTGTGCGAGTCTGGACAGTGGGGCTGGCAGTGAGCCGTGCCTGGGGGCTGCTCAGGGGACATCATCGGGGTGGGGGGTCAGGCGCATGTTTGCTCTGGATCCCAGCAGACTTCACTTTGAAGCTGGCTCCTGCTCTTTCTGCTGTGTGACCTTGGGCAAGTAGCCCAGCCTTTCTGAGCCTCCGGGTCCTCATCTGTAAGGTGGGAGAGCGCTGTTGTGCCCGCAGGGTTGCTGCAGGGGTTGCGAGATGCCCACTTGTGGTGTGGCCCTGCCAGTAACGGTGCTAACGCTGCCATGGGACTGGCTGCCAGGAGAGTAGTCCCAGGCCCAGCTGGGCCTGAAGCCCAGGTGGGGTTTGGCTAGAAGAGGGATCACCAGCCCCTGTGGCCTGGCTCTCACCGCCCCACCTCTGCTCTGTGTCTATCAGAGGAGGAGACTGAGGCCCAGAGTCAGGGAACAAGTCATCCAGCATCACACAGCGACTTGAGGGGCTGAGCTGCGACCAGACCCCGATGTCCTGGGCGCTGGCCCCGTGTGTGCTCCTGAGACCACCAGCGTCTGGTGAGGGGCTGCCCGCTGTCGGTCTCTGGGCTGGGCTGTCCTGGGTTCTCCCACCCCTGGGGTTGGGAGGGAAGGGGCTGCCGTGTGGCCAGAGGCTCGGGGGAGGTGGATAGAGGAGGCCAGCGATTGACACACCCGATAGAGGGACACCTGCACAAACAGCCTGCCCCGAATGTGTGGCAGGAGGGTCTGCTCTGGAGTTGGACAGCACCGACGCTGGCGCATCACCAATCCCTAGGCCTCAGTGCTCCTGTCTGTGAAACGGGCCGTCGTGTGCATGGTGGTGCCTGTGAGAAGGGGCTGCCGACACGTACCTGTTACTGTATTACTGAATCCCAGCCCAGCCTGGCGCGGCAGACCCAAGTTCCTGGTGGACGTCTGTGCCCATGCTCCCGTCGCCCCGGTTGGGGGCTGGCGATGTTCTGGGTCACCACTTATAAACTTTAGCTTCTCTTTCCCCGCCCAGAAGTCTGCAGCAGGGACTGGGCCAAGTTCACCCCCTCCCAGGCCTGGGTCACAGCAGGTGCGGTGAAAATGCCGGCAGTTAGTTGGTGTCCTGCAGCATCTGACAGCTGGGTACGACGCCGGGTGGCAGGGGGCATGGGGGACCCAGGACTGGAATTAGGGGAGCCCCTGGAATGGGGGTACAGGCTGAAAGGGCCCTGGGGATGTGGCACTGGGTGTAAAGTGAGAGCACGAGGGGAGGGGCCGGAGGGCACCTGGGTGGGGGCGGGGCCTGGGTGACTGACGGGTGCTCTGGAGTGGTCGGGCAGGTGTGGAAGCCGACGCCAGGGGAGGGGCGTGGTGGTCCTTCCATGGGGGCAGAGGCTGGAAAGGCCCTCGGACAACTTCTAGCGCAAGTTCTCAACTGACAGATGGGGAGACTGGAGCCCAGACGGGGCGGTGCCCAGGCTTCCCCTAAGGGTGGCACGTGGGCTCAGAAGCCCCGTCTCTTGATCCCCGGGGCACCCTTCCTGGGAGCCCTGCCCCCACCCCCAGCAGCCCAGAGGTTGGGGGGCCGGGTGGGCAGGGGCCGGCGGCGGGAGGGTGAGAGCCAGCCGGCGTCCTGGGATTAGATCACCTGCCAGTGATCAGCTTTTCTTCTGCCCGGCCCTTTCCCGACAAGAGAGGGCCTGACGCTGCGCACCGCGTTGTTCTCGGCATGTTTACGTCTGCCGAGGGGCTCTCGGGAGACAGGAGCCCGGGCCTCCCGCCGCCTCGCCCCGGGGCTGGCACCACCCCAGAGCTGGTTCCTTCCCACCGGCTCCTGCCACCCAGCCCCCGAGCTTTTCAGATGCTGCTTAAGAACAAACATCTACACGCTGTGCAGATGAGCCGCCAGAGCTGGGGCGGACCAGGTGCCGGGGTTCCCTGGCACCCAGCTGAACGCCAGGCCCACGTTTCCCACCCGGGCCCCCCCCCACATGGGGGGACAGAAATGCCTCTCTGAGCTACCCGAGTTGACGTCAGGGTGATGTCGGGGAGGACAGCAACTCTGTGGGTGACATCAGCACGAAGCCACCATCCCCACGGCTGCTGCCATTTGGTGAGTGAGCAAGACCCCCAGGCCCAGCGCCAGGCCCTGTTCACGTGTCCTGGTGGGGTCCTGGTGGGCTCACCAGCTGGTTAGAGCTGGGTGGGAGCCTGAACCTGGCTTTGCCTGACTCTGAAGCCGGTGTGGTTTCCCCCTGCCTCACCAGGGGGGAGTGGAGTGGTGCAGGCTGGAGCTGGGGGGCCCCTAGCAGCCAGGTGCCAGTGACGGTGGGAGGGCCCTGCATGCCCGGGAGGTGGAGCCTGGCCAAGCTCCCTTTGTGCCCCCTGCACTGCCAGGCTTCCTCCCTCATCCTCTCCTTCATCCACCCAGCTAGTATTTCTGTTCTAGGTTCTGGGGGCACAACAGTGCCTAAAGCAGATTCCCCCTGTTCTCTAGGAGGGGCTGGGAGGCCACCACCTCCCTCTGTCTCTTGGCTTGGCCTTTGGGTCCGGCCTCCACGTCCTGCACACACCTTCCCGCCAGCAGCAGTGAACCTGGAGCTGGCCTTGGGGTGGGGCTAGGTTGGCAGAGGGCCTGGGCATGCGGCCTTTGGCTTGAGATCGGGGACCCATGGGTAAGTGCGAGGAGACCCCAGGGGTCAGGGGTCAGTGTCTCCCTGGGCCTGCGTCCTGAACTCGGAGGCTTTGGGATCCATCTGGGAGGACCTGGGAAGCTTGGCCTGTAGCCCAGGGACTGTGCACGTTCTCCGTCCAGCCCTCCTGGTTCAGGTTTCCTCGTCCTAAAGAATGAGCCCCAGGGGCCAGGCGTGGTGGCACATGCCTGTAGTCCAGCTGCTCGGGAGGCCGAGGCAGGAGGATTCTCCACGTGCTTTCTGGCCCAGATACCCACAGCCTCCACCTCCCCTGCCCACCCGGCGTGCTGCCCCCGCCCGCTGCCCCCGCCCGCTGCCATCCCAGCCTTCCTTGTAGGTTCCTGGGCCGCCTGCCTCCTCCCTGACCTCTGACCTCTCTGCCCCTGGGCGCCCACACCACCTCCCTTGACTCATTCTCCCTGATTTCCTCCTTGAATGCCCGAGTTCCCCAAGGTCTCACCTCCAGTTTCCCTCTGATTTCTCCCGCTACATTTATCTTGGGTGGTGCCATCCATGGAGGGGGACTTGCTGCCCCCATCTCTCTCACATCTTGTCCCTCCAGCCCAGAGACCTCTCCCAAGCCCCCCAACCCTTCACCTACAGGATACAGATGAGCCCTGGGCCCCCAAGCTCAGCGGCTCAGCCTCCTCTCTTCCAGCCTCCTCGCTGCTGTGCCCTGCAGGCCAGAGGCACCGTCATCCACTTGATCACCAAGGGTCACTCCAGCCACCTCCCTCTTGGGATCCCCCCCCCACAACGTCCCAATGCTCCGCCCTCTCCCCCACCCCCTGCTGCCGTCTGCTTTAGGCCTGGCTGTCCCTGGCCCGGGCTGTTCCAGAAGCTCAGTAGCCACTGGTTTCCTGGTTCCAGGCGTGTCCCTCCAGTTCATCTGCCACATCCTACCGGGATCCCCCGAACTGCTCACACCCTTCAGTGGCTCCTGGTGCCTATGTGCTGACCCGGCCCGTGGCCGTGCTGGTGTCTTACTCACCACCTCCTGCCCTGCCCCGGACGCTCCAGCCACGCACAGCTGGGCGTGTCCCCACCCACCCACCCACTCCCGCAGCCTCTGGCGGAGGCCTCTGCCCCGCTCGGGCCTGACCACGGCACGCGGGCAGTCCAGGTTGGTGGTTGGGTTTCCTGGGTGGCCAGAATGTGGCACTTCTTCAAATGCGTCCAGTATTTTCTCAGTCTGTTTCCAGGGAAGGTGGGTGCTGCAGGGGGAGGAGCAGGCGTCCCCTGGGAGATGGCAGGGCCTGGGCACGGTGCCCACCTCCCCTCCTCACCTGCAAACGCTGCTCCCTGGGATGCTGGGGGGGGTCCCTTCCCACCCTGCCCGCCCCCCCATCCTGCTCCCATGTCACTTAGTTCTATCTTTAAGTGAGGTATAATTTACTTATAGGAAAAGACATAAATCTGAAGTGTCCAGTGTGATGAGTTTTCCCTGTCTGTATCCTCACGTAGCCATCACTCAGCTCAAATCGTCACACTACATTTCAGTCTTTTTCTCCCCAAGTCTATTTTATTGTCATTGTCCTATCTCCTCCCAGCCTGAGAATCCCACAAGGGCAGGCGCACCTGCTGTAGGTCCCAGGGCTCTGGGGGACAAAGTGTGAAGGTGTTGATGCGTGTGAGCGGGAGGCCGGTCCCCACACGTGTGTTCGACAGAGGCTGTGGGAACGCATGGGTCTGTGAGCCCGGCTGGGGCCCTGCTGCAGGGACACACGCCCCCTCCTCTGCTCACAGGGGGCTCGGCCGCCCCCCAGCCAAGGGCCTCCACAGGGAGCTGCGGCCCTGCCGGAGAGGCCCTGCCGGCTGGCAGCCTGGAGATTAGTCTCCAAGGCCACGACGCCAGTTGCCATAGGCACGCAGGCCCGCGTCAGGATTGCAATTTCTCATCCTGGTCACGCAGGCGGCGGCCGCCGCTGCCCGCCCGCCCGCCCGCCAGGAGCCAAGAGCTGGGCTTTAAATAACGGGGTGGAAACCTGAGCCCGGGAGCTGTCTGCACAGAGCCCGGGCTCCCGCCCCTCCCGCCGGGGCAGGTACAGGGGCAGCCTGGACCCCTCTCACTGCCCACAGGGTCCCTACCGTCCCCTCCAGGGTAGGAGGGAAATGGAGATCTAGGGATTCTCTGAGTGCCTGGCACAGGGGCCTGGCCTGGTGAACCCACTCCTCCCGCTGAGGGCTGGGAAGCCCTGCCTTCCAGAAGCCTGGGCCACGGGCAGGGGGGCTTCCCACAGCCCAGCCCCAGACCTGCCCCTTGCGCCAGCTGCTCCCGGGAGAGGGCAGGCGGCTCCCGCGGGGCCCCTGGCAGGCGGCACGAAGTGTGTTCCCTCTGCCCGGCCTGGGGTGGGGCGGCTGCGTTGGGTGGTTGGTTCTGTTTTGTTTTAAAGAATGAGGTTTCTGTTATTTCTTTCCACACTGTAAAAGTAACACCTGCCGACCTTGGGGGATATGCAAAATGCAGGAGAGCAGAGGGAAGTCGTCCGTGGAGCCACCCTGCAGACAGGTCCCCTCTGAAGTCTGCGTCCAGGCTCCCCCGTGTGTACCTGGGGTCGTTGTGTCGACCTTGGTGTCAGCTTGTCTTTGTGTGCGGCTGTATTAGTGGATGTGCGCAATGAACGCTTTGGTGAAATGTCCTTGCACGTAAAATTTTGCATTTTGGGTAATTTACTCAGGATACATTTATAGAATTAGGAGGTCTGGGGTGAAGGATGGGACCATGGTCAAAATTAAACCTCTTGAAACACGTCATAACGTCACCAAATCACTTTGCTGAGGGGACTGTGAGGCCCCGCCGTGGGGCGAGCTGGGATTTAGTGTGAGGCCCCTGCTCCGGGGCTGGTGGTCCAGGAAGAGCTCGGCCACAGGTGTGGGGTCTGGTCTCCAAGAGACGTTCCTGGCTGGCTCTCGCAGCCCTGCCCTGGTGACAGGATGGGGTGGGGGGATGGGGAGGCTGCAGGTGGAGGCCTCGGCCTCTGGGCAGGACTGCGCCCTCACTACTTGCAGGGCAGAATTAGAAAGGGACAACTTGGCCTAACCGGGTGTCCCAATTCCTGATATCTTTTACAATCTTTTTATTGAGAGAAAGTTGTTTATTGCAAGTGAACACCTTGATAAATGTTTATACACCAAACCGCTGACGTAACCAGCACTCAGATGAGGAACAGACCATCATCAGCCCCCCAGAAGCCCCTCTCACGCCCTTTGCAGCCACTGCCACCGCCCCCCACCCCAGCAAGACAAACGCCGTCCTGACATCCGACTTCAGAGTTGGGCCTGCTCTTGAACCTGACGTCAGTGGAGTCCCACAGCGTGACCTTGCCCTCCTGGGTTGTTCCGTCACATCTGCAGGGTTCAGCCCTGGTGGTGTGTGCCATTGCGGTGTGTTTGTGTGTCTGGTGACGTTTCCAGCAGACGGGGCCCCGGGGATGGTCGCAATGGGAGCGCACGTGGGCCGCACTGAAATCAGGGTACTGCCTGAATTATTGCCCACTTCCAAAGGCATAAGGTTTGTTTCCCTAAAGGAGCTTCTCTAGACAACAGCAAAGAATTTTCGAGTCGCAGAGCGCTAAGCCCACGGGAGGGCACGATGCGTTTTGGCATGAGCCTGGGCTGCGTGTGCAGACATCTGGGATGCAGTTCGCCACCTCTGGGCCTTGGTTTCCCCAGATGGACGTGGAGGTGGTTGGATGAGGGGCCCATCCAGCTCAGTGCTGTGACACCAAGTGTGTACTTAGACGTGCCGAGAGGTTGTTTTCTAAGGTGTTTGAAGTTTGCTGTTGCGATCCTGTTCAGCAGCTTGGCTCACTTTCTAAGTAGAGCAAAAGTGAAACTGCCTTTGACCTCTGCCCGAATTACCCCAGCCCAGGTTCCTTGGCGAAGGATCCTTGTAGATTGTGTTGGCCTCTCGAAGACGCAGAGACCCTCGGAAAGCCCTCGGGAGGTGGGGGACTTCCACTTGACCCCCCGGGGTGGGAACCGAGTGCCCACGAGGCCGCTTGTTCTTCTGTTCTGGGACAGTTCTCCCAGTTGGGAAGTGTTTCCTTGTGATGAGTCAAAACCTGTATCCCTGACACCTCCACCAGTGTGACGTGAGTGGCCCTGGACTGAGTAGGACATGAGGAGCCAGAGCTGAGGACGGGGGGAGGCAGTGCGCATCGCCAGCCCCCCATGGTGATCTTGGTGTGTGCTTGGTAATGCTTGGGAAATAGGTATGGCTGCTGCTGTTGCTATTTTTTTTTAATTGTGGTAAAATGCATGTAATATAAAATTTGCCTCCTTAACCGTTTTTAAGTGTACAGTTCAGTCATGTTAACTAGAGTCACATGTTGTGCAACCAATCTCCAGAATTATTCTCATCTTGCAAAACTGAAACTCCCCACTCCCCACCTCCCCAGCCCCTGGCAACCACTGGTCTGCTTTACTTTCTGTCTCTGTGAATTTGAGCACTCTGGGTACATCCTGCAAGTGGACTCATGTCCTCAAAGTTCATCTGTACTGTAGAATGGGTCAGAATTCCTTCTTTTTTAAAAATTTTTATAGAGACGGGGTCTCTCTGTGTTGCTCAGGCTGGTCGCAAACTCCTGGTCTCAAGCGATCCTCCTGTCTGGGCCTTCCACCATGCCTGGCCAGAATTTCTTCCTTTTTAAGGCTGAATAATATTCCATTGCATGGATATACTGCATCTCCCTAATCCATTCATCCATCGGTAGGCAATGTTGTTTCTGCCTTTTGGGTATTGGGAATAGTGCCGCAGTGCCCACGGGTGTACAGCTGTCTCTTTGAGACTGTTATTTTATTGTTATCACCACTGCTATAATAAAGGATCTCAGCCCTGGAATGGACCTAAGAAGTAACTTCTTTCAACCTCTTACCCATTGCTTGAGTCCACCCTCCCAGAATCCACCCAGTGTCAGGCTTGCATGCATGCTGGCATGGGAGGCTTCCTACCTTCCAGCACCGCTGACCGAGGGCCCATGGATGGGTGGCTTTGTGAGTGGGATCATGGCTGGAGGAAGGACGACCCGGCATCCTCTGTCTACAGATGCCCAACGGAGGCAGCAGGCAGAGGCCACAGCAGGAGAAACCTGGGTGTGTGCTGGGACACCCTTTCCTTGGTGGTGAGGGTTGATGGGAGTGCCATTCATCGGGGAGTCTTGGAGACTGAGGCCTTTAAGAATAGGTGCCAATTCAACTAATGCTGCTGTTTAATCCTCCCAACAGTGCAGTGAGGTGGGTGTGATTTGCCCCATGTTACAGATGAGAAAAGTGAGGTTCAGGGAGATGAATTAACTTGCTCATTAGACTCGCTTCCTGCAAGGTGGGGCTTTTCTCTCATTCTTGAATGGTGACTGCACCAGAGCTTTTTAAAGTTTATTAGGTTGATTTGTTTTGATTGATTGATTGATTGAGATGGAGTCTCGTTCTGTTACCTGGGCTAGAGTGCTGTGGCATAGCCTAGCTCACTGCAACCTCAAACTCCTGGGCTCAAGCAATCCTCCTGCCTCAGCCTCCTGAGTAGCTGGGACTACAGGCATGTGCCACCACGCCCGGCTAATTTTTTCTATTTTTAGTAGAGATGGGTTCTGGCTCTTGCTCAGGCTGGTCTCAAACTCCTGACCTCAAGCGATCCTCCCGCCTCAGCTTCCCAGAATGCTAGGATTACAGGCATGAGCCACTGCGCCTGTTCTGTTTTTATTTATTTGTATTCCACCTTATCCCAGAAGTGATTTGAAAGACTTAGAAAGAAACATAAAATATAGTAAGACGACAGAGAAGGAAGTAAAACAAGAGTGGTGGCCTGAAATGGAACCAGAAGCGAGTCTGAATTGGAAGATACGAACCTTGGACTCTGTTCCCATTAGGGATGTGTTCAGTTGCAGGGGACTCGAGAAGCAGGCTGAGGAGGGAGGGGTTTCTCTTGTACCTGGAAGCCTGGAGGTGAGCAGTCCAGGGGCAGCTGCTCAGGACGGGAGAGGGGCTGGCTCCTCCTTCCTAGGCGGGGGCTTTGGTCTTTCTGGCCACTGTGCAGGAGGACAGGGAGTGGATTGGGCAGCCAACACCTGCTCTGTAGGTAGCTCTGCCTTTTTATCTGGGAACGCCTCCCTGGCCAGGCAGCATGGGAGCACAGGAATGGGAGGATTCTGGCAGGAGGGGAAGGCAGGGGGAAGGCAATTGTATAGTGCCTGTCTGTCTGCCTCGGAATCCTAGCACACTCAGCCGGGCGTGGTGGCTAGTGCCTGTAGTCCCAGCCACTGGAGAGGCCAAGGCAGGAGGATCACTTGAGCCCAGGAGTTCAAGTCTGGCCTGGGCAACATATCGAGACCCTGTCTCTAAAAAAGTAAAAAAGAGAGAAAGAAATAAGACACGTTAAACAAAAGTTGAACTTGATACAGATGAGAGAAATACAAGATAACTTCTCTTCTTCTCAGTATCCTTCTCGAACATGAAAGCTTTCCAGATCTGCTTGATATTGTGAGAAATGCTAAGTCCCCCAAAGTACAACTGTTTTTGCATTCTCTAGGAAATTTTTTAAAAGCCAGAGAAAGATAAATTATCCACATTACTTAAACAATTTTTTTAAATGTACAAGAAAGCCTAGCTTATTTAAAGCTCAGAAGACTGTAATTCCATTGGTAACAGAATTGTTATGCATTTTAAATATGATTAAATCCAAAATTGGCAACTTCTGACTAAACTGTAGTTTTGAAATTAATATAGCCCATTTGCGGTAATTCTGGGCAAAACAACTTATACGTAATATATTTTTATATTTTCAACGAACGAAGTCATTTCAGAAACATGGAGGACTTTTTCGAAAGAATTACTTCTATTTTAATCTTCTCAAAGTTTTCACTTTCGCTTCCATAGCTTCCATTGTTTTTGGAACATTGTGCCTCCTTAGGCATCGCAGTAAGGGGGTGACGGGACTGCAGGTGGAGCCCCCAGAGTGAAAATAAAACAAGGAATCCCAGCACACGCAGAGTCCTAGGTTCTCGCTGTGGGCAGGTCGCAGCGGGGGATGTGGGCTCTCTAGCTGACAGTCAGAAAGGGAGTCTTGGTCTATGATAAAATAGACCAAGAAACAAAAACAGGTGACTTCACAACTGGAAAAGGCTGGCGTAAGTAGGAAGCTTTAGCTGCAAGTAAAAGAAACCTGCACTAGAAGTGGCTTAAGCAGTGTGGACATCGATTATCCAACCCGAAGGCCGGGGATGGCGGATCCCGGGTCTAAAGGGCCGGGTTCTTCCCTGGGTCGCCCTGTTGTCCTCCCTGTGACGCCTTCACCTCCAGGCTGGCTCTTCTCATGGTCCGCAGTTGGCTGTCATGGCTGGGGACATCCCATGCAGGAGAAGGACATCCCTGGTTTCTGTCCTTTTCTAAGAGCAAGGACAGCTCTTCTAGAAGTGCCTCAGGTCTCAGTGGCCGGAACTGGGTTCTGTGCTTCCCCCTCCACCAGCCCCAGCGAAGGGAGTGGGAGCCCTGCTCTGGGCTTTAGGGAGTCTCCAAGATTTGCTCCCAGGGCTGGGGGTGCCCAGCTGCTCAGAGATACCAGGACACAATTTGGGGGGCACTCCGTTAGCAGGTAGGGGGAAGGACTCAGGAGACAGCCATTGGGGCCAGAGCCAGGGTTGGGACTTGGGTATCTTGACCGCACTGCACACCGCCTACCGCTGCACTGCAGCCCTGCAAGACCCCTCCAGCTGCTCTGCCACGGGGATGGGTGGGCAGTGGGGGTGGGGCAGGAATCCAGGGCCCCAGGCAGTCCCATGCCCCAGGGGAGCCCCTGGGACAGGAGGTGGAGTATCTGGTGGGAGAGTGGAGCTGCTGGGTAAGAAAGACGCCCTGCCCCCCAGAAGGGGATAAATCTCTTTTTTGTTTGTTCTCTCAAGCTTCTTTTTCGAGAAACACAAGCATATGGCAGCGGATGGTGCGGGGGCCGTGTTTGGGTGGTGTGTGCGCTTGCCTTTGCCTTTTGCGTGGTTGGGTGTATATTTTTCTGTCGGCTCCAACACCCCAGCTGGTCCACAGGGCAGGGAGACTCAAGTCGGAGGCGCTTTCCCAGTGTCCAGAAAAATCTAGCCCTTTCCAGTGATGCTTCCCGTGGGGAAGGGATTGGAGAACTTTCCGGCAAACCCAGGCCCGAGCATTGCAGAGGTCTGAGCTGAGGACATCCTCGGGAGGTGGGGTATGGGCAGTGGGGCGGCTATAACATCGTATCACACACTTGGTGCTCAAAACAACAGAAATTTCCATTCTTGCAGTTCTGGAGGCCAGAAGTGCAAAATCATCACCATCAGGCCAAGGTCAAGGTGTCGGCAGCCACGTTCCCCCCCGCTGGCCCCAGAGGAGAGTCTGTTCCTGGTCTCCTCCAGCTTCTGGTGGCTGCCGGCACTCCTGGGCTTGTGGCCGTATCACCTCGTCTTCAAGGCCAACCTCTGCTCTGTCTTCACCTGGCCTTCCCTTCGGGATGTATGTCCAGTCTCCCCCCGCCCTCTTCTCGGAAGGATACCTGCGACGGCATTTAGCGCTTAGGCGGATAAGCCAGCATAATCTCCCCGTCTCAGGATCTTTAATTCAATCACATCTGCAAAAGTGATTGTTCCACACAAGGTAGCTTTCATAGGTCCCAGTGATTAGGATGTGGCTGTCATTTTTGAGCCTACCACGAGTTCCTAAGGGCAAGTTCAAGCAGCCGTTCTCATAAACAGGCTCTCCCGCAATCTGTGCCAGCCAGGAAGAAGCAGCCAGTGGAGATCCCAGCAGACTTGCCACTTCTCTGCCCACCTCAGCTCTGTCCACGTTGGGGGGACCTTGTCGACCGGTGTGTGGACACCCCAAACCGTATATCTAAGCTCCGTCCACCTTCCCCACCAGCTGCCTGTTGGGGATATACAGCAGCGTCTGTGTGGTCTGCCCTTAGGGCGTATCAGTTACCTCTGACTGCGTGACAAGTAGCCCCAAAGTTAGCAGTGTCAAACAGCAGTCATGTCTTATTTTAATCTTTCACAGGTTGGGGGGGTGACTGGGCTTAGCCAGGTGCGTTGAGGTCATGTTGGTGATGTCCTTGCCCTCTGTCCCTGGGCCTGAGCTGGGATATAGCCGGGGCTCCTTGGGCATCTCTGGCACCACCTGGATTGTCCGTGGGGTGGCGTCAGGATGGCCGGGTTTTGTTCACCTCGGCTCAGAGTCCGGGGGTGAGGGTCTCAGAGTCTGGGGTGAGGGTCTCAGAGTCCGGGGGTGAGGGTCTCAGAGTCCGGGGGTGAGGGTCTCAGAGTCTGGGGTGAGGGTCTCAGAGTCTGGGGTGAGGGTCTCAGAGTCCGGGGGTGAGGGTCTCAGAGTCCGGGGGTGAGGGTCTCAGAGTCCGGGGGTGAGGGTCTCAGAGTCTGGGGTGAGGGTCTCAGAGTCTGGGGGTGAGGGTCTCAGAGTCTGGGGTGAGGGTCTCAGAGTCCGGGGGTGAGGGTCTCAGAGTCCGGGGGTGAGGGTCTCAGAGTCTGGGGTGAGGGTCTCAGAGTGAGTGAGCCACCAGGGTAGTGTAGCGCCTGTTGGGACCTGGCCGAGGAGGTCACATGGCTGTACTTCCAGCACACTCTGTTGGTTCAAAGGGAGTCATTATTCAAGTCATATTCAAGAGGAGGGGAATGAGATGTCACCACCTGGAGGAAGTATCGAAGGATTCGCTGTTGCGTTTACACCCATCACAGGAGGACAGGCCAGAGAAGAGGCCCCAGGGCCCCAGATGGGCATTCGTTTGCCAGGCGGGTTCCAGGGGTCTGAGTGCCCAGAGGATGCTCCGGAGCGGGCACAGGCCCCGGTTGGGCGTGTCCCCTAGGCGTGCAGACCACTCCAGCCCAGGCTCTGGGGCCAAGGCTGGGACCCAGGGCAGAGCGTTTCCGCTGGGCAGTCCCGGAATCTGACCACATCTGTGTTGAAAGCGCTTCGGCGATCTCTGCCCCGCAGAGCCTCACTGTGGACCCCACGCTGCGTCATGCTCACTCCTGCCTCAGTGCCTTGGCCTGAGCTGTGCCCACTGCCTGAGGGCCCCACTCCCTGCCTCCCACCCTCTTTGTGTCTCTTAATTTTTCCCAGCCTGCGTACACAGCCCCTGCCCTGGGAGGGCTTTGCAGGCCTCGCTGCGTGCGGCAGGCCGGTACTCGGCAGGCCTGGGCGCACAGATGGGAGAAATCGGGCCTGTTCTCCAGGAACTGGTGCCTGGGGGGGCTCAGATGCTCCACATGCTGGGGGAGGAGGGACGAAGGGGCTGTGGGCACCCAGCCAAGGGACAGACTAGGAGGCGTTGACGTGCCTAGCAACAGCTAAGAGGGGTCCAGAAAGGGCAGGGGCGTCTCTTACCAAGGACATAGCGCATGCCAAGGCCAACCCGGGGGCCGGTGTGTGTCTGGGGCCTGCAGGCGGGGGAGGACAGGGCAGTTTGCTCTGTGGCCCGACTCCTGGTGGGATGGTGAGCCCCTTGAGGACGAGGCTTGTGTCCTGCTTATCCCTGTGTCCCAGCACGGCCTGGGCTGTGCGTGCTCTTAGCGCACTCGGGTTGTGCTGGCACTGGCCCCAGGAGGACTCGCCCTGGCGTGTGAGTGTGCACGCGAGTGTGCGTGTTGGGTTGCTGGTGCTCACACTCACCCGGGGGGCCCCTGCCTCTCTTTCTCTAATCCCCCTTAGCACCATTCCAGCAAAGGCCACTGAGTGTCCACTGTAAGCTTGGGATTGACACTCCAGAGGGGACACTCCATGAGAACAACCAAACACTTCTCTCTTTTCCCCCCAATATTTTTATTATATTAAAACACACAGAGCATAAAATTTATCATCTTAACCATTTGCAAGCATACAGTTCAGTGGTATTAAATACCTTCATAGGTTGTGCAGCTATCACCACCATCCATCCCTAGAACTTTTTCATCTTGTAAAACTGAAACTCTATACCCATCAAACACTTCCCCCTCCCCGACCCTGGCGACCAGGCTTCTACTTTCTGTTCCTGAATTCGACCACTCTGAGCACCTCCTGCACGTGGAATCATGCGGTACTTGTCTGTTTGTGTCTGGTTTATTTCACTCGGCATAATGTCCTCGAGGTTCATCCACGTCATAGCACGTGTCAGAATTTCCTTCCTTGTAAAGCTGAGTAAGATTCCATTGTGCATGTGTGCCACTTTGTGTTTTACCCATTCATTCATCCCTGGACTCTTGGGTTGCTTCCACGTTTTGGCTATTGTCAATAAGGCTGCTATGACAATGAGTAGACAAAACTCTTGGAGAGCCTGTTTTTGGTTCTCTTGGGTTATATAGACAGAAGAGGAGTTGCTGGCTCATATGATAGTTCTATTTCTAATGTGCTGAGGAACCACCACACTGGTTTCCATGGTGGCTGCACCAGTTTACATCCCCACCAACAGTTCACAAGGGTTCCAATTTCCCCACATCCCCACTAACACTTGTTATTTTGTCGTTTTGCGTTTTGGTAGTAGGCCTCCTAGTGAGTGTGAGGTGATATCTCATTGTGGTTTTGATTTGCATTTTGCAAGTGGTGATGGTGATGTTGAGCATCTTGTCTTGTGCTTATTGGCCATTTGTATATCTTCTTTGGAGAAATGTCTGTTCCAGCCCATTTTTCAATTGGGTTGTTTTTTTGTTGTTGAGTTTGAAGAGTTCTCTATATATCCCGGATATTAATCTCTTATCAGATATACTGTTTACACATATTTTCTCCCATGCTGTGGGTTTCCTTTTTACTGTATTAACACTGTGCAAAACTTCTCTTTATCTGTGGAGCAAAGGTTGTGTATCTCCAAGCCAAGCTTCTTCCCTTTGCCTCTCTCCACAGAAATGACACTCTTCCATTCATGTGCCCAGAGAACTCCTATTCACCCTTCAAAACCTATCTCAACTGTCATCAACTTAGGGAAGCCTTCTTGGCAGGCCCCTGCTCACCTAAAATTAAGTAAATAAAACATTTAAATAAAATGTGGATAACCCCTTTCCCCCATGTCAAGCTCTGTGCCCAGGCAAACTTGTCCACTTGTCCTCATTTCATGGTCCTGTGATTCTTTGTGGACACGCTGGCCCTGTGAGTTCCAGGAGGGCCAGTGGGGCCTGGCACAGAACAGGCTCCTGGTAGGTGTTGAATGAATCAGTCGGGGGGCGGGGAGGCGAAGATGGCCAAGGAGGGCACCCGGGTGCTCCCCCACCCTCCTTCAGGGCCTTGCCACAGGCCACCAGGCCTCCAGCTTCTGTGGAGCTGGTGCAGGCTGGCCCCTCCCCCTCCTTCCAGCTCTCTGCCTGGGACTGTGACCCAGCTGGTGGCCAGGCAGAGATGGCTTCTGTTCTGTCCCACTGTGACCTAGGTGGGTAGCCAGTAGGCACAGGGACAAGTGTAGCTCTCAGGGTTCAAAAGTGTGTGTGAAAGGAATGAGTGAATGAATGAATGAACCCACAAAGGAATGAATGAGTGCATGTGGCGTGTGAAGAAGGCCCGAGATCCCCCGACTGAGGCACCCCGACATGTGTCCTGCTGCTGAGGGCCTGGCCGCACTAACAGCCCACCTCGGGGGACTTGGAGCTGTTTGCTTCCCCTCCGAGCTCGAGCCCCCGCCCTGCAGATGCAAAGCGGGTTAGAAGAACCCCCTCCTGGTGGCTTTCTGAGAATGTGGTGGAGTGACAGATTGCACATTGCAGGAGAGTTGGTGACATTTGTTTCAGCCCCAAGCTGATGGGGACAAGTGATCCTCCCCATCCAGGGTAGCCCTCTCTTGTCACTCTGCCGGGGCTGTTCTTGTGTGTGTGTGTGTGTGTGTGTGTGTGTGTGTGTGTGTGTGTGTGTGTGTGTGTGTGTGTCTCCCTTTCTTAACTGTCCCCATTCTTTCCATCACTTATATGTGCTCTCTCCCCCTCCTCCTCCCCCTCCTCTCTCCCCCTCCTGCTCTGTCTCTTTCATAAACACACACACACACACACACACACTCTGCTTCTTTAAGCATGTGATTTTCTGAAGCCCTGGGGATGCTGGGGGGAGGGGGGGAGGGGTGTGGGTGCCCGAGCTCCAGGGCAGGCCCAGGAAGGAGAAACCGACATTCGGCTGCCCCCTCCTGGGCCCCCCGGGCAGGAAGCAGATGCCCGGTGGACTTTGCCACTCACTGCGGGCCAGGCCCGGGGTCAGGCAGAACGGCTTCGGCGTCGTGGAGGGAAGGGGCTTGAAGGCTGCGGCGTGGGGTCGAGGGAGCCGGGGTTTAGCCAGTGTGACCTGGGCTCAGATACCGGCTTTGCCATATCCCGGCTCTGGGGCGTTTGGGCAGGAATTCCTCCTCTGGGAAGTACGAGGGCCCAGGAGAATTAAACATATGATCGGGGCCTGACTGTCCCAGCACTTAGGAAGCAGCCCTGTGACTCCTTCCCTCCGGATGGGCCGGACCTCGGCTCTGCTAAGCCCACGCCAGAGGGTAGTGGCTGAGCCCCTGCGCCAGATGCCGGGTCAGGCCACACTTCCTTGGCATTTACTGTTTTGGCTTTGGACACCTTTGGTGTCACGTGAAGGCGTCTAGGGTGGTGGGTGGGGGACGGGATTTTTTAAAATAGGCTCACCTGGGAGGTCTGTCTTTCAACCTGTTCTCTTGCTTGTACGCCCTTTCCCACCTCCCACTAGACACACTTCCCTGGGGGGAGGTCGGCACCTGCCAGGCGAGGCACCTGTCTGCCCAGACGTCCAGAAAGGACAGGTGCAATGGTGGTGCCCCTTCTAGCCTCCTGGACCGCTCAGAGCGCTTGGTGCAGGGTGTCTGGGATCGGAGGCCCCAGCTGAAGTTCTGTCCACCCTCACCCTGGCCCCAGGGCCGGCTAGAGTGGGCTCTCTGGGCCGGACTCCTCTGGGTGCCCCCCAGCCTGGAGTCAGGCCTGCCTTGGGTCGGCACCAACTCAGACACGGACAGAGAACTTGGCTAATCTTTGGCTCGGGGACTGGGCTGGCCTCCAGCTCTGAGAGCTGCCACTGTCCGGGCAAGGAATCCCTGGCCAGGCAGGGGGCCGGCGCAGGCAGGAAAAGCTGAGCTTCTCGGAACCTGGAGTCGGGAACTTCCCCAGGGATCACCCAGCCCTGTGCCTGGCTGCCTCTCAGGATCCCCAGGAACTCACAAGTGCAGTGATCTGGGCCCACTGCCCAGGGGACCTGTCACCTCAAATCTTTGGTGGGTGGGGTCCAGGAGCCTGGGCGACCCGCAGGTGTTGGCGGCAGCTGTGCTACCCGCAGCCTGCTTCACAGGTGGGCAGAGCCGGGTCGGGGGCTGGTGGTGGGGCAGGTATGACACAGCAGGTTTCCCATGGGTTGGGGACCCAGACCCAGGCTCTTCCCAACCGACTTCCCTCCACCGTCCCAGCTCTTGTGGCTTCAGAAAACAGGCTTGTACCCAACCTTCGGAGATGATAGTGGCTTCTGGCTGGGTGTGGTGGCTCACACCTGTAATCACAGTGCTTTGGGAGGCTGAGGTGGGAGGATCGCTTGGGGCCAGGAGTTTGAGACCAGCCTGGGCAACATAGCGAGACCACATCTCTGCAAAAAATGAAAAAAATTTAGCTGGGCGTGGTGGCGCAGACCTGTAGTCCCAGCTACTCTGGAGGCTGAGGCAGGAGGATCACTCGAGCTTGGGGAGTTTGAGGTTGCTGTGAGCTCTGATGACGCCACTGCACTCCAGCCTGGGTGACAGAGCAAGACCCTGTTTCAAAAAAATTGAAAAACAAAAAAGTGGCTTCCTTTCCCCACCTTTATCTTCCTGGATAAATCCCTGGCCTCCTCCTTGTCCTCCCCATTCTCTGTCCCCTTCCCTGAGTAGCCCCCAGACCCGCCTCTCACCTTATTAAAAGAAGCTGATTTTTTTGGCCCCAAAAGATGGATATTTAGCATCCACCAGCGCAGTGCTCATTAGCATCTGTCTGCGTTCTCGGCTGTTGAGAAGTGTCTGGGCTCCTGGTTCTGTTGGTCCCTGCACCGTGGGGTTACCTGGGAATGAGGGGTTTCCTAGGACATAAACTTTCTGTGCTAAACCCAGGAAAGTCCTGGGCAGCCCAGGGCAAGTTGGCCACCCTGGCTGTGTGTCAGCTCTGCATCTGACCAGCTGGTCTTCCTGTCCCCTGCGTCCCCGTGAGTGGGGAGCGTGGTCCTCCCACCCGCCCGCATGTTGACAGCAAGGACATGTCTGGAGACAGACACGTTGGCTGCAGCCTCAGGCAAGTCCCTTCCTCATCTCTAAAATGACCGATGCTGTAGCAGGGACAGTAACCCCCACACACGGATGCCCCCTCCGGACGTTTCTGACAAGTGCCCAAGTCACGCCAATGCTGCAGGTCCTGGGGCCACGCTTTGAGGAGCACCTGTCCCGGACACCTGTCTGACCGAGCAGCCTCCCTCACCGCGGCCGTGGGAGTGTTAGGACCCTGACACCATCTGGATTTTCCATCACGTTCAGTTCCCTGGACTGTCCCTCCTTCGTGATCCAAATACGTCCAGAGGGACAGTCTCCCAGTTGCTGCTTTCTTCTTGAGAGCCAGGCGTGCCCAAAGTCATCAGACCCTCTGCTCATGGCTTGAGAAGCTCCCAGCTCCCGCCCAGGTTGGCCAAACAAACCAGAGCGTCTGTCAGTTCCCTGAGTATTTGTTGAGCACCCACGAAAACCCACGCAGGCGCGTTCTAGGGAGGTCATGCTCCAGGTGGGAAGTTCAGGCAAGAAGTATGGGAACAGGTTGTTTCTGATCGCAGCAGATTCTGTGAAGAAACCAAGGAGCCCGGTGGCAAGTGCCGGGGCTGGGCTGCTGGTCTGGCTGGGGGTTGGGGAAGGCGGCAGGGGAGGAAGGCCTCGGCCTGGAAAAGCCCTCCACAGGGGCAGCCTCGCGTGCAGAGAGGGGGGCTGCATGTGGTGTGTTTGGGGGACAGAGGGAGGTGCCGTGGGCCCAGTGCACAGGGGGCAGGGCAGGGCAGGGCAGGGAGGGTCCACCTCGGTCAGTCTGTGTGCAGTGGAACCATCAGGTGCTTCCGAGCAGGTCTCCCTGGCTGGTGTCTGGAGGAGGGACAGTGGGGACAGAGGAGGGGCAGGGAGACCAGTGAGGATCCTGGTTGCCCTAGCATGGCCAGCAAGGCTGGTGGCCTGGACAGGGTAGTGGCCCTGGAGGTTGCCCTTCTCCTGGCTCCCCTGTCTCCACTGACTGGCGTGTGATTGCCCAGGCTGTGGCCTCCGTCCCTACTGTCTCCTCTTCCTGGGGACTTTTCTCCTGTTTATTCCCGGGCACCTGCTTCGCGGCCAGCTGCCTGTCGTGCTTGGTGTCCTGTGTTCCCTATCGTTCCCTTCCACTGGGTGGTTTCCCTCCCCTGCATTTCTGTTTAGAAACAGCCCCGCTTTGCAAATGAGAAAACTCAGGCCGGGCGCGGTGGCGCACGTCTGTAGTCCCAGCTACTCGGGAGGCTGAGGCAGGAGGATTGCCTGAGCCCAGGAGTTGGAGGTTGCTGTGAGCTAGGCTGACACCACGGTACTCTAGCCCAGGCGACAGAGCGAGACCCTGTCTCGAAACAAAACAAAACATAACAAATGAGAAGACTCGGGGTTTCAGCGATTCACCTGATGTGGTCCTAGCAGGCCTGGGTCTCCTCTTGGCTGTTCTTGCTCCGTCCCAGCGTTCTTGCTCCGTCCCCGCGTTCTTGCTCCGTCCCCATGGAACCTGCCCCTCCCTCCCTCGGCGCTGGGCATTTGCAGGGAGTGGCTTTCTCACCCCTCTCCCAGTGCACCCACCTGGGCTCCGGCTCAGGACAGAGGGTCCTGCAAGCCCCGATGGCCGGGACAAGGAGTCAGGGGACAGCCCACCTCCCAGCCCCCCTTCCCTCTCTTCATCCCTCCCTCTCTGAGTCCCTGATTCCTTCCTAAATGGATTAGGACCTTTGGCGGAAGGAGCCGGCGGCTGTCTGGGCGACCCGGAGGCCAGGGCCAGAGCGAGCACTGGCTGGTGCCTCCTGCTCGGCCCTGATTCGATTTGGGCCTCGGCAGCTGGGGGACTGGCGGTCGCAGGCCCTTCTGGGAATGGCTCAAGGGCTGAGCTGGCGGGGTCCGGCTGGGGGGGCAGCCTGCAAGCTCTCAGGCAGGCAGACCTCTCAGCTGGGTCCTTTTTGGAGTGTGGTCACACACAGACCCTCAGATGGGCTTCGTGCCATGGAGTGTCCCCAGCCATGGCTACTGGCCACCTGTTGGTCCGTTAGCATGTCCCATCCATGGCCTGTGTTCTAGCCATGGCCTGTCATACCCTCAGCGTCGCTTAATACCATAGATTTCAATCTCTTATAAAATTGCAAGGCCTCAGTCTGTGGTTGGGACCACACACCTTGGCTTGTCACTCGTGCTGGGCACTGAGGTGCAGCGGTGGCGGGCAGACCTGGTCCCTGCCCGTGAAGAGCTTATGGTCTGCAGGGACAGCCGCACCAGCAGAAGACACCCCAGGCTCCGTGCCCTTTGGGGTGCTGGCCCCACGGTCCCCCTGCCTGGGGGGTGCAGACTCCCCGTGTGCAGGTGGCGGGCGGAGGGCAGGTTCACTGCATGCCTGCGGCCATGCTGCCCACCCACTCCCTCAACTGCCTCCGACGCCCGGCAGGCGCTGCGCATGGCGCACTGGGGCCAAACCCAGAGAGGGAAACCGAGGGTCCCTGCCCTCTCCCTGTCTGCAGTGGGTGAGTGGCAGCTGGCTGGGGGCAGGTGCTGGCAGCCTGTGGGTGGCTCCCCACACCTGATTCCCAGGTCAGGGAGGGGAGGGCAGGCCAGAACCAGGAACTGAGGGGGTCTGAGCTTTGTATCTTGTGGTGCCCAGTTCAGGCCGGGTGGCACAGGGGCAGCGAGCCTGTGCCACGCTGGGGAGCCACAACAGGAGGCCTCGGCCCGAGGGAGCCCCAGTGTGGGGGAGGGTGCAGCTCTGGCCTCCAGGGGCCCCGTCACCACGGGACAAAGTCCTGCCCTGGGGAACGCCTCGTGTGGGATGAAAGGGCCTCTGCCCTGCAGTATCTTGCTACATCCTGGGGCTCCGAGGCCTCAGGGCAGTGGCTGTGCCCTTGGGAGAATGTGGTTTGACACAGAAGTGTGATGGAGGAGCTCAGAGGCACCTGGGTATGTATGGGAGGTGGGACAATCAGGGACTTCCCAGTGGGACAGATCCTCTCTCTACAAAACAATTTTAAAAATTAGCCTGGTATGGTATGTGCCTGTAGTCCCAGCTACTCAGGAGGCTGAGGCAGGAGGATGGCTTGAGCTCAGGAGTTGGAGGCTGCGGTGAGCTGTGATTGCACCCCTGCATGCCTGCCTGGGTGACAGAGCAAGACCTTGTCTCATAAATAAATAAATAAGTAAAAAAAAGCTGTGGGGCTAATCAGCAGATGACAGCAGGGCCAGGAAGGGCACTTGGGGGGGAACTGAACCTGCGCAGGCTGGGGAGGGATAGAGGACGTTGATACGTCTGGGGGTGGTGGAGTCTAGGGGACCAGGGGCATGGAGTGTGAGGGACGGAGTTGGGGCAAGGGACAGGCATCCAGGCCAGGAAACCAGAATACCAGGCTGAGGAGTCGAGAGCTAATATAGGCAGTAGGGAGCCACAGAGGGTGTGTGAGCAAGGGAGGGCCATGGCCCAAACCACACACCTGGGGAGAATTGGCAGTCGGGGCCTGCCCAGCAGACTGTTCCTGGTGCTGGGCTCGGTTTGGGCGGTGCAGACTTCAGGGGACAGCCCACTGGGTGTCATTATCGTCCCATCTGTGCCCGGGCCTGGCAGGCTCTGACTCCATCACTAGTAAAGGCCCTTGGGCCAAGGGAAGGCCAGCCCTTTCTTCGCCCCACCTGGGAATCCAGGGGCCAGGTGGGCAGGGGCAGGTGGCCACCACGTGTGCCATGCCCTGTGCCTTGTGCCCACCACGCTGCCTCCTTCCACCAGGCGACCATGGCCTTGCTGGGCAAGCGCTGTGACATCCCCGCCAACGGCTGTGGGCCCGACCGCTGGAACTCCGCCTTCGCCCGCAAAGACGAGATCATCACCAGCCTCGTGTCTGCCTTAGATTCCATGGTGAGTGTCCCTGCCTGCCCGGGAGGAAGGTGGGACCCCCAGCCCTGTGGGGAGACGTCAGAGCTTAAGTCCTACCTCAGCCACTCAGAGGAGCTTTCTCTGACCTGAGCCTCAGTGTTCCCATCTGCAGCTTGGGCCACGGTGCCTACGTCAAGGGCGGGAGGCTTAAGTGACATCAGGGACATAAAATCTAGTGTTGGAATAAACGCTGGCTCCTGACTCTCATCTCCTTGTCCCGCTACTTCTTTTGCTGTCCCATCCTGTCCTGGGATGCACCCCAGGTCTCCCTCCTGGCAGGTTACCTGGGGGATAACGTGGGGGCAGCAATGCAGTATAGAGCCGCAATCCCGACATTAAAGCAAGAGCTGTCACTGCGTCTTGGGCTGGGAGAGAGAAGCGGGGCCTTGTAAATCACTCCTTTGCCACCGTTGCCTACGTACCCAGACCTGTAGCAGTTTATCCCAAATGAGGACATAATAATGTCATTTTCCTCCACCCTTTTCCTGGGGGACAGTTCTGTGATGGAGGGTAGGTGAGTGTTTAAAAAATCTATATGGCATCAGTTAGCTGCACCTCTGCATTTTAGGATGATGCAGTTGAAGTTCAGAGAGGGTAGTACCTTGCCTGAAGTCACACAGCATGACCAATTTTTAAAGCAGACTTCCAGGCGCAAAGCGTACAGTTCCCTGAGGACAAAGGGCCTCCTTCAGGCTGTTCCTGCTGTAAATGGCTCAAGAATGGCTTAGGTAGTGCGTGGACTAGCGAGGGAGCACCCCTGGGGAAGCTGGCTGGGTGCTGCACTGTGCAGAGTGGCCTTCATGAGGAGGGGCCCAGGAGCCCGACCGTGTGTCCCCACAGCACTGTTAGCTTGTTGGTGCGACCTCGGGCAGCGATGAACAGTACTATGGCCACTGGCCACATGTGGCTATTTGCACTCAAATTCTAATTAGTAAAAATGAAACAAAATAAACAATTCAGTTGTTCGTTTGCACTGGCCTCATTTCAAGTGCTCAGGAGCCAGAAGTAGCTGGTGGCTACGGTATTGGACAGGCCAGAAATAGAACATGTCCCTTGTCACAGAAAGTTCCATGGGGCGGTGCTACTCTAGGGGGTGTTTATTAAGCACCTCCTCAGAGGAGCCGATGGCCCCGTGGCTATCCTGGTGGCTGGAACAAGACAGGCTCCCCCTGTCCCTGGGCCCTTTAAGGGTTTCCTGAGGGACCTTCATGGGTGACAATGACACTTGTTTGGCAGTGACTTAAGTCCAGCCTCCTCCAGCGCTCTGGGCCAGGTCCTTGGTGGTCTGTAGGGGGAGTGGGCAGAAGGGACGTGCAACATCCCCCCAGCCCCATCCCAGCCCCTCTTCCCCACGCCCCATCCCCCCAGCCCCCGCTGAGAGGTGACCTGCCCTGAAGGATCTCTTCCAGCTCCGATGGCCACTCCTTCACTGGAACGGTGGAGGGGCGCCCTCTCCCTGGAGCTGCTGGGGGGTCTCAGGCAGCTGGGAGCTCACATCCCAACCCCGAAGCTGGCACCGGAGCTGTCCTGGAGCGGGCAGGGTTGGGGGGCCTCCCGCTCACACGCCCTGCCCCCCCACAGTGCTCAGCGCTCTCCAAGCTGAACGCGGAAGTGGCCTGTGTCGCGGTGCACGATGAGAGCGCCTTCGTGGTGGGCACCGAGAAGGGGAGAATGTTCCTGAACGCGCGGAAGGAGCTGCAGTCAGACTTCCTCAGGTTCTGCCGTGAGTACCCAGGCTCTGCAGGGCCGGCGCTGTGGCCCATGTCTGGGTCCCGGCCGTGCCCAGCTGGGTGGCCCTGCGTGGGGGATGAACTGGACCAGATGGGTTATCGGAGCCCCTCAGTGTGGCGCTGTCGGGGAGGCCATGGTTTTTGTTGGACTCATCCAGGAGCCCCTGAGTCGACAGAGTCCGGCTGCTGGACCCCGGGGCGGCCCGGGCCAGCCACCCGCATCTGCCCATTTACAGACGAGAACACTGAGCCTGCGGTCGCTGCCTGGTTCTTCCTCTTGACTGTGTGTCCCCAAGCACAGGGACCAAGCACACTTGTTCCACCAAGGTTTATCAAGTGCCTGCGTGCGCAGTGGCTCATCCAGCACCAACTCACCCTGACGTCAGCCCTGTGGGGCAGACATTGTCATTGTCATTGCCATTGTTACCATCTTGGTGCCGCCTTAGGGAGGCTCCTGGGGACACAGTGACTGAGCACACGTCCGGCGCCTTGGCACAGTCGGGCAGCAAGTGCGTGAGCTGTTAGAGATGTCGTGAGAAACAACGCTCCGGGCCAGGCCTGTGCCGGGTGCTTCGTTTGCTTCCCCGGCAGGCTTGGGAAACGGGCACAGATTTACAGACCAGAGACTGTGGTGGCACACCCGTCCCCAGGCACACATGGCGGGCACGTGGTGGGGGCGGGGCTCGAGCCAGGCGTCTGGTTCTGACACATGCGGCCTCTCTGCTGCGCTCCCTCCAATCCCGGGAGGTGCAGAACAGGCAGCTCCAAGGGCCTTGCTGGGCCGCCCTGGTCACTCTCCAAGAAGACCAGCCCCTCCTGGGAGTCCTGAGGCAGAGGGGTCTTTCTGCAGCCCCCAAATCTCCTCGGTTCCAGGGCCTTCAGGGGCCCTCCTAACTCAGCCTGTGCCTCTGGCAGCCCGTTGTGCTCAGGCCCGGCTCAGTGTCGCCGTGTCCCATGTCCTTTCTGTCTCGGGCCCTGCTGCTCCCCCAGCTGGAAGCCCCGCTCCCCTCTGCCTGGCAGACGCGTCCCAACCCCCAGAGGCACCACGCCTCCCACCCGGGCCTCTCAGTGCCCCTCACCCCTGCCCCCGGCTGCAGTTGCTCCCACACGACAGCGGCGTCTGTGTCCTGAATCCCTGAGGTCAGCGTCACCTCTGTGGTGAGTGAGGGCCCGGCCCCAGCACAGAAGGCCGACGCCGAAGCCGGCACGGGAGCCACAGCCTGGGCCGCTATACCCGGGGCATAGCTTGCCGTCAGGAGAGCAGGGGTCCGCGCCCCGGCTCTGCCCCCGCTGGGCCCCAACCTGCTCATCTGTGAAAAGGGAGAACGTGGGGTGGTCCGAGGGTCGACGAATCCGTACCCGGCAAGTCTTAGAACGGCGTCCGGCACTCAGCTGACACTCGGTCCACGCTGGCTGTTGTCATTAGCATTCACGCTGCATCCCTAGATCAGCCACCTCGGGGAAGGGCGTCCCCGGCGCTGGGCGTGCAGCCGTTTCCTCAGCCCGCCCCACCCCGCCCAGCCGCAGAGCCTGTGCCCTCGCCAAGGCCAGGCGACGGCCGGGCTGGCAGGGTGGCCCCTGGCAGGACCTGCGACTCCCCAGCCTCCCAGGCGGGGGCCAGGCGGGGGCCTGGGGAAGGCGCACCTGGCTTCCCAGAGCCGGGCAGAGCCGCTATTTATAGCACCGGGAACGCGGCTGGTTTATTTCAAGCTTCTCAGATCCCAGAGGAGAGCAGGCTCCGAGCTGGGAGGGGGCTGTGGGGGCCTCCTCAGCCCCTTTCCGGGGCAGCTTCTAGTACATTCTCCAAGCATCCACCAGTTCTCCCAGGTCCCCACCTGGCCCAGCCTGGCAGGAACCTGCTCTTTGCAGCCCACGGCCTCCTGGTGGGGTCCCCACTGTGTCCCGCTTCAGCAGAGCAGAAAACTGGGGCCCAGACTGGTTGGGACAGAGTGTTAGTGTCAGCACAGAAAGGGGCGCGTGGGACAGACACTCATCGCACCCAGGTCTGAGCCAGGCCAGCTGATCTCCCGTGAGCATTCACAGACGGAAGCTCAGAGAGGGAAGGGACTTGCCCAAGGTCACACAGCAAGTTGGAGGTGACGAGGGATGAGACCCAGGCCCTGTGCTGGGCACTGGGAACTCTGAGATGGCCAGCCCTGGCCCTCAGCGGGGTGGCTGGGGCAGGGCTTGCTCACTCATTAATTTTTCATTCATTCATTCATTCACTGTGCACCACATTGGGTGCCAGGCTTCAGGGCTCAGCACAGGGCAGAGATATCCGAGCCTGAAGGTCAGGTGGTAAGACAGGTGCTCACTGTGGCCTTGCCTGCTCTGTGTCCCACAGGAGGGCCCCCATGGAAGGATCCAGAGGCAGAGCACCCCAAGAAGGTGCAGCGGGGCGAAGGTGGCGGCCGGAGCATCCCACGGTCCTCCCTGGAGCACGGCTCGGACGTGTACCTTCTGCGGAAGATGGTAGAGGAGGTGTTTGATGTTCTTTATAGTAAGATCCTTCCTCATTCCATTTGGGGCCCCCAGGGTGGGTGGGAGCCCCAGTCCCCGCCCAGTGGAGGAGGCCCCCTCTGCCCCGCCGTGGGACCTGTGCAAACCCGAGGCAGGGGACACTGCCTGCCCGAGCCCCCACTCATCCCTGCCCCCCGCGGTGTGGCTATTCCACCCGGGCCTGGGTTCCCGGACACCGTCCATCCCCACTGCCCTGCCCTGGCTCAGGGCGCTGCCACCCTCCCCTAGAAGCGGCCCCAGGCTCGCCGTGACCTCCAGGCCGGGTCCCTGCTACCCTCACCTGCCCTGTGATCAAGGGCGTCTTCTCAAAGCACAGGTCTGACCATGAAGGTCTGCGCTCCATGGCCTTCGGTGGCTCCTGTCACCCTCAGCGTGGTGCTGGGTCCCACCATGCCCATCCCCGACCCCCTCCCAGCCTTGTCTCCCCGCCCAGGGGCACAGACCCTATTGATCCGCCTCACAGAGCCACTTCCTGTCCTCTAGCACACTCTGGCTCATGTCACACGTCCTCGCCTCAGCACCACCATGTCTTTTGGGACTGCCTCTCCCATCCCCTGTCTGGGGGACACCTGCATCATGCCCTGAGGCTCGACTCCCAGAAGCCCCCTCCCCCTGGCTTGGGCCCCTCTGGACACCTGCAGTGCCCTGTCCCCTCAGTAGCCCAGGAGCCCAGGGTCAGCGGCTGTGTCTGCCCTTTCTGGCTGTCCTCAGCCTGCATTCCAGGGCCCAACAACAGCAGGTGCTCAGGTGATGTTTGTTGAATGACTGAGTGAGAGCTGATTGCTCGCCCAAGTCTTTCCTGCAGGGAGAGGAGTGGAGACCTGGCCTCTCTTGGGAAGTGTCAGGTTGCAGAAAGTCTCAGGGCCCCAGCCGTAGCCTTCATACTCCCAAGGTGACCTTGGGCAGGTCCCTGTGGTCCCTTAGGTCCCACCTCATTTATTTCTGACTTGTTTGATCCCTTCCCCTACTGCAGCCCTTGGTTTTATGGAGCCAAGGTTTGCGAGGAAATTTACACTGGTCCAAGGTTAGGAGGAGGAGGCCCCGTGGGGCCAGGGGCCCAGAGGCCCTGGGTGGGCATGATGGCCACCTTGGGATGGGAGGACTGCCACACAGGGCTGGCCATGCCTCCGTGGACACTTTGGCCAACTGCAGGGCCTGTGCCCAGAGCCCCCCCGTGCTCCTGCCCACCCCCAGTGTCCCTTGACCTCCTTGGGCAGAATCCCGGGTGGCCATGAGGGGACAGGCCTCTTTCTGGCCCTGGCTGGGGACTGCCATGTGGGGTGATGACAGATGTTCTCAGGGCCATCCCCCAGCCCCTGGTCCCCATCCCGTCTCCTCTGCTCTGTCCCACCCCTGCTCTGCCCCCAGGTCTTCTCGGTCTGTCTGTTCCTCTGTCCTGTCTCTTTCCGGATTCCCTCCCTGCTCCTCCCCTCCTGTCTTCCTTGCTCTCTCGCCTCTGCCTCCCTCTCTCCCTCCCTCCCGCTTTTTCCTTGCAGCCTGGCTCGTGCAAGCCCCTCTTCTCTGTCCCTTGTGCCCTCTTTTCTCTGCCACCCCTTTGTCTTCCCCACCCCCTGCCCGAGCCCCTGCTGGAGCCAGGTGCCCCGAGTGGACAGGGGCCTGGCTGGGGAGGGACCCCTCGGTGAGGGAGCCCCAGGCCCTGAGGTGCAGCCCTCCCCGCCCTGCCCCTGCCTGTACGGGGTTATTCCACGTGGAGTCTGCAGTCACCAGGGCCTGTGGGAGCCCCGCCCCGGGGGAGCCACTCCGCATGGCCGGGGCTCTGGGGCGCACCGGCCCTGGCCCCAGCCTGGCTGTCCTCTCATACCAGGCCCCCCTTCTCGACGCCCCCGCAGGCGAGGCCCTGGGAAGGGCCAGTGTGGTGCCGCTGCCCTACGAGAGGCTGCTCAGGGAGCCGGGGCTGCTGGCCGTGCAGGGGCTGCCCGAGGGCCTGGCCTTCCGGAGGCCCGCCGAGTACGACCCCAAGGCCCTCATGGCCATCCTGGAGCACAGCCACCGCATCCGCTTCAAGCTCAAGAGGTGAGTGCGGGCAGCCGGGGGCCGGACCACGTTCGCCGGGCCAGGGCAGGCCAAGAGGGCCACAGGTGCCATCTGGCTCAGCCACCTGTGACCACTTACCCAGCCCCCGGGGGTGGGAACCTAAGACACCCACAGGGGACCCTGGTTGTGAAGGCTCCTAGTCGGAAGGTGGAGGTGAGGCCAAAGCGCAGTCACAGAGCAGGATCTGAGCCGGCTGTTTAGTGGCGGAAGTTTCCCAGAGGACCCCTGCATTGCAAGGAGACTGGAAGAGACTTGGCTTGGGACAAAATGGCACTGATGGCATTCCAGGTGTCAAAAGTGGCAGAAGCCGTGTTATGTGCCCGCTGGGGTTATAAATCGGGTTAATTAGGGACAGAGGGGAGGGGAGGTTGTTTAGGCTGGGCATAGTCGTGTCCTTTGGCAAGAGGATAGCCTGAGGGCTTAAGGTTGAGCTTGTCTCTGCGGTGCACAAGCAGGGAAGAGGGGAGGTGACAGGAGAGGGGAGGCAGTCCCCTGCCTCTGACGAGATCTTGTCGGTGGGCTGGAGAAGACGGCAGGCCTAGGACGTCCAGTGGCCTCACTGCGTGGCCCTGGGCACAGCACAGCCACCTGGGGCCCCACCCCCACCTGTAAAGTGGGGACTAGCTCCCGTCCTGCCTCCTCAGGGGGCTGTTGTGTTCCACAGAAGGTGGGGCCAGGGGAGCTGGGGAGGGACAGGCGCAACAGGCAGGTGTGCGAAGTGTCCCTGTGTCCTCTCCACCCAGGCCACTCGAGGACGGTGGGCGGGACTCCAAGGCCCTGGTGGAGCTGAACGGCGTCTCCCTGATCCCCAAGGGGTCCCGGGACTGCGGCCTGCATGGCCAGGCCCCCAAGGTGCCACCCCAGGACCTGCCCCCCATGGCCACCTCCTCCTCCATGGCCAGCTTCCTGTACAGCACCGCGCTCCCCAGCCACGCCATCCGGGAGCTCAAGCAGGAAGCGCCCGCCTGCCCGCTCGCCCCCAGCGACCTGGGCCTGGGCCGGCCCGTGCCAGAGCCCAAGGGCCCCGGTGCCCAAGACTTCTCCGACTGTTGTGGTAACACCGCCGCTGGGACCTCCACGTCTGGGGGTGGGACGGAGGCCACTCATGCGGGGACACCCTCCCAGGGCAGGTTGGGATGTTGGGCCCGCCCAGGCTGGAAGGAGGCAGGTTTGGGCAAGGGGCTGGGGCTGGGGCAGACGGTGTCCTGACCCTGGGTCCCTGCTCAGCCACCTATGACAGTGTCCTTAGCCTGGGATCAAAAGACAGCTGGGGGACTCTGTGAGGAGTCTGAAGGGAGAAGGCATCTCGCTCAGCCCACATGCACTCAATGGGCACCTGCCACGTACAGCCTGGATCAGGGCTCTGGGGCGTAGGAGAAGGAACAGCTGAGTGTGAGGGAGACCTGGGCTCCTCCCCTGGCTCCTCTGCTGAGGGCCTGTGTGTCCCAGGCAGGTCTCTACCTCTCTGAACCTCAGTTGCCTCATCTGTAAAATGGGGGTGCTAGCAGTACCTGCTTCCCAGGGCTGTTATCACAATTAAATGGCAGATTGGTGGCTGCAGCAGCGTCTCCTAAGAGCAGGTTGGAAATGCATGTTCACAGGACCCTCCTGTCTTCCTGAATCTGAAGCTTAGGGACGGGGCCCGGCGGTCTGTTTGGATAAATCTGCCGAATGGTTCCAGTGGGCCCAGGTGTTCTATATTAAAGCACTGGGTCCAATGCTGGGCGCACAGTAGGTGCTTGTAAGTTATATCGGCTGTATAACTCGGAGAGAAGAGGACACCCCCTCCGCAAGTGTGTGGGCTGACCAGGGTTTAGGACTTACACACCTGGAACAAGTGTCCCCACCGGGAGAAGGCGACCTCCAGCGTGCGGCCTTGCTGATCTGGCGTTAGGGTGGCAGATTCTGGGGCAGGGTGTCTTCGGCCTCTGGTCAGGGAACTTGCCTTGAGTTCATGATCACGGCGCTCAGTTCTGGGCTCTCCCTGGCTGTTACCCAGAGCCGAAGCCTGTGCCCCGGCGCGGGACCTGGGGAACACGTCTTGGGGCCCAGCTAGAACCTGTCCCTTTTGCTTGTCCAGGACAGAAGCCCACGGGACCTGGTGGGCCTCTCATCCAGAACGTCCACGCCTCCAAGCGCATCCTCTTCTCCATCGTCCACGACAAGTCAGGTAGGACAGCGCCCGCGGTGGCACTGGCCAGGTAGGATCGGGGTTGGAGGTGTTGCTCACTGAGATGGAAGTGTGTCCTACCTGCGCTGTCCCCCTGAGGGCCAGAACCGTGGCCGACAACTCCCTGGGTCTTTGTGAGGAAAAGGAGGAACAGTTCTGCTCAGGGGGCTATGAGTAAAGCCAGGGTGTGATAGTTACCTATTGCTCTGTGATAAATGACCCCAAATGTAGCTTAAAACAACAAGCATTTACGACTGCACACTTCTGGCTGTCGGGAGTCTGGGAGCGGCTGACCTGGGTAGTTCTGGCTGAGGGTCTCTCATGAGTCTGTAGCCAAGGTGTTGGCCGGGGCTGCCGTCATCCGAAGGCTCGACTGGGGCTGGAGGGGCTGCTTCCAGGCTCACGGGCGTGGCTGTCGGCAGGAGGCCTCGTTCCTCGCCACGCCTGCCGGCCTTCACGGGCTGCCTGGGCGTCCTCACAAGGTGGCAGCTGGATTCCTCTGGGTTCACGATCCAAGGGGAAGGAGGAAGCCACGTGTCTTTTATGACCCAGCTTTAGAAATCGCTGTTACTTCTGCCATATTGTAGCCATTAGAAGCCAGACACTTGATCCATCTTACACTCAAAGGAAGGGGAATTAAACTCCACCTCTTGAAGGAAGGAATTATCAAAAACATACGTGGATAGATTTATAAAGTACCACACAGAGAGACTGAGAGCAGGAAAACTTGGGATTCAGTTGTACCAGGAAGGAATGAACTAAGACGTCGCAGCGGTTTTGCTTTGTGGAGGTCTCAGCCTCACCTCCAGTAAGAGGCTCTTGAAGAAAACCCAGTGTCCTGGGATCAGAATGGAGATGCCCCCCATCCCCGACTGTCCCAAACGAGACCCAGCCCCGCTGGGAGGGGACTTGGAAATCCAGGTGGAGCAGCGTCCCAGGAGGCCAGTGGGCGAGGGACACAAGCTGGGGTCAAGTCTCACTGGGTGATCTCAGGCAAGGCGCTCAGCTTCTCTGAGCCTCAGTTTCTCTCTCTGCAAAATAGGAATAACATCTATGTTCAACGATTATCATGAGGGATTAAAGAGGATAGGCATTATAGATATAAAGTACTTAGCGCAGATAAGCACGTAATTAAAGGTGTTACTTTTACTAATTATAATGAAGCAAATGATCGTTCTTGTTATTAATATTAAATTGAGGCAGGGGCTCTGGTTTTGTGGGAGAGGCCAGCAGGGCTGAGGGTTTGGGGGAAGCTGACAAGACCAGCGCCAGGTGAGACCTGAGGCGTAGGAGGTGCAAGGGTTTGATCTTTGACACCCAGACTTGGGCTGTCCCTCACTGGGGAGGACCCCTCTCCCCCAGCCTCCCGCCTGTCCAGGGCAGGACGGGCCCAGGGTGGATGGGCGGAGCCCGCGTGGCACACGGCACCCGGGGGCGAGGACAGAGGCAAACGTTGGGGCAAGAGGAGAGAGCAGGTGGGGGCGAGGACCCTCAGGTTACCCTGGATTTGTGCAGGGTCCGAGGTGGGCGGGGGTGGAAGAGCCAGGGCCGCCTCGGGGGCTCTGGCGGAGAGAGCCGGGTGTCTGTGGTGGCGGGGCAGTGTGACGTCCCGGGGCCCTGCTTACTTGAGCCTCCTGTGTTTTGATAGAGAAGTGGGACGCCTTCATAAAGGAAACCGAGGACATCAACACGCTGCGGGAGTGCGTGCAGATCCTGTTTAACAGCAGATATGGTGAGTGGGCGGCGCGGCCGCCGCGTGGCCCCACAGCCGTGTGGAGCATTCATTACGTGGCAATCACTCGTGTTCCCCAACACGACAGCAGGAGCCATATGCTGGCACCCGCGCGCCGTCAACGCTCATGTCACCCGGCGCGGGCTCCTCCTGTCTGGGTAGGGGGTGGTTGTGTCAATATTTCCCTTCCAGATTCTTCAGGGGGCGGAACTGATGGCAGAGCCCCAGACCTGGACTCGCCGTGGGAAACGGGGCGGGGCGGATCGCCAACGGCGGGGGGGACTGTCCAGAGGGCCCAGAAAAGTCTCTGTTGGCTTCACGTGCTTGCCGGTCCCCACGGCACCTGGCCGCTTCCTGCCCCCTGCCTTGGCCTGTGCCCTACACCTCTGTGGGGCAAACTCCTCATTGTTCTTTGAGACTCAGCTTGGCAGTCACCTCCTCCAGGAAGCCTTGGCGTCCCCAGCCTGGGCCCGGGAGGCCCCCGTGGCCCTGGTGGTTGTCTCTCTGTTACACGTGCACTTGATGTGCCTCACCTGCTCTGTCTGCCTGGGGACCAGGACTGCGCCCAGCCCCTCTCTGTGTCCCCAGCACCCAGGACAGAGCCAGGCCCAGAGCAGATGTCACCCCCCGCATGCTGGGCAGCAGATACCGGTGGCGTAACCGGGGCAGGCGCGGGCTGCTCCAGGCTGGCGAGTCTCAGGCCAGGAGGACGGCCCGGGCACTGGTGGTGGGAAGATGGGGCTGGGCCCGCAGACCTCCAGCTCTGGGCCTCGGGCACCCTGCTGTCCCCCTCGCACCTGTCTTCCTTAATCCCTGGCCGTCCTCGCTCCTTTGCCCGGCCTTCAGCCCAGCCTTCAGTGAGCCCCCACTGTAAACCCCACTCAGTGGTCGGACGCAGTGTGTCCCTTGCCTGGGTGGGTGGCTCTCCGTCCCTGGGGAGAGGACACAGACACCCACACAGTACTCAGGGACCACACAGGTGTGACGTGGCTAATGCCACCTGAGTTGTGCCGACCCTTGCCACAGGGACGTCCTCCGCACAGGGGGCCCTACCCAGAGTTGTGGGGACCATGGCACCGAGGCAGGCAGAGGGACTCGGTGGCCTCGGGAACTCCCTGCACACTGAGGTGGGAAGAGCAAGCCTGTGCCAGGAGTTGGTGGGCTGCCCGGGGGACCTCGAGTCGGCCTCCCTCACCTGGGCACTCTGCCCAAGAGCTGCCTCCCCCCTGCCGCCAGCCTCTTTCTTTCTCCTCCCTCCTGCCCTCTCTCCTCTCATTGGTCTTCCTCCTTCCCTTCCTGCCTTCCCTTCTTTAGTCTTCTCACACATTCCCTGTCCGTTCACTTGCCACTCGGGCATCTCGAGCCCCACCTGTGCCCGGCCCTGTACTGGGGGCAGCTCAGGCTGACTCTGGTCTCAAGGTGCTTCCGCAGTGGCTGAAGGTGTGTGTGCAGCACAGCAGTGAACAGGGACAGTGAGCAGAGTGGTGGGCACAGGTACGCAGGAGCACATGGTGGCTGAGGTCAGGAAGAGAGGAGAGCTCAGGGGAGGTGGTGTCTCAGCAGGCTGCAGGAGTCAGGGCTGGCTTCAGGGAGGAGGTGCCCTTTGGTTTGGACCAGGGGTGGGGACCCCTGGGCACGTGGGCTGGGGGTAAGCGAGACTCCAGAGGCCTTAGCGAGGACTCGGGGGTAGGCTGGGTGCCTTTGATGTGGCCCCCCTGGCCCACTCCCTGTTCCCCTCTGCTCAGTAGCTGGAAGGGCCGTCCGCACCTGCACCCCCTCCTTCCCCGCCCCGGGCAGGTGTGAGCCTGGCAGGCAGTGGCGGGAGGGAGCTGGGGGGGAGCCGGCTCTGTCTGCCTCAGGAAGGTTCCACCGGGCCGGGAGCACAGTGGGAGACCTGGGCGGCCGGCAGTCTTCAGCCTGTGCACACGCTGGGCTTTCCCACATGTCAGCCCTGGGCCAAGTCCAAGGCGTGGTCAAGGCCTTGATCCTCCTCAGGCCAGAGCTCCCTCTGCACACTCCGTATAGCTGCCCCGGGGAGAAGGACGCTCCCCCCGAGAACTGGGTGACTCCGTGGGCGGGGACATGGTTTGGTGGCCGGAGGCGTCCTGCAGACCCTGGGTGAACAGCCTCTGCTCCCGGCCCGTCCTTTCAGCCACCACATCTGGGTGAAGTGGTGGGGCAAGGGGTATAGACAGGAAAGAAGCAGAGACCCCAGCCTTCGGGAAGCCTCAAGGACACTCGCCTGGGAAGATGTTGGGGCCAGTTTGGGGGCTGAGCCCGCAGCCCCAGCAAACCAGACGACAGAGGAGACGGTTCACCTGGACTCGAAGGACGGATCGCTCAAGGGCTGGGGGAAGGGAGGTGGGGAGAAATAGTTTGACAGCTGTTGAGATTTCGAGGGTTTAATTTGACAACAAGCTAAGTGTGACTTCACAGTGGGATCTGGCTGCCAAAGCCACCAACGCAGACTTGGGCCCCATCAACAGAAAACAGTGTCAGCGGCGCCCACTGGAGGGCCAGACAGCTCCGTCCTGCCCTGGCCAGGGCATGGCGGGAGGGGGTCCAGCTCCGGGCTGGCACTTGCAGGAACACAAAGAGAGCGTGAGGAACAGCGAGGAGACGTGGGACCCCTGAGAGAGGACAGTGTGACGGTCACATGGGGAGGCGAGAGTGGACGCCCAGCACTGCTTGTCCCCGAGACCTCCCAGGCCTTGGGGAGAATGGGGACCTGCGACAGTGCCAGCCCGTGTCAAGCATGTAGTAGGTGCTTAGGAAGTGTTTGGTGGGCGAGTGAGTGAAAACGTGCAGCTGGGGTGTGAGTGCATGGCTGACACGGCGCAAGGCCAGACCTAGTGGTCTGGAAGAGCAGCACAAGGGACCAGGTCACCAGCCCAGACTCTGTCCGCTGTGCCGTTGGCAAAGCTGTCGGCTTCTGGCCAGTGTCCTGCTCGTGGCGCTGGTGAGTGAAGGGCGTGCCGAGCCCCTCCCGGGAGGAGAGGACACACCTGCGCACACCTGTGCAGCCGGAGTCGCCCCGCCAAGGGCAGGCCTTGAGCCTGGGCATGTCCCTCCGCCATTCATTCATTCATTCATTCATTCCCCAGCGCTGCAGGGAGCTAGGTACCTGGTTCCATCTAATGGCAGAGCTAGGGCAGTGACAGCCTCGCTCCCGTGGCGCTCTGTCCCAGACAGTGAACACGTAGGTAGAGATGGGTGTGGACGCAACGTCAGGTAGTGATGAGGAGGGGACGACAAAGCCGTTGGGGTGGGAGGGGCAGAGGCTGCTTTAGGCACATGAAGTGCAGTTATGTGACAGGTGGGGAGGGTGGCGTGGGGGTCTCCAGGAGAGATCTGGGCAGATGCCCCGTGATGGGTGTACACCTGGCATGGGGGAGGCAACAGGGGGCCAGAGAGGGGGGCAGAGCAAGCCAAGGGGTCAAGGGGTCAGATGAGGTCAGAGGTGACAGGGTCACATATATAGGACTTCGCTGCACTGAGATGGGACCCCGTGGACATTTTTAAAAAGCCAAGTGACATGATTTGATGTTTAAGCAGGATTCATCTGGTTGCTGCGCGGCCAGAGTGGTGTCGGGGTGGTGGGAGGTGACGGTGGCCGGGGCCCCGCGTGTCCCGCACCCTCCTCTCACGCTCAGCCTTGCCGTTGCCCTTCCAGCGGAAGCCCTGGGCCTGGACCACATGGTCCCTGTGCCCTACAGGAAGATCGCCTGCGACCCAGAGGCTGTGGAAATCGTGGGCATCCCGGACAAGATCCCCTTCAAACGGCCCTGCACTTACGGGGTCCCCAAGCTGAAGCGGATCCTGGAGGAGCGGCACAGCATCCACTTCGTCATTAAGAGGTGTGGGCTCCGCTCGGGGTGCCGGGCGTCTGGGCGGGGCGGGGCCCTGGGAGGGGCGGAATAAAGGGGTCCTCGGACTTAGGGAATGCGACAGGCCTGGGAGAGAATTTCCAGCCGTGTGGCCTCTTCTTTCTGGGCCTCTTGAGGCGCGGGTAGGAAGTCGAGGCACGGTGCCTGCCCCGGTCAGGCACTCGGTGAGTTCCTAAGGAGCCTTTGGGCTTCTTGCTGTCACAGGGGCCACCAGAGCTCAGGCCGGGCTGGGCCAGCCTCTCCCGCTCCCGTCTGCTGGGAGTTTGAGCACCTCTGCTGTCCTCGCAGGCTGCCGGCCCCTCCTGGCGCGTGTGTGGGTGGGAGAGGGCAGAGGAGATGGACTCCAGAGCGGCAGCCCCAGGGCGCCCCCAGGGCACCTGCCACCGCAGCCTGTGCGACCCCAGCCTTGTCCTCCCACCACGCAAGCGCCAGAGTCCCCAGGCAGTGCCCAGACCTCCTGGCACGCTCCCTCCTAAACGTTTAGGGACGCAGGGTGGCCAGAGCCGTGTCATGCAGCCGCCTGCCTCCAGGCAGAACCGCACTGGGCCCTTCCCAGACGCCTGTTCCTGGACACCCCCTGAGGGCACACTCCCAGCGTGTTCCTCACGCACCTGCCTGCTGCCAGGGGACTGAGCAGGGATTGAGGGTGGGGACTGCGCTTTGTTCACTGCAGAATCTGCAGCACCTGGAACAATCCCCGGGCTGTAGTAGGTGCCCAGTACGTATTTGCAGAATGAATGAATGAATGAACAAATGCTTGCTTGTCCAGATTTGGGCTCATGCCTTTGAGAGCTTCTCCGTAGCACTCAGGAAATAAACGGGAACAGCAGAGGGAGAAAAGGCTGGGTCGGGGGAACCAGGGTGGTTGGCGCCTCTGAGAGAAGGTCCCGTGTGTGAGGACACAGCTGGGGGCTGGGAGGGACTGCCGGGAGGAGAGTGTGGCAGAGGAGCTGGCACGTGCCCGCGGCCCAGATGTCCAGGGCTGTGAGCAGGCAGGGGCCAGAGCAGAAGTTGGGGTCGACGCTGAGAGCGCGGCGTTGTCCCGGGGCCGTGGGAAGGACCCCTGCAGGGTTGCTGGAGGCTGGAGCCAGGATCTGGGGGACCCTCTGGCTGCTGGGGCAAGAGTCTAGGGAGACAGGGGCAGAGACTCCCGAGGACCCTGAGACCGTGGCCCAGGCCGGCAGCAACGGGGCTGGGCGGGGCCCGTGTGGTGGGCAGAGGGAGAACGCGGCTGGTTTGGGACATTTCGAGCTGTGATAGGATTTGCTGTGGATCGACCGTGGGGGCTGGTTGGGGAAGCACAGAGACAAGGACCACCCGAGTCTGAGTTTACTGATTGGGGGGTGGGGCGGTGAGTTCTCCTCGGGTGTATTAAATTGGAGACGCTCAGGACACGGAGGCTCAGGGGACAGGTCTGGGTTTGCGAGAAAAATCAGAGGGCTATCACCATGGGCTGGGAAGAGACCACCGGGCTGGGGAGAGAGAGATGTGAGAAGAGGGTCCAGAGAGACCTCCGGGATCCCCACGTTGGAGGTCGGGGCCATGGAGGCCGAGAAGGGGTGGCCGGAGAGGTGGGAGGGAAGCCAAGGGGGGAGACTGTTCCCACGTCAGCTCTGACCGTGTGGGTCTCCCGCTCAGAGCCCTTCTCCGGCCCCCAGGACAACACACGCTCTCGCTACCCTGCCCGCAGCCACCTGCCGGCTTCGGTGCCGCCCTGGCTTCCCCCGCCCCGGATCCCGTGCACCGTTGGGCGGCCGCCCCCGCACGTGAGCTTCCTCCCCTCTGCCTGCAGCGGCCCCTACCCGCCCTCCCACCTGTCTTCCTCTTTCAGGACTTGCTTTCCTCTGCCTCCAGAAGCCCTCCCTTGTCCTCATTTGGAAAGAATGTCACCCTCTGGCGGCAGGTGGCTTCTCCTTCCCCCTTAGTGCACTCCTCACCTGCTCGCATGCGGCAGTGGGACCGCGTCCGAGCCGCCTCTTGTACCCTCACAACGCCTACTGGGGCCTCACCTGATAAATGATTCTGGAGGGGAATTGAAATCCATTGCCCTTCGGTCAGGCAGTGCTTACTTCTGTCTAGCTTAAATCTCTCTTGCTGCTGCCTAAGTCCTTTGCCCTCAGTTGGCTCCTGGCAGGAGGCTAGGGGAGAAGAAAGCGGTAAGGGCCCCCCTGCGTCCCCTCACGTGCCTGAGCGTGGCGTTAGGCCCTCACTGTGGCTGATCTTGAGTTCTCTGCTCTGTGCAACCGTAGCCCTCTTCAGCCTCCACCGGTGTCTGCCACCCACCTGCAGCCCTGCCCTTCACTGGGCTCTGCTGAGGAAGTCACAGAACAGCAGGCACAGTGGCAGTGGGCGGCCACCCGTGGGATGAGCTGAGGACGCATCGAAACACATTCCCGGGTGTGCACGGCCCAGCAGCACCTGAGCAGCAAGTCTGTGGGGCTTCCTGGAGGAGGCAGCTTTGGCGTCAGGCTGGACCAGGCTTGAAGCCACTCACTTGCATCCATGATAACCTTGGACAAGTGGCTTCTCTTCTGAGCCTCGGTTTCCTCATCTGTAAAGACGGACAGTGCTGTCCCCCGACCCCAAAGGTTTTTCAGCATAAAGTGGGGGCATGGCCTGTAACAGCCGGGCGTGTAGCAGGAGCCTCTTCCTTCACCGCACTTCCCGCGTGGTCGGAAGCATAGCTAAGTGGCCCGGGTTCGAATGCTTCCCGTTTCCCAGCTGTGTGTCCTTGAGCAAGTTACTTAACTGCTCTGCGTCTCACTTATATAAAACGGGCCTGATAACTGACCCCGCCCCATAGTGTTGATTGGAGACTAAGTGACTTGGAACAGCGGCTGCTGCGTTCTGAGCCCCCGGTACGTTTTTCTCTGTCGCTCACCCCAGACTCGTCAGTTATGCATCTGAGATCGTCCTGGCAGACGTGGGTCAGGACGGGGCTTACGGTGGAGCCGGGAGCTGGTCTCTGCCCTGGCCCAGTGGCTGCGGGCCGTGCGGGTGGGGGAGGTCGGGGTGCTCTCGGCAAGGCCTGGGGGTCTTGTTACTGGTGGTACGGGCCCTCCCCCCAGCTCATGCTGAAGTCTGGCCTCAAAATCCTCAGGCCCCTGTTCCCACCTGGATCCCTGAGCATCTGAGTTCACCCCTCAGGGGCAGAACTTAAGTGGAGAAAGTATCTGGAGAAGGTTCTAGAACTCGGGACTATGGTTGGAGCCTTGACAGTCAGTGCGTGTCAAGCTTTCTGGTCCAGCAGCCGTGAGGCCGTCTGACCTTCTCCCTGACATCTGCCCCCACCCCCACCTCCACCCTGGGACCGGTGTGAGCCCCTGGTGCTGTCCTGACACCCACCCCCCACCCCCACCCCACCAGGCTGCCTGATACGTAAATAATCCCGCGGGTGATGGAAGCGCAGTGGACGCTGGCAGCCCCGCCGTGGCTGAGGGGGCACTGAGGAAGGGGCCCGAGACCAAGGACGCGGTTTCCCCCAGAAGTGCTCCCTGAGGCTGCTTCTCGGCCTTGTGGGACCCAGATGTGTGGGCCTCCGGGAGTAGCGGGGGTCCAGGCCTCCCAGGATGAGCACGGAAGGCGCACCCAGGCGCGCTGGGCGATCCGGGTTCTGCCCCTGGGACTGACATTTTTGCATCTGTTTGAATTTCAGCCGGGACTCCCTGGGCGTTGCTGGGTATGTGGGCTCGGACACCCCTTCATTGACCGCATGTCACCTCCAGAGCCTGAGTGTTGTCACCAAGGCCTCATCCTCTCGTCCCGCCCCTCCGTGGCACGAGGACTGTGCTGCAGCCCCCAGCCAGCTGCCCGAGACCCCCGACCCAGCGGCACCAGCCGAGTGGAGCTGAGGGTAGAACGGAAAGAGGCCAGCCCTGGAGGCAGGCAGAGCCCGCCCCCACCCCTCGACCACCTTTGCTGCAGCCTCGTCTTCCTGGCCTGGGCCCCCCCGCCTGTCCCCTCTAGTCCGTCCCACGATGGTCTGACCGCGTCACACCCATCAGGGCACCCTGGTGCCCCCAGGTAGAGGCCAGGCCTGAGCACAGCACTGAAGGCCGCGCCTCCCCTGCCCCAGCCTCCGCTGGGCCTCAGCTTGCCCTTCCCTCCTCCACGAAGGGTCTGCCACTCCCTCCTTGGGCCCCCTTGGTGTGAGGGGTCTCCGGGTCACCCTGCATGGCCATTTCCTGTGCCTTTCACTGAGTGAGACACAGAGGGGTTGGGTGAAGGGCCCCTGGGCTGACGAATGAGTCATTCACCGGCAGGCACTGGTGGGGAAAGGGCTTGAGTCGTTCACCTGGGGCCGGAAGAGGCCCCCAGGGTGTGGTGAACAGGCTGGACCCTCCAGGGCCACCTGGGCCTGGCCCCTGCCTTCCTGGCTGTGGGGAAACGGTTTGGGACGTTCTGTTCTGCACCGTGGCGTCTCCTTCCGCGTGCACACCAGCCTGGTGCCCCGGTCTGCAGCTGTAGCTGTGCGTGGCAGACTCAGTGACGGTCACCGACGGGGGCCTGGGGCTGTCTCCCTGACCCCAGCGAGCCCTCGAGCCTGCACACTCTCACACTCGCCTCTCTCTTCTCTCCCCAGGATGTTTGATGAGCGAATTTTCACAGGTATGAAAGTCCGTTCTGAAGCCTCCAAGTTAGTGCCCCAAGAGTCCCTGAGCTGTCTTCACGCTGGACCCAGTTCCCTTGAGTCCCTCCCCTGGGCTGTGGCTTTTGTGTCCTGGGACAGACAAAGCCCTGGCCTTCCAGGTGCCACAGACCCCTGGGACAGCACCTCAAGGCGTGGGAAGCCCTGGACAGGAAATGATAAAGCTAAGGTTTGCTGAGCACTGACACGGGCCAGGTTCTCGTCTAAGCTGTTGCCATATTTTATTGTAATTTAATTTAATTCCTACAGTCCCGTGAAGGCAGCTCTGTTCCTACCCCCCAGTACAAGTGAGGAACGGAAGCCCCTGGGGAGCGGTGGCCCCCGCCTGTGCCCTGGGCATGTGGCTGCAGAGCCTGTGCCGTTACCGGCCGGCAGCGCCTCGGGAGGGAGAGGTGGGCTCCGCCTGGGCAGCAGAGGCAGCACAGATCTTGGGGTGCGAGGGACCTGGGTCCCCGTTCTAATCCTGCTTCCCACCAGCGCTGTGACCTCGGGAAAGGTCTTACGGGCCTCAGTTTCCACATCTGAGCAATGGGAGGATGAGAGTGCCTTCTCTGGGTTCCTGGAGTAATGAAACGAGAGCCTGGCGCACCCTTGGGGGAGACCAGCCCCTTCCGGACGGCTGGTTCAGCCACAGCGGTGGCTTGAGGGCAGCACGGCCACCTCTGGCCACAGCCTCTCCTTCCTCCTGCCCTTGTCCTCCCAGATCCCTGGCCTCCGCTGCCCCTGGGGCCGCTGTTCCTTCTTCCTGGAGAGCCATCTCCCCGGGACCCTTCCGGGCTGTTGTCTGGGCATGGAGCCCGCGAGGAGAGGCAAAGCCAGAGCCCACCCCCAGGCAGCCCCCACGAGCGTCACATGGAGGCCCCTGCCCGGGTGCCCCACAGGCAAGAGGAGGCCAGAGGGCCTTCGTCCTGACCTCGCTGACTCTCCCCGCAGGGAACAAGTTTACCAAAGACCCCACGAAGCTGGAGCCAGCCAGCCCGCCGGACGACACCTCTGCGGAGGTGTCTCGGGCTACCATCCTCGACCTGGCCGGGAATGCGCGGTGAGGCCCTGCCCCGCTCCCAGCCCTCAGCCACCCCCACTCCGGGCTGGGGCCGTGTTCCTGCAGGGGGGGACAGGGCCTAGGGTGGCTCCCAACACCCTCGCAGGCACACGGGGCATCACACGCAGACACGCATGCACCCTACTGCGGGCTGGGAGACTCCAAAGGGAGGGGAAGGAGGATTGAGATGCCGCCTACTTCTTCCACCCGGACGACTCTCACTCATCCCCCAGGATCTGGCTGATGTCCCTCTCTCAGAAGCCACTAAATGCCACACTGGGTCAGACGCCTGCCCTGGTGCCCACCAGGCCCTGCCCCCAGCACACGGCCTGCTCACCACCCACCAGTGCACCCCACCCAGGCTCTGAGCTCCCGGGGCCAGGGATGGGCCATTTATCCCAGACTGCCCGAGACCAGCCCCGGCTCCCCCTGCAGTGCTCTGGGAGACAGGGAGGGAACTGACCAAATCGTTGGTCCCAGGGGCCCTGCCCACCTTCACTCCCCAGCCCCTCTCCAGACTGCCTCACCCCTTCGCGGCTGGCAGCCCCTGCAGCTCCCATCCCTGCGCTGAGCACCTGCCAAACCCACTGCGCCGAGCCTGGGCCTCGCAGCTCGCAGCCGGTCGGGAGGGTGGACGCCCAGAGGCTTCACCCCAGGCAGCCCTGGGAACGGCGGGCCCTGAAGACAGGGCACTGGGGGGCCAGGGGTGATGTGCCAGGGGTGTGTCTGAATTGGCGGCTGCTGTGGGCCCCTGGCCGCCTGCCGGGGCAAAGCTGGGGCAGGACAGCCCTGGACAGGGCCGATGCCGTGTCATTTCGTGGCTTCCCTTCACAGGTCAGACAAGGGCAGCATCTCTGAAGACTGTGGGCCAGGTGAGGAGGAGCAGGACCCGCTGTGTGTCGTGGGGCCGCAGGGCCGGGAGGGTGGCCCCCAGCCCGGCCCGCAGCCGTGGGGAGGAGACCAGCTCTGACCGGGAGCCTGAGTACTGGAGTCTCCTCTGGCCACCCCTGTCCCCAGGCCTCACACCGCCAAGGCGCAGAGCATGCTGGGGGCCACGGAGGGGCAGGGAGGGTGGGGGGTGGCACCCCAGGTCCCGGCATCAGCACGGTCTCTCCTCCGCGGGTCTGCCACTAGGGCGCCTGGCCTGAGCGCCCAGCCGGCCTCCATTCCTGGTCTGGGCAGGAGCCAGGGCTGACATGACTCTTCCTGGGGGCTCACTAACAAGTTACAGACACAAGAATGTTCTGGAATGACTCGCCCTGCCCGGCCACACTCGTGCTAGACCTGACCGGATCCCTTGTTTCCTCCTCGCAGGAACCTCCGGGGAGCTGGGCGGGCTGAGGCCGATCAAAATCGAGCCAGAGGACCTGGACATCATTCAGGTCACTGTCCCAGGTGAGGGGCAGGCGCTGGAGGGCCGACCCGCCCCGGGGATCGAGTGGCTCGAGGAGCAGGGCTCCTGGGCCCGCGGGAACAGGGCCGTCCAGTCAGCCCCACAAGGGCCTGTCCCGGCCGGGAAGGGGTCTCCAGGCCGTGATTCTCGGGGCGGTTCCCAGAGCGATGAGGGTGGCGAGTGCTTTGTTCCGGCTATGCCTTCCCTCTGCGTTGGGAATTGGGGCTCTCAGCTCTCACCTTCCAGAAGCTTCCCCCAACCTTAACCTCTCTGTCTCCTGGGGTTTGCAAGTCTGGAGAGGAGAGAAAAAGGCATTGCAGGGAGAACTGTGAGTTTCACTCCAGACTCGGACCCCAACCGCAGCTCCCTTGCCAAGCCTCACTTTCCCCCCTGGGGGTGGTACTCGGCGTCTGGAAGCTCAACACGGGGTGACTTCCGGGAGCCCACAGGGCTCCGTGCCCACCCTCCCAGTGCACCAGCTCGTGGCTTCCTTAAGGATCCTGCTCTGTGGGGGTCCCCCGGGGACTGTGACGGGGGTGGGACAGGCAGGAGATGCCCTTGTCATTTGGAGTTTTGTCTCTAGACCCTTCGCCAACCTCTGAGGAGATGACGGACTCCATGCCCGGGCACCTGCCCTCGGAGGATTCTGGTTATGGGATGGAGATGCTGACTGGTAAGAAGTGGCCAGCGGCTGGCGGTGCTGGGGACCCACCTCCCTGGGGAGCATCAGGGAGGGGTGGGCCGGGAAGCCCCCAGGCTTTTCTCGGTGCCGACCACCTCTCATAGGGGAAACCTAGGACATGCCCGACTCCCCTGCCCAGGCCGGGCTCCTTCCAGAAAACTCGAAGGCTCGATTTATAACTAGTTACTACAGCTTCCCCAGGAGCTGCCTGTTTGTGTTAATTTGTTCATTTATTCAACAACTATTTATGGAGCACCGACTGTGTACCAGGTCCTGTGTAAGGTGCTGGGGACAAAGCCATGAACCAAACCAACAAAGGTCTCTGCCCTCGTGGGGCTGACGTCCCCATGTGGAGAGACAGGCAATAAGCAAATATTAATAAATACGATAGACAGTCAGATGGTGGCAAGTACTGTGGGGGACACAAAGCCAGGAGGGGAAGCGTTGGGGGCATGGGGTGGGTGGTTAGGATTAGGGTGGCAGAGGACCTCACTGAGAAAGTGACATTAGAGCAAAGCCTTGAAGGAGGGCCATGTGGATATCAGGAAGGAGCTTTCCAGAGGGAGTGGCAAGTGCAAAGGCCCTGAGGTCACCTGTGCCCAACATGTCCAAGGAGAAGCAAGGAGACTTGAGTAGCTGGAGCAGGGGGAGGGAGTGGAAGGGGAGGTCAGAGAGGTGGTGGAGTGGATCATTTAGGACAAGGACATCAAAGAAAGACTGGGGCCTTGACTGCGGAGATGGGGACCTGCTAGGGCTAACGTGGGACACTTTAGCAGGGTTTACTCTGGCCTTGGGGATGTGAGTGGACAGCAGAGAAGTGGGGACAGACAGAGAAACAGACTCTTGCGCTAATCTAGGGGAGAGGATTGGGTTCTATATATTTTGGGGTTTTTTTTGTTTTTTAACTTTGGAAATGTTCAAAAACACAAAATTGAAAAGACTAGTTTAATACATGTCACGTACCCAACTCCCAACTCCAACAATTATCAACAGGCGTTATTATGGATAATAAAAGGAGTTATCGGTATTTAAAGTTTTTAAAAAGTGCATCATCGTAAAGAAAAGTACTATGTAAATGGTAGTACAGAAGGTTCTCGAATGTGGCAGAGGGTGAGGGTAGAACTCAAGTGAACAGGAGTTTGGAAAGGTCTGTAACGGAGATGGAGCCAGGCCCAGACTGACTCCTGGTGCTGGTCTCCCTTGTGCGCGAGGTCCTGCTCGGCTCGTGGGGCGGGGAGGGCGTGAGGGCGGCGCTCGGAAGCAAGTAGGCAGCATGGAAATGAGCAGTGAGCGCAGAGTCCTCCAGGACGTGGTATTTGGTGGAATGAAGCAGGCACAGAAGGACACGACAGTATAGCATTTGTCTGAGTCTGGAAACACCAACGGTATCGTGTGGCGCTAGAGATGCGCATGCGTGGGGTATACAGATAAACACGCACAGTGGCTTCTCCTGCGGAGGGAGGGAAAGGAAGAAAACAGGAACTCAACAAAGCAGACTCCAACTTCATGATGTTTTGTGCAAAAAATCAGGTACAAATGTGGCAAAATGCCAACGTGCATCCCTTCTGGGTGATGGGTATGTGGATGTTTGTTATAATATTCTATATTTCTCCTCTACCAAAAATAAACAAATGACCAGAAAAATACATACGAAGATTTCCTGCAAGCCCAGGCGGGTGGTGCCCTGTTCATTGGTGACAGAGTCAAGGCAGAACATCTCTGTGCCTCGTTTGCCTTCATTGTCTCCATCAGGGAGAATGTTCTAGAGACGGGAGCGAGGAGGACACGGGCGCCCAAGTTCGGTAGGAGAGATGAAGGGTCTGCAGGGAAGATGTGCAGGCTCATGCTGCGGATGAGTTTGGATCTCCCGAGTCATGGTTGAGTCTCGGGCTACCTAAAAATGATACCTAAAAGCCACCGTCCGTGGCACTTGAGAAGTCAAGGCAGACGGAAGATGAGCCGACAGTGGACACCAGACTGCGGGATGAGGGTTGACGCCAGTCACAAGCAGTAGACTGTGTGGGTCAGTCTCGGGCGCGGTTCTAGAGCAGATTTCAGTGAGCAGTTGGAAGGGACCCAGTTTGGGGTCATTTATCAGGAGTGAACTGACTCTCAGGGCAAGCGTTGGAGAAGCCGGGCTGCAGAAGGTGTCCCGCGGTGTCCTGGAGGGCTGGGTCCCTCCTCGGACAGTGATCGGTTTGTTGGATAAAGGTGTGGAAGGCAGCGAGGCCATGGAGTTTGCGGAAGCCCCAGGAAGGAGCGAGCAGTCCCCCCCACGATGATGTCCCCGCGGCCTGGGCTGGAATCCACAACAGAAAGACACTATTCAGGGACACATGTGTCAGCTTGTGTTCCCTGTACAGTGTGTGGGATGTTTGTCAGGGGCTGCCTGTGAGAGCAACACCCGTGTGAGGGCAGGGCCTGAGGGAGTCGCAGAGCCACGAGGCAGCCCCAGCGACAGCCTCCTCCAACCCCGTGGGGGCTCTGGGGCCTGAACGGAGGCCCCTTAGCGCTGTTCCAAGTTGAGCTGGGGTTTCCTAGCCAGGGTGTGACCTTGGCCAGGGCGGTTGTCTGCAGCACAGGCCGTCCTTGAAGGAGCGACTGCTGGGGGCTGTCCGTGGACCACACCCCCTGATGCTGGGCGGCAGGTTCCTCCTTGCACAGGCATCCGGGTGATGCAGCCCAGCATCGGCCACCACAGGAACGGATGAGTAGCCAAAAAAGGGAGACCTCGAGGAAACACAGCTGTGGAGAAGCGAGGGTGGGAGAGAGGCCACCTCTCGCACCTTCCGACTGGACGGGGATTCTGCTGAGCACGCTGAGATGTGTCCTCACGGTGCTGGTAAGATTGCACAACTGGCAAGTTACGTTTTAAGGCAGTTTGTCAGCTTGAAGAGCCGTAAAAATGAAACACCCCTTGGTGGCTCCAGGAATCCAGTCATAGGAAATTGTCTGAGGTAGGGACAGCGTTTCCTGCACAAAGGTGTTTGTGTCAGTGTTAATGATGGCGGTGACAAATTAGAAAGAGCCTGTCCGACTATTGAGAGACCGTCAACAGTGTCCTCCTGGTGGGCTTTACACAGCCGTTAAACACAGGCACCAAAAGATGTAAGCGATGTTACGTGGGCGCTTAGGACGTGATGTTAAGGAAAAGATGAAAAATTGACTGTATTCTACTTACAACTCTCTTGCACACACAATCACTGGGGGAAACAGGATATACCAAAGCCGTAGCTGTGTTGGGTAAAATGATTTGTCTTTTTCAGTTCCTAAATCAATTATGATTGCACTTTTAACACTTTCGTAAAGAAGAAAAAGTATTATTTGTCCAGGCACAAGCTGGGCGTGACTTGACAGCAGGCTGTGGTGGAACCTTCTGGAGAGTTTAGGTGGCCACAGGCTCAGGGTGAGCTGGCAGTGTGGCCTGGTGGCTGAGGAGTTGCCTGGTGCCTGGCTGCGTTCACAGTGATGTCTGAGAGCGCCGTGGGGGTCTCCAACGCAGCACGGGAGGCCACAGGCTGTGTGACCCTGGGGGGCCATGGGGCCCACTCATGAACACGGTGCCCTTTCTCTTGGAAAGGCTCCCCCCCCCACCTTGGTTTGACAGAGCAGCAAGGCTGCTCAGCAAGGCTAATCCACCTCCCCAAAGTCACACAGCATCGAGCTAGAACTCAGGTTCTCGGATTCTCCATACGGGGCTCCTTCTACAGCCCCCCCACTCGAAACGGATGAATTATGAAAATTCTGCGATTTTCAGGACCACTGTGGATGGGAGGGTTTTGTGTGTGTGCTTTTTCTGTTTTCGCATGCACGATGGAAACAGTTCCGTGACACCGAGCTGTGTGACACGCAGGGAAACGCTCCCGCGGTGCCCTCCTCAGGCAAGTGCTTGGGGGCAGCCGGTCCAGCCCTCCAGGCCTGGGCGGGGAGCCAGGCAGGGTCCCCACATTTAGAATTTGGGCCCCCACAGCGCACAGGTCGTCTCCCGCTGCCTTTGGAGAGACCCCCAGGAGTGGACTTGGCAGGCGTCCGTGTCAGGGACCCGGTGACAAGGCTGGCCAGAGGCCCCTCCTTAGATGGACCCATGGACACCTGAGGGGCCCCTGCAGGTGGCTGGTCTGATCGCCCCTGCCTAGCTCTGCCTACGTGCTTGCTGCCGCCTGGGGAGGCTCCTCTGCTCACACGGCAGCTCAGAGTGGGGGCAGACCCCTGGCCAGGCATCCCCTCTGCTGTCCCACACGGGCCACCAGTGTGACATGTGGGCAGCTTCCTTCACCACGGGACATACAGCTACCTGTGACTGCTCATCGAGTACCCTGGCCCGGGCGACCCCCCTGCCGGCCTGCCTGGGCCTTCCGTCCCCACCATGCTCCCCTCTCCCTCTCTGCCCCGTCTGTCTAGAAATGGCAGAAATAGTTTGTTTAGGGTCCCTGAGAAGCTGACCCCGAGACAAGGCTCTGGGTGCATTCACTTATTTGGGAGATCCCAGGGAACACCAGCTGGGCATGGAGGTGGGCCTGGGACCGCGGGGGGCGTCATCAGGCCAGTCACCCCCGTGGGCAGCTGAGCCGGCCGAGGAACCATCAGCCCGTGTGGGTTGGGCACCGCAGGGTGAACGTGGGCGAGGAGGGAGCTGCCATCCCCCGTCTCTGGCTGAGAGCCGTGTCCAGGGTGCCCACTCTGCAACTGCGCGGCTCGAGGGTTCTGCTCCCACAGCCAGAACAAAGCCTCCAGGCAGGGCCACGTGGCACAGCGTCTGCGGCCTGGGATGTGCCCGTTTTCCCAGGAAAGTGGTGGCCTGACGCTCAGGGCTGGGCTTCGCTTTGTGCTGGCACCAAGCACAGACGAAGCCTTCCAGCACCTTCCAGCTCGCTCTGGGCTGAGCCTCAGGCATCAGTCTTGCGTTCCAGCCCTGGGCTCACCTTCCCTCCTCCATCCTGAGCAGGCCCCTTCCCCCGGCGCGGGGTCCCACTGGGACGGGAGTCCGTGCTGTGTGGTCATCCTGGGTGCTCCGCACGGGCCGGGGTCCAGCCCGCTCCACCGCTCGCTGCTCAGCCGCAGGCTCTGGCTGCAACGGGCGTTTAAGGGTCAGTCCTGCGTGTGACAGCAGCCGGCCACACACAGCCCTGCAGCCTGCTTCCGGGGTTACTGCGCCCAGCCTATTGTTCCAGGTGTTGAAAACCCCCTGGTGCCTTCCCCCAGTCCTGGAGCGACACCCCTCAGCCCGCCAGTCAGGCCACCCTGTCACTTGCTCCCCACTCTCCACACTTGCACCCTCCAACTCTGAGTTCACCACCCCCACGGCGCTCCCCCCCACCGCCCGTGCCCCTCCCACCCCACCCTTTTCCTGGATGCTGGCGTCCAGCCCAGGTGTGCCCCTCCTGCAGAACGCCTCCCCTCCTCAGTCTCCCAAGGCCAGCAGGGACCCCCTGCCGCCCCATACCGGCCTGGCCCCTGCCTCCCCAGGTGCTCACTGCACCACCCCTCGCTGTCTGGGAACAAGTTTGGGTCCAGGCCAGAGCCAGTGCCATCGCGTCAGAGAGGCCCTGCCCACCTGCCTGGTACAGTGCCACCCCCCCTGCCTGCCTCTCCCTCTGTGCCCCGTCTGTCTCCGTCATGGCATCACCGCTATCTGGCATCACGTGCTACGTCTGCCATTACACAGGGAGGACGGACCCTGTCTCATTCCCGCGTGTGCTCAATGCCCAGGGCAGGCTGGCTTGGGGCTGGCCCCAGGGGTGCAGCTGACCTCAGCCCGCTCCCCACGTGGAGGCCAGAGCAGGCACCTGTGTGGAACTGAGGTCCCTGGTCCCGTCTGCGGGCGGCGCTGTGATCTGCTCCAGAGTCGGGGCCCACCTGCCTGCCGTTCCCCACCGGTCTGGTCCGACGTGGGGGATGCAGGCCCAGGACGTGATGAATGTGGCTTCCCAGCGTCCTCTGTTCTCTTTTAGACAAAGGCCCCGGTGAGGACCCGCGGCCCGAGGAGAGGCCCGTGGAGGGTGAGGCCCCGTCTACCCCCACATCCCGCCCCCACCCCACCCTGCCCTGCCTCCCCTGTGTCTCTGGGCCTGCTCCTCCCTCCACCCCAGCTCTCTCCAGCAGCCTGGCGTGGGGGGGCGGATTTATAGACCTGTCTTCCAGAACCAGGAGGTACCTGGTCACAGGTGCAGGCTCCTCCCTCTAGCAAGGGACGTTGCAAGGCTTTGGTTTTGGTTTACACATACCCTACTGCCTTCTATAAAGATTTGAAGACGGGGGTCTGAGCCTAGTCTTTCTGAGCAAGTAGAATTGAGGCCTGAAAGCACAAAATTGGCTTTGTGTCCAACAGACGTCCTCATTCTCGGGAACAGTGCTCACTCCCTCCCTTCTCAGAGTGGAAATAGGACAGGAAGGGACACCGAGGTGACTGGGGGGTCTGTTCCATCTCTGCGGTATATCTACCCCTGGAGTGGAATGAGTGGGTGTCAGAGCAGGGAACTGTCACTTCCCCAAACCCAGCCTGGCAGGGAGAATGGTGAAGTCTTAATGGCGGTCCACTGCCACCTAGTGGCGGCCTGCTCAATTTGCAGGCTTACTGTGCACTTTTTCTTTTTTTGAGTCTTGCTCTGTCACCCTGGCTAGAGCGCAGTGGTGTCATCATAGCTCACTGCAGCCTCAAAGTCCTGGGCTCAAGCAATCCTCCTGTCTCAGCCTCCTGAGTAGCTGGGCCTATGGACAAGTACCATGACACCCGCCTAATTTTTCTGTTTTTAGTAGAGATGGGGTCTCACTCTTGCTCAGGCTGGTCTCAAACTCCTGAGCTCAAGCGATCCTCCTGCCTCAGTCTCCCAGAGTGCTAGGATTACAGGCGTGAGCCACTGTGCCCGACTGCACCCGCTATTTAAGTCGCTTACGGAGCCAGTCTAGAGAGTGACGCCTACCTAGAAAGACCGTCATTCCTAGGCCCCAGACCTTCCAAACCTCCGTCCAGGCTGGTCATGCCCTAGACCTGATTTCTCAGCCAGGCGTGTGAGCCAGGAACTGGGAGCCTGGGGGTACCGCTTCTGAGGAAATGGGTTACCCACCCCCGCCACCCCGGCCATCCACATTCCAGTGTCCCACCACAGGGTCATTCTAGGTGGCAGCAGAGCTGGGACACGAGGCGAGAAGCTGCCACCGGGAGGCTGAACAGGCTGCCTTTTGCCTTCCAGACAGCCACGGCGACGTGATCCGGCCCCTGCGGAAGCAGGTGGAGCTGCTGTTCAACACGAGATACGGTGAGCAAGGAGTGGGACGGGGCCGGGGCATCCCAGCCCTCCCTGCTGCCACCCTGTTTCCAGAAGGACTTTGAGCCCACATCCCCCCACCCCAGCTGCTCCCTGCACAGGGACGAGGGAGGGCAGGGAGGAAAGGGCCGCCCAGCCGTGTCCCTGCTCCAGAGTCCCACAGAGACTGAGGCGCTGCCGGAGAATCCCACCCCCTGAGATGCCGCGCCCGGCCTCCCGGTCAGTGTACTCCCGCTCACACTCCCGCTCACTCTCACGCTCACACTTGCCCGCCGGCTCACTCACTGTCGGTCTCGGGGCAGAGACGCTGCTGTCTCCACTGTAACAACCCTTGCCCTCTGTCCCCACGGACCGACAGCCTCACCCAGGGTCCCCAGGAGGACTTGTAGTAAGAACTTTCCTACCCTGGAGTCCAGGGAGAGGACGGAGGGCAGGGAGAGGTTAAGCGCCTGTGGTTTGCCAGGCACGAGACCAGGTGCTTCCGACATGCTCTCGTCCCATCCTCACGAAACCCCCGAGTCCTAAGACCCATTTTACAGATGAGAGACAACAAGGCCTGGTGAAGGGATGGGACTTGTCCGAGGCCCCACGCTGCTGAGTGGCAGAGCGCGGCCTGGGCCTCAGATGTGGCTCGTTCTCCGGCGTGCTGTTGGGCCACACCAGGGCATGTTTGTGGTGGCAGGAGGGACGCTCTGGGGAGCCGTCCCAGGAGGATGAGGACGTGGACTTGGGTGGAGCCAGCGCTAGGTCTCAGCTTCTGCACGGCCTGGGCGTGAGGGTGTGGACTGAGCCGTGGGCCTTGGGGTCCTGCTGGTTTGGGTTCTTGTCCCCCGGCTCTGCTGCTCTGTGGCTCTGTGACCTCAGGCCAGTCACGTCCCCTCTGAGCTCCAGGTTCCTTGCCTGCAGGCTGGGGGTGACGTCTCACTCCTCAGGAAGGTTGGCAGCTGCAGCCCCCCACACAGGCGTGGGAGACGGGGGTTGAGGCTCGTGGCCCCGTGGCTCTGGGTGGCCCTACAGCAGCTGTGTCTCTGCAGCCAAGGCCATTGGCATCTCGGAGCCCGTCAAGGTGCCCTACTCCAAGTTTCTGATGCACCCAGAGGAGCTGTTTGTGGTGGGGCTGCCTGAAGGCATCTCCCTCCGCAGGCCCAACTGCTTTGGGATCGCCAAGCTGCGGAAGATCCTGGAAGCCAGCAACAGCATCCAGTTTGTCATCAAGAGGTAAGGCCCGGCCAGGTCCTCGGGGCCACCGCAGGCATGCCCAGCATCCAGGAGTGGCACCAAGTGACCGTCTTCCCCTTCTGATTGGCAGAGGCTTTTTCTTTCCTTTATTCTTTTACTCTTAAACAGTGGAACGTGACATGGGGTTTGGCCTCAGTTGAGTAGGCACGAGGTTGCCCAGGCCCAGCCCAGCCGGCCAGACCCAGAGCAGCCAGCCCGACCCCTCCCAGTCTCACGAGGGCAGTGCCCGCTGTTCCCAGATGCAGAGTGGCAACTGCCCACTGGCTTGTGTGTTCGCTGGGCTGCTGTGCGGGTGTCCTGGGCCAGGGACATCAGAGTGCTGCTGTGGGCAGTGTCCCCTCATCCCAGGACTGAAACATCCCGGGGGGCTTTTCCAGGCCCTTTCTGTTTCCTTGGGTATCTCATTTTTGTCAGTGAGGGCCCAGCGTGGCATCAGCATATCCAGCCTCTGTGCCCAGCTGGGTAAATGTCTCTCTGGAGGAGGCGGGTAGGAAAGGGGAGAGGGGGCCGGGCGCAGTGGCTCACGCCTGTAGTCCCAGCACTCTGGGAGGCCGAGGTGGGAAGATGGCTCGAGACCAGGAGTTCAAGATCAGCTTGAGCAAGAGCGAGACCCCGTCTCTACTAAAAATAGAAAAATTAGCCGGGCGTCGTAGCGCATACCTGTAGTCCCAGATACTTTGGAGGCTGAGATAAGAGGATCACCTGAGCCCAGCAGTTTGAGGTCACAGTGAGCTATGGTGATGCTGCTGCACTCTAGCTGGGGCAACAGAGCAAGACCCTGTCTCAAAAACCGAAAAAGAAAGAAAAGAGGAGGGGATCAGGGACATGTTTTATGCTTGTTGCTTCTCTGTTACTGTCATATCTTGTGAATTTAGGCTGGTTTGGTTGCAAGTGGCAAGAAGGAGGAAACTCAGGGGGTTTGTTCCCCGGGGGACTAGACGGCCCCCAGGCTGGGAGGCTCACAGCATCATTCGCACCCGGGGCGGCAGGCGAGCACTGAGGCCCACTGGGGCCGCGAGCTGTCCTGCAGAGCCTGGTTTACACCAGGAGGGTGGTACCCCAAGAAACAACAGCAGGTGTGGGGTTCTTTCCTTCAGCAAGTATGTCCTGAGCACCGACCATGTTCCAGGCTGCAGTCCAGTGGCCAGCGCCACCAAGTCCTGCCCTCGAGTTGCCAGTCCCACCAAATGAAGTCACCATATAATGTCAGGTAGAGATAAATGCTGTGACAGGTTATAACTCAGAGTAAGGGAGCAGAGAGGGGCAGGAGGAACGTGCTTAAGGAGGTGATGTCAAAGCAGAGACCTAAAGAAGCGAGGGAGCCAGTTGTGCAGACAAACAATGTTCAGGCAGCAGGGATAGCAGGTACAAAGGCCCTGGGGCAGGGCCGTGCTTGTGATTCTGAAGCTCTTGAGGCACCCTTGTGGCTGGTGCAGAGTGAGCGAGGGAAGGGTAGTGAGGGGTGAGGCCCAAGAGAGAGCAGGGACTGAATCACACAAGGTCGTGGGCTGGCTTAAAGAGTTTGAATTTTATTTTAAACTTAATGAGAACTCACTGGAAGGTTTTGAGGAAGAGTGAATAAAGTGGTCTGTTTGTTTTAATTACTCCAGCACAGGGTGGATGGTGATCTGGGGGGTGTGGGCGGGACAGGGGCCAACGAGGGGCCGTCAGCTTGGGCCCAGTAGACTGGGCATGGTGGAAGGTGCCAAGTTCAGGCAACGTTTTGAAGACTGGGCTGACAGAATTTGCTGATTATTGGGTGTTGGGCTCTGAGTGGCTCCAGGGGCCTTTCCAGGGAGGGGGGCAGGCCGATGGATGGCTGGTGGGCTCAGGGGAGGGGTCGGGGTGGGAGGTGGGAGCTGCCGGCGCTCAGAAGGGCACTCATATCCAGAGGCTGCTTGCCATGCCTGTCCCCTCAGCCAAGAGCCAGACGTACCCGGCCGTTCGAGGGTAGGTAGGAGCCGAATCACCTGCCAGTCCCCGTGAGCCGACCCCTCCACGGCTCACCTGCAGGGACGGCCAGTGCACAGGACGTTTGTTAAAGCCGGGAGAGCATTCATTCCCCACCTGCTATTTGGAAGGGAGGCGGGTGAGCTGCCGGCCGTGTGGCCGCCTGGAGAGGCAGCCGCTGGGTTTGCTCATCCCCTTGGTGGCTGGCTCTGCTGTTAGACGGATGGCACTGTGACCACGCTGGCCTGGGAGCTGGGAGCTCCGGTCGGCGTCTGACTCTAGGGTGATGGTTGGGAAGTCACTTCCTCTTTCTGGACCTCAGTTTCCCCACAAGGAGAAGGGGACTGGATGCAGTCCGAAGCCTTTCCTAGCTCCTGGGCTGTGGGGCAAGGACGGGCCGGGCCTCCCTCCTCCCCCAGCCCTGGCCCCGTGAGCCCAGCTCTGTGCCCGGCACCCAGGCGATGCCCAGGAGACGCTGCCAGAGCAGGCTGCAGGTCCTCACCTGCTGGCCGCCTGGCCTGGGCGCACCTGGAGTCTGGCCCTTGGCCTCACTCGCAGCCAGGGTCTCCTCTGCTGTTGCTCGGCCACCCCGTGACAGAGAGCCAGCTCATCACCTCTCCGGGCGGCCTCACCCTCGGACATGCGCCGCCAGCACTGAGCCCGGACCCTGCAGCCCTTCCCCGTGACGCCCTTGGGGAGATCGAAAGGAGTGGCTCTGCCATGTGTGCCACCCCACCAGCCCGTCAGCGCCCCCGTGGCCAGCCTGACTTCAGCGCCCTCCGCCTGCCGCAGCCCCCAGCGCCCTCCCCGCCCCCTCAGACAGGCCTGCTCTGGTGGGCAGGGTCGCGCTGCAGACGGGCGTTTAGAGCCAGGGCCGTGAGGAGGGTTGGCAGCGTCTGCGAAGGGCGCTGAGGAGTCCAGGGAGATAAAGACGTCAGTGCAAAGCCGGGCCCGGTCCCCCAGGCTCCTGGTGCCAAAGCCACACGGCATCTCTCAGGCCTTCCCAGCACCTTGGAGCTCTTGCTACGTAGTCAGCCCCGACTGTTCTGCACTTTAAATCAGCCCCATGGGAGGCCCCCTGAGGCTGCGTGCTCTGTCCCGGGCAGAGGCCCCTATATGTTGGCCCAGAACCGAGATCGAGGGTATTAGCCCACCCAGTCCAGGATGGGTGAGTCTCACTCTCGGCTAGACCCTCCGAGGTCTAGTGCAGCCCCCCAGATGCTGCACGTGGGCCGGCAGGACAGGTGTCCTGGGGTGGCAGGGATGCCAGGCCTTGACTGTCCAGAGCCAGGAGTGCCCATTACACAGATGTGTAGACTGAGGCCCAGAGGGGAGGGCCAGGCAGTCCCAGGGATGCTTGGTGGGACCTGGGTGATGGCCCCGCTCCTGTGGTGTTTTCCAGGCCCGAGCTGCTCACCGAGGGAGTCAAAGAGCCCGTCGCGGACAGTCAAGGTACCTGCGCAGGGGCACGGGCCGGGTGCGGGAGGGCCCCAGGCAGCTGCCGCCACCCCTCCCCCTGCTTCCTGGTCCTGGTTCCGTCCTCCCCGGCGTTCTCCCCGCCCCCCATCGGGTTTGCCCCCACCCAGTCCACCGTGGGTCCCAGGAGCTTCCTCCTCACCGCGGCTTCTCTCCCCCGCCCCCAGAGAGGGATTCCGGGGACCCTCTTGTGGACGAGAGCCTGAAGAGACATGGCTTCCAAGGTAAGGTTGAGCTCAGAGTGAGGTCAGCTGTCCCAGTGCCATGACCTTGACCTGGTTTGGGTTTGGAGGGCCAGGTTGGCGGTAGGGAGGGGCTGGTCCCTGGCCTCAGGGCCTGGGGGGCCAGGTAAGGTGGGCTGGCAGCTCGAGTTACAGACTCCGGGCTAGGAGGGTGCCGGGGGGCGGATGGCAGGAGCAGAGGCGTCCAGCAGTCAGCCGCGCTCTTAGGGCTTCGCGATCAGAGGAGGGGAGGTCGCTGAGGGCAAGGAGGGCTCCTTGGAGGAGGAGGACTAGGGCTGGGCCCAGAGGGGGTGGGAGGAGAAGGGAAGACGGGAAGTGTGTGAGTGAAGGCTCGAGGGGGTCCGCAGGAGGGGGCCGGGGTCTGAGGGAGAGACAGGCTGTGCCCTGGGGAGCCCCCGAGTGAGGGCAGAGGCCTGTCCCTGCTGTCAGCAGGGCACGTGGCTGAGACAGTCGCCCACGTCCACGTGGGCTGCTCTGAGGAGCTGTGGCTGTGGCTGCAAGTGAATCCCTGCGGGTGGGTGCTCCTGGGAGGGGTCAGCGGGACCAGTGGCAGGAAGGGCCCCAGGGGTGGGGGAGCCCAGGCAGCGAGGACCCAGGTCCCAGGGGCAGCTGCTTGTGGCCTCCAGTCTCTCTTGCTCGTTTCAAGGCAGCTGGAACCTTCTGTGATGAGGGGAGTCTCTCTCCTCGTGCCCAACCCCCCCAGCAGAGTGGGAGCCTCACCAGGAGCCCGGCCTGTGTGCCCAGAGATCACCGGTCCTCCCTCCCGCCCTCCCCGAGTCGCTCTTCCCCGGGGCGGTGCCAGGCTGTAACCTCTCTGAGGTCAGGGCTCACGGTGGCCCGAGGCCCCCATGGCACGTGCTGGCACAGGGCGTCCTTAGTGAACACCCTCTGGGCGAGTGTGAGCTGGGCTGGCCCCCACCTCCACAGGGACCGCTGTCCTCACCATCCGGCCGGGCTGCTGGGTCAGCCGAGCTCGTGTCCCCCCTCGCCTCCCGCCGTCTTGATGAAGCGTCCTGGCGTCCTGGCGTCTCTCATCTCCAGGGCTTATTTATTGGTTTGGAGATTTTCAAATGTCAACAATTAAGTTAATTTCCAACTCACTGCTGTTGTCGCAACAGTGTGCGTCCTTCCGGAAAAACACACGTCTCCATCAAGATGTTAGCTCTGAAGGGCTCTGAGGGGCCCACTCCAAGGATCTGTTAATTGCCAGAGAAGGAGTTCCCCATAATTAGAAAATCATATTCCTTAAAAGTCACCAAGTGCCTTTTAATTTAACAGCCCAAATTCATAATTGTTTTTCACTTTGCAGAAAATTACGACGCTAGACTCTCACGTATCGACATCGCCAACACGCTAAGGGAGCAAGTCCAAGACCTGTTTAATAAGAAATACGGTGAGCTGCGGGAGGGGAGGGAGGCCCAGCCGCTGTGGGCAGGGAAGCAGGAAGCTTCCCAGTTCTAGCTGAGGTCATTTCCAGGGAAACCGTTCACCCATTTACACGTGTTTCTTGAGCACTTACTATGTGCCAGGCCCCGTCCCGGACCCTGAGGGTACAGCAGTGAATAAAGCAGATAGTCCCTGCCCTTAGCGGCCTTGTAGACCAGTGAGGTGAGACACACTTTCAGCAACTACATGCAGAATCTAATAAATGGTGAGGAAGCATTCCACGAGCTCTGCAGGAAAGGAGCGGACTGCTCGAGAGAGAATAACGCATACTTACCCTAGACTGGGGACAGGGGAGGACTTTTTTGAAGAAAAAACAGAAGGATGGTAAGGAGTTAATCAAGCAGAGATTGGAGGATGGGCATTCGCTGGGCTGGGAGAATGGCATGTGCAAAGGCCCTGCGGCTTGTCCGGAGAAGGTGCAGAAAGCTGAGGCATATGTGCCAATCGGGAGGGGCCCAGTGGAGTTTGTTGGGGGGTGGGCCACACCGCCCAGGGCCTTGGAGGGAGCCATGGTATTGGCTTTGTATTTCGTCAGGACTGAAGTGCCCAGAGCCACTTTGCCCTTGTAAAGCACCCTCCTGGCTGCTGTGAGGACAGTGAATGGGTGCGGAGGGTGGGGATGGACACGGGAGACCAGCTCAGAGGCTTCAGCGATGAAAGGGGTTAATTGGCGCATGATTCCGTTGGTCTGACTGCGGAAGAGATCACCCCCATCTTGGTCGCTCGAGTTGCTACAACAAAACACCTTGGACTGGGTGGCATATAAACAGCAGAAATGGATTTCCCACATTCTGGAGGCGAGAAGTCCAAGATCAAGGTGCCAGCAGATTCAGTGTCTGGAGAGGGCCCGTTACCTAGTTCATAGACTCTGTCTTCCTGCTGTGTCACATGGTAGAAGGGACAAGGGATCTCCCTCGGGCCTCTTTTACAAGGGCACTGGTCCCATTCGTGAGCTCTCCAGCGGGGAGACGACAGGGGTCAGTCAGGGCTCCTGAGACATGTGTCCCGAGAGAGGGGGAGAGAGAGAGAGTGCCAGGAAGAAGCTGTGTTGCCCTTTATGACCCATCATCAGAGGTCTCACAGGGTCACCTCTGCCAAGCTCTGTTGGTTGAGGCAGTTACAAAGTCCCACCCAAGTTCAAGGGGAGAGGATGCAGACTCCAGTTCTCTACCAGGGAGTGTCCGTGTTGCACTTAAGAGGAGCTCGTGGAACAGGAGACTATTGTTGTGGCTGTCTTTCGACAGTGCAGCTCAGCACAGCTCATAGCATGGGCAGTTCAACAGTAGAGTGGCCTTCAGGGTCAGCTGGATCCAGCAGCTCAGGAATGTCTTTGGGATTAGAGACACCTCAGGCTGGGATCCCATTTGCTTGTAGAATGTCCGCAGCAGGTCCAGGCATCCCATCAGCATGCCCCGGAAGGGAGAGCTTTGACTCCTCCACCAGCTTTAACGGAGCCAGGTCATTTCTTTCCCAGAATTCCCTGGCAGCCCTCCCCTTGTTTCTCACTGGTCCTCACTGAGTCACATGTCCATTCCTTGCCCAGTCCCTGTGGCAGGGACACATCCTGTACTCACTGGCTTAGGCCTGAGTCACCTGACCTGTCACTGTCACAAGGGGTGGGGCATTTCCCTGATCAAGGAGGGGGTGGCTCACACCACCCACCAGGGACAGGGGGACACCCAGACTGTCAGGCGGGGGGAAGGGGCAGCGCCCTCACTGAGGGAGGAAGATGATGGGTTCCGTGTTGGGCGTGTTGAGTTGAGCCGTGAGCGGAGATGACCCGCGGGCAGTTGAATGTCCAAGTTTGCTGTTCAGAAGGGGCTTCTGGATGGGACATAAAAACTAAGCCACTGTCAGTGAAAATGCTCTGTGATAACGGTAGTGATGGATACATGTTATTATACGTTTGTCCAAGCCTGCAGAATGTTCAACACCAAGAGTGACCCCTAGTAAACACTGTGGACTTTGGGTGATAACATGTCAGTATAGGATTATTGATTGGAACAATCACGTTAATACCACCCTGGTGCAGGCTGTGGATCGCCGGCGAGGCTGTGCTTGGAGCAGGGGCGGGTGTGGGAAATCTCCACACAGTGAGTCCTCACTTAATGTTGCTGGGCGCTTGCAAACTGCGGCTTTGAGGGGAAAGACATCCTTATATAATAACATTGTTTCATTTGTTCCATTGTAAGTTGATGAGAAGAAAAAATTAGTTTCATTATATGTCATTTCACTTAAAGACGCAGTTTCCCAGCACCTAGCGATGATGTTCCATGAGGACTTACCGTACCTTCCTCTCCATTTTGCTGTGAATCTAAAACTGTGCTAACAAAAGAAAGTCTTAGCCGGGCATGGTGGTGCATGCCTGCAGTCCCAGCTACTCGGGAGGCTGAGGCAGGAGGATCGCTTGAGCCCAGGAGTTTGAGGTTGCTGTGAGCCTTGATTGCACCACTGCACTGTAGCCTGGGCGACAGAATGAGACTCTGTCACTAAAAAGTAAATAAATGAAGTATTTAAAAGAAAAGAAAAGAAAATTAGGCACAAATGTAGATGGAACACCCATGGGGGGTATAAAGAGGGCAGGAAAGAAAAGCCCAGACCAGGCATAGGAGCCCCTGCTTAGAGATCAGGCCGAGGAGGGGGATGGGTGGCCAGAAAGAGGGGGAAGCAGGAACGCGTGACATCATGGTCACCAACGGGAGGGCTTCAAGGAGGGGAGACTGGTCATCTGTGTCGGATTTTGCTGCAAGAACCGCAAGTGTCTCCTGGATTTGTCCACACGGAGGCCATCGGTCATGGTAGCAAAAGCCCATGTGGTGGAGAGAAGTCGGGAGGTAGGGATGGCTGTGCTCCCCTTTCTGGATTGTGGGTGTACATTTTCATTTCTGCCCAATTTTTTTATTTTAAAAAGAATCTCTTTGCAATAGCTTAGCAACTAGTCAGCAACGAAGTCAGGATATAAAGTTAAAACTGCAAATCCACAGAGACAGAAAGTAGATTAGTGGTTTCTGGGGAAGAGAAGGTGGGGAGTGACTGCTACTGAGTACGGGGTGTTTTTTTTAGGGTGATGAAAATGTTCTGGAATGAGATAGTGGTAATAGTTGCGTAGTCTTGTAAATATTTTTAAAACCACTGAATCGTATACTTTAAAATGGTGAATTCTATGGCATGTGAATTATATCTCAATTTAAAAAGAAAAACCAGGCCGGAGCAATGGCATGAAGCCAGGGGTGATATGAAGACTCAGAAACTCTGTACTTCCTAAATATGGGGCACAAATCAGGCTCTGAGTTTCCTGGGAGCCAAAGCAAAAAGGGAAATGGAGTCAGTTATCCAATTCCCAGTGTCCCTGAGACAAAAATTAGCTTATTGTGCAAAAAAAGTTCAGTTTCTCGTAGTGCTGAGACCCGCGCAGACTTTTGCCACATGTCTTCATAAAGGGCAGCTTGTGGTGCTGGGGGTGATGCCTTCTGCAAGGCCCCCACGGGCACGGCAGTGAGCTTCATCCCTCTGCCTGGGACAGGGGTCCTCTGGGCGACACCATCCAAGTCTGAGAGATGTGGGCTGCAGCTCAGCCTCACAGCCTCCGCGGCCACAGCACCGGCGCCCCTGTCCCTAAGGGCAGTGGCAACGCTTCCCCAGAGAGGTGCCAGGTCAGCCATGAGACACAGCCCCCTGCAGAGCGTTGGTGACAAAGCCGTGATGCAGGAAGGCGTCCCTGCAGTCTGGCTGGCTGTGGCCGTGGCCGGGCTCTCTTGCTTCCAAGTGCAATCTGCCCTCTCCGGCCAGGCTGGCCCTGAGCCAGGGTGTGGCAGAGCCTGCGGGGCTGATGGGAGGTCAGAGGCTATAGGGAAGGGCCCCCTGTGCCCATCCCCAGGCTGTGAGGAGTGTCAGCCCCTGCTACTCAAGAGGTTTCCGGAGCCTGTCACTCTCCCACGTGTGCCCTCCCGTCACGCACCTGCACCCCGTCCATGCACACGCACCCTGCGCTGCCTCTGGCCCCTGACGGGCAGGGCCGTCCCTCTCACACACAGGGGAAGCCTTGGGCATCAAGTACCCGGTCCAGGTCCCCTATAAGCGGATCAAGAGTAACCCCGGCTCAGTGATCATCGAGGGGCTGCCCCCCGGAATCCCGTTCCGAAAGCCCTGCACCTTCGGCTCCCAGAACCTGGAGAGGATCCTTGCCGTGGCTGACAAGATCAAGTTCACGGTCACCAGGTACTCGGGGGAAGGGTGAGGGAAGGAAGCAGGACTAGCACAGACTGGGCTTGCAGCAGGGGATCCTCTGTCCCTCCCCGCTGGACGAGGAGGCCTTCCTGGCACCATCCTGGGTTCTGGGGGTCACAGAGGGACAGCAGGCAAGCCAGGGTGGATGGAGCCCGACAGACGTGGGACCGGCCACCCACCATGGCAAGGGCAGCCTTGTGGGCACCTTCTACCTGTCCAGCAGCACCTGCTCACTTGCCCCTAAGCCCCGGGAGAGGCTTCGCTCCCGCATCAGTGAGGAAGGACGAATCACAAGACAAGTGATTCGCCTGAGGTCACAGGCCAGCCGGGGCAGAGCCCGCCTGAGGTCACAGGCCAGCCAGGGCAGAGCCCGCCTGAGGTCACAGGCCAACCGGGGCAGAGGCCCAGTGACCCTCCTGCAAGGGGGCACTGCCAGTGCTGGGCCCTGCTGCGTTGGCCCCATGTCCCTCACACAGGTCACCTGGGCTTCTTGTTAAAATGCAGATTCTTGGGTTGTGAGGTGTAGGCTTAGGTATAATAAAATAATAATAATAAAAATAAAAAATAAAATAAAGGCAAACTGTGCTGCAGTAGGTCTGGGCAGCACTTCTCACCAGCTCCCAGGTGAGGCCAACGCTGCTGCACCCAGGGGTGGCTGCCCCGTCCCCCAAGCTCTCCCCTGACACCCCTACCTCTTTTCTCTTCCAGGCCTTTCCAAGGACTCATCCCAAAGCCTGGTAAGAGGCGCTGGCTGGGGGTGGGCCGCTGGGCAAGGGCCCTGGCCACGGAGCTGGGGCCAGAGGCCGGAGTGAGCCCACTGTGGGACACAGGTTTGGGGCCTGGGAGCAGAAGCCAGGCCCCTGCCCTTCTGTTCTCCCTCCTCACCTGGGCACCTGCCCCAGGTAGACGGCAGAAGGCCAAGCTGGAACCTGGGCCCGGCTCCTGGGGCAGAGAAAGGGGTGGTGGCACCGGTGACTTCTGAGCTTTGCCTAGTCCGGGTTTGGGGTGGGGGGCCGGGCGGCGTCAGTGCCCCCCACTCCTCCTGGTGCAAGGGCCTGGCTGACCTTGGTGAATAGGTGAGGCTGCTGGCAGGTGGGTTCCTAACCACAGAGGGAGGGGTGTCTTCGTGGGGCCGGTGGGCGTGGTGGTGAGATGGGAGGGGCCTGCCCGGGCTCAGCCGTCACTGCAGCACCTCTCCTGACCCCCTTTAAGGCACCCACCCACCCTGTCTCCTCCGTGGGCTGCCTCCTGCCCTCCCGAGCCCAGAGTGAGGGGGTCCCTGTGGGGGCAGCATGCCACCTGCTGAGCACTCAGGGTGGCCAGAGCCTGTGCACGGGGAGACGGGGAGCCTGCCAGCTCGCCCGCCCTCCCCCAGCCGGGAAGCCGCTGCCCGGGCGTGCAGCAGAGAACCAGCCTGACCACGCGCTTGGGGAGGCTGCGCCCGTGTCCTGGGCGTGGGGACGGGCACAGCAGTGCCAGAGCAGGGGACGCCTGCAGCGCAGGGATGTGATTCCACAGCCACCCTTAAGCCCCCCTCACCTGCCACAGTGAGCCTGACCCCTTGGCTCCCGGGGGCTGTTCCCTCCTGTGCCAGGCCTGGCTTGGTGGGCTTCTGGGGACGGGGCAGAAGGCCATGGGACGGGAGGGGCAGACACTGCCTGGCGTGCACGGCTTACTGGGGGGGTATAGCGATGTGGCCACTGCCTTCAGCCACGGGGACCCCAAAAGGGGGGTGGTGAGGATGAGGAGTGGTTGGGGAGGTTTCCTGGAGCCTCAGTTGAAGACGGGACTTGGAGAGCCAGAGGGGGAGGCGAGGCGTTTGGGGGGGGAACGCGGGGGTGGGAGCTCGCTGTGCCCCAGAGCTGTGTGCCCAGAGCTCGGAGAGGTGCAGAAACAGCCGGGTGACGTTAGGAAGGTGGAGGTGAGGGGGCAGCAGCAGCAAGACGCAGCGTTGTGGACCCGGCGGACGCCTGGCCGGGAGGTCTCTGGCCCCGCACTGAGCACTTCATGCAGGTGCGTGTCACCTGTGCTTCAGGAGGTCCCGGTGGGGCCAGGTGGTGTTGCAGACACTGGGGTCACAGCGGTGGCCAGACACATCTGTGGGGTAGGCGCCAGAGCCCGCCTTACAGAGGGGAAACCAAAGCTCGTGTTGCAGCGTGTGTCCTGTGTCCCAGGCCCGTGCGCTGCAGCAGCCCACCATGTGGCTCCGGGATCCGTCTCCCACACCCACGGAGAGGCCTGGGCCAGGCCAGAGGCAGAGGCGGAGCCGGGGGCTGCCAGGGTCAGATGACCCCCACGGAAACGGGTGCTTCCCCAGGAAGCCGGCTGGGCACAGCAGGACAGGACAGGGACGCGAGTGCTCATGTGCTCCCGAGAGCATCGCAGGCAGGGGACTCGCAGAGCTCCCTTCTTGTTGGCCAGAGGGACCGGGACATACCTTCCCCAGGGCCGCCCAGGGTCCCTGGCCCGTCCCTGCCCTGGGACAGATTCTGTGGACCTTCCGGGCTCCAAGCTGACTGACGTCACCGCAGGGGGCCGCAGAGTCAGGTTCCAGCCCTGGCCCGCCCTGCCCTGGGTGCCTGCGTTGGCATCAGCACTGGGCAGCGTCGGTGCCCTTCCGCGGGCAGCCCAGAAGGATGGCCCCGGCCTGCCTCTGCTGATGGAGAGTGGAGAGGTGGTGAGGTGCCCCACGGCCAGCCCTCTGCCCCCCGGCCCCCTTTCCAGAAGGAGGGTCCCCGTGGGGGCTGTAATCCAGGTGCTCTTTCTTACGTTGCATGTCCTTCCAGGGACATGGGCACGTTTCTAAATGAGCTTGGAAAGCAGGAAGGGAACAGTCACCACTGACGCCTGATGTGTGCCAGGCTGAGTTCAGCACTTTGCATTGTCACCTTTTTCTGTCCCCTTTTTACAGAACAAAGAAACCGAGATTGAGGGACTGTTAAGTGACTTGCCTGAGATGCCTCCGTCCTTGTAAGCGCTGGCTCGCAAGCCTGGCGTCCCTGGGGCAGGGTGCAAGTCAGAGACACCACGGAAGGGGCAGTGTCAGGCCCTGGGGAGGAAACCTGGGGTTGGGGGGGGGCCCAGCAGCCTCGGGGCAGACCACGGAGCCCTGGGGCCCTTCCTGGGTGACCCCTTGCACTGAGCGGGGCTCGCCCTCCAGCTAGGCGAGCTCGGTGGCTCCTCTTGCTGTCTGAGCTGCTTCTAGAATGTCAGCTTTCACCCTGTGGGGGCCACTTGCCCCCACCGTCTCTGTGCCCGTCTGCCCACTCTCCCGTCGGCCTTCCCTTTGGCTCCTCTGTGCAGACAGAGCCCTTGCAAGTGCCTTCCCTGCCCACGCGGTGTGGAGGGTGGCAGACTGCCTGGAAGAGGAGACAGGGAGGCGGCCCTGGCCCCAGCCCTCAGGCATAGACCTGCCATCCCTTTCCAGGCATTGGCACCCCGGGCCGGTGTCTGCCTGGAGGGGCCGGAGCCCCAGGCTGGCAGGCCAGCTCCACGCTTACTCACAGCGCTCGTCACGCTGGGCTGGCCTGGGAAGGCGTCCAGCTCCCACGGCTCTCGGGGGTTCACCAGAGGCCATGAGTGCTGCTGCTGCCCCGGAAAGGGCTGTTCCCAAACCATCTGTCGCGCCATCCCCGGAGCCTGGTTCAGGCCAGCACCTGGGGTTCCGAGGCGAATCCGAGCAGAAGCTCACATCTGCTGAGGGAGGCAGAGACGATAGAGGCCCCTTGGTCCCCAGGCAGGTGCCCAGGGCACGTGGAGGGTTGGCAGACAGTCTGCTTTGGGGTGTGGGTCCCCGGCCGCATGTGGGCCTCGGGAAGGCACAAGCCTGTGTGAGCCCCTGCACCCTCTGGCTGGCGTGCGACTCTGAGCCTCCACTTCCTCACCTATAAACTGGACAGAGGCACACCTGCCTGGCCAGGTGACAGGTGGCAGTGCCAGGTGGGCTGGAAGGACTTGTCCTCCTATTGCTCTTGAGTGAGCTGTTTATAAAGGTCTCAGCCTGTACCAGCTACAATGGGAAGCTCAGCCCGTGGGGTGGTGGTGGTTGCTATTCTTGGGGCTTGGGAAGACTGCCTGGAGGAGGTGGCTTGGAGCTGGGCCTTGGAGGTGTGTGGCATTGACACAGGGGATAGCCTGAGGGGAGGTACAGTCGGGGTGTCCAGGGGCCAGGCAGCCACTCCCCGTGCCTAGGGCAGTGGCGGGATGGGGCCAGGCGGGGAGGGCGTGGCGTATCATCCCAAAGTGGCAGGCCTTATCGGAGCACAGCAGAAATTTCCAGAGGCTTTTTCCTTTTTCTTTTGTCCTCTCTGAAAAGTATGGGATGGACCTTAGTCTGCAAACTCAGAAATGCAAGACATGTAAACTTTCTTCTTTATTCTTCTACAATTAAACTAGACTCCTACCAAAAGCCCCCAGTGCACGGTGGCAGAAACTTAACCTGAGTCAGCTGAGGGTCCCTGTCTCCAGGCGCCAGAAGGATTCCCAGTGCCAGGAAGTTATGGGGAGGGGCCCATCGAGCCTTGGATGTCACGTGTCCACAGTGGCACCCAGAAGACATCCATGGACAACCGGCCATGCCCTCAGGTGCATAGAGTCCCTCCTGTGCCTGCCTGTTGATGCCCGCGAGAGCCCGGAACCTTCTGTGAGGCCTGCCCTGTGGCACCCGTGCTTGGAGAAAGCGCCTCAGTGGCTTCGTGGTGCAGGATGGGATGGTGGGAACCAGGTGGTAGGGAGACAAGTGCAGCGCCCAGGGGGGGTGTGCAGGGGGTGGGCTTCCCGGTGGGCAGGTGCCGTGAGAACAGCTCTGAGATTTCCTAGGTCGCTTGTCAAAGGCTCCCATGGAAGCCTTTCCTAACAGAAGCATCCTGAGAAGGTGAATTCAGAAGAAGGAAATTATGCTGTGAAGATGAATCAGGCGCTAAATCACGAGAGCCCCGCTGCAGCCTGGACCTGCGGGCAGAGAGGGCAGGAGGCACGGCCGCTCCTAGGCCGGTTTTGTTCTGGTCTTAAGTGTTGTCCCAGCTGTGTACATCACATCTGCTCTCGGGGCCTCAGTTTCCCTGGTGATGTCTAGTGGCCCTTCCTGCTCTGACATGCTGGGTGGTGCTGGGTGGTGGGCAGGCTCCTGGCTAGAGAGGAAGACGGACTTGGACTTGGATGAAGCCTCGGAGGACAGTAGGTGGATTTCAGGCCTCGGGTCAGGGGAGCTGCGGGCTGGGGCTTCACGCGATTTCTGGGGGAGGGGTGCTGGGAGGAGCCAGCCCTGACGGGAGGGGCCCTGCTGGGGGGCCTAGGGCTGCAGAGCTATGATGGGGCCAGGGCCCCCCCTCCCATACTAGAGTGAACCTCAGCCCTGCTTTCCAGGGACTGAGGCCACCCAGGCTCGACCCTGGGGGCCAAGCACCCTTGGTAGCTCCTGGCTATGTGGCCAGGCCGCCCCACCCCCCTGCAGCAGCCCTGACTTAAGTTAGGGAGACTGGGCCGGGAGCCAGGGAGGCAGGTGGCTGGAGACAGCAACCCGGAGTCGGCTTTCAGAGTTCCAGGCATCCAGCCCTTGGGCCACAGACACGCACCAAGGGCCACAGGTCCTCAGACACCTGGCGTGCAGGTGCGGGGAGAGCTTAGCACAGAGAAGAGGCTCTGGGTGAGCCTGGTGTGGCTGCTCTGCTCCCAGCTCCGCAAGGTCAAGGTGGACGGCTCCCAAAGCCCAGAGCGGCCCGAGGTCATGAACTCCTGGGACTGTACCGGGGGCGGTGCAGGCTGTGCTGGGAAGAAACAGCGGTAACTGAGGAAGGAGAGGCCTCTGCCTGGGTAGCTGGTGTAATAACAGCCACAGAACGTTCTAGTAGGTCATAAAAACCTACTGCGTTTCCTGCAAGTATATACCCCTGGTAGAGATTTGGAAAATACAGAAATCTGCCAGCCCAGATGGCTGTTCACTTTTATGATGATACATTTCTTCCAGATTGCCCCCAAGCTTATTAATTTTACATCTCACTGTTGTTTTTTCTATAAATTTACACACTTAACCTTAAAACATAAACATGTTGCCATGTCTTTAAAAAGCTTTGTGACATTGCCTCGTCAGGCTGTATCGTGGTTACATAACTACCCTGTCCCCCAGCCGTGGACGTTGGGGCAGCCCCTCACACCGTGGACACCGCACACCCACGTCACGCTTAGGATTTACTGGTCACCAAGCCCACTCTCGTTACCACGTGACATCTCCCCCAGGAACCAGTCTTACAGGAGGGAACTGAGGTTCAGAGAGGTTAAGACACTTTCAGGGTCACACAGCATGTGCATAATGTGGCTGAGAGTTAACCTGGGTCTTTCCCGTTTAACTTTGGAACCCAGGGCTGGCTCTACCACTAGCCCATGTCTTGGTGTCTGCCCTACAGTGGGTCGTGATTGTCCTTCCCCACCCCTCTGGCGCATTTATCTACACTGGGTGGCTCTTTGCTGCCCCCTCCTGGCATCCAGTGGCTATAACATTGGTCCTGCTCAGGTAACCCTTTAGGCTCATAGTTAATCCTTTGGGGTTCATTTATTTGTCCAATAAAGATTTACTGAGGCCAGGCGTGGTGGGCGCGCACCTCTGGTCCAAACGACTCAGGAGGCTGGGGCAGGAGGATCGCTTGAGCCCAGGAGTTCGAGGCTGTAGTGCCTGCAACTAGCCACTGCACTCCAGGCTGGGCAACTTGGCAAGATCATGTCTTTAAAAAAAAAAAAATTATTCGGTGCCACTCTGTGCCAGGCAAGATGCTATAGAATAGAAAAAAATCTCCTGCTTTGTGCTGCTTATATTTTAGTGGGGCAGATGGAGAAATGAGAACAAAGAACATCCTCTTAAGTACTCACAAGTGCCGTGGAGATGCTACGACAGAGATACAGGACTGTGTGTCACAGGACAGTTTTAAATAGGCCACCAGGAGTTAAGCCCGGAAAGAAGCCAGGACAGGAGCGACACAGAAATCTTGGACAAAGTCAGGAGTCAGCCCTGGACGTGTGTCGAAAGTACAGCCAATGAGACTGCTGATGTGGTGGATGGGGACTGTGAGAAAAAGGAAGAGGTGTCAAGGATGGCCTCAGGATTTTGTCCTGAGCAGCTGGAGGGACAGAGTTACCATGGTGGGGACTCCTGGGGGAGGTGTGGGGACAGGATCTGAGCTGGAGGCAGGTTTGGCCCCCAGATGGACAGGTCTGATGGCAGGGAGGGCCCCCTCTGGGGACACGCCGTTGGGAGTCATTCTGCATTGAACAGATTTAAGTCTTGAGCCTGGGTCACGGAGAGATGCGTGTCACAGGTAGAAGGGGTCCAGGGGTGAGCCCCAGGTCCTCCAGCACTTCCGGGCGGAGGAGAGATGAGAAGGAAGAGGGAGGAGAAACCCCAGAGGGTGTGAAGCCCAGGGAGCCACTGAATGAAGGAGGGGGTTAAGAGCGGTTTCGGGGGCAGTGGTGGGCACTGGGGTGGAGCGGTGGGCTCAGGAGGGAATGAGGGAAGAGGGGTTGAACTCGCCAATGACAGATCGCCCTCTAAGGGCAGGACGGGGGGGCGGGACCCCAAGGGTGGAATGGGACCCAGAGAGGGTTCTAGAGGTGGGAACAGCAACAGCGTGATCTCTGGCAGATTTGATGGGGGGAGGCGATGGGGGTGGCGCAGAGAATGGCGGAGGAGGGGCACCCTGCTCAGAAATGGGACGGGTGGAAGAAGGGTGCTGAGGGCTCCTGCCTCCTCCCCTCGCCTGCTCCTCCTCTGGGGGAGGGACGTGCAGGGTGGCAGGGCAGTGGACTGTAGGTCCCCTCGGGAATGCAGGAGGAGATGGTCAGGGAGGGACACGGGACACGGAGACCTCAGGGCGGGGTGGGGGGTGCCGTGGCTGTTGGGGCCGGAGGGAGGGGAGGGGTGTCTTGGAAGGCGCCGTGTCTGTCCCTGCGTGCAGTCACAGTCCCCAGGAACTGTGGACGGGAGCGGGGTTGGTTTCTGCACTGCAGTGCGAGCTCAGCGCCACCCCGGGCAAAGACCAGCCCTTCCTCTCCCCCCGAGAGAGCCAGCTCTCCCAGGCCGGCCACCCACATTCCCCGGGCCGAGGGGCAGCCCCTGCAGAGGTAGGGAGCAGTGACATCATCCCCTCTGGTGTTTGCTGAGTGCCCACGTGTGTGGCCTTTCCACGCGCAGCCTCGCAGCCAGCCTGTGAGGGCGATGCTGTTGACGTTCCCATTGTGCAGCTGAGCAAACTGAGCCTGAAAGAGGCAAAATCACATAATGAGCGAGAGGCGGAGCCCCTGCCCGCTCTGTGCTGTCCTGCAGCCGGGTGCCGGGCAGTGCGGCAGGGGTAGCGACAGCTGCTGCCGGAATCATAAAGGGCCTTGACTGGAAAGCCAGGGACTCGGGCTTTATCTTGTGGCTTTGGAGGTTGTTTCGGTCAATGAAGTGATATGATCAGATCTGCACTGTCTTAAGGTTACCGTGGTAACGACGCTTCCACCCACTGCGGGTGGACGGGAGAAGGCGAAAGTGAGGCGGAGAAGCCAGAGAGAGCTGAGGATGGCAGCTGGGCCCGGAGACGGGTGGGGTTAGGACCTAGAGGTGGCAGTGGGCTGTGAGGAGGAAGGAAGGTTCCAGAAGGGTGATGGTGGTGCCTGTCCCCACGGCTGGGTGTGCGCGCCTACGGGACATCACAGGGGCCCGCGTGCAGCCAGAGTGGTGTCTGGTGCAGACAGGGTGGCAGTGGGGCTGGGGGCCGTCCGTGCCGAGGGGGCGGCTGTGACCACAGCTGGGAAGCGCAGGGCTGGCAGCGGGCCCTGGGCAGAGCCGCGGGGCACCCCCACCTCCTGGGGGCCCTGCAGGAGAAGGAGCCTGGCAGGAGCAGAGGAGCGAGGACAGAAGGACCCTCGGTAAGAAGAGCTCAGTCAGGAGCATCGAGGCAGCTGCCCTCAACCTCAGGAGAGGCAGCAGAGTCCATCTGGGGAACACTACAGGGATCAAGGAAATAAAGAACATTCCAGAACTGTTCTTGAATAGCAGCGGCGACAAAAGTAAAAAGCTCTGTCAGGGAGTGAACTCCCTGTCACTGGAGGCGTTTAAGCAGAGGTTGAGCTGCCACTCACCAGAGGGGCTGCTCCCCGCGGGGCTCCCTGCAGGACAGGAGGACGGGACGGGTCTGGCCCTGGCGTGGGTGGGTGGGGGACTCGGACCAGGAGGGGCGGCTCCGCCCACCGGGTCCACTTCCCTCTGCTGCCCAGCCAAGCTCCCCACCCCGCCCTGGGTTGGGGCCCAGCCGCCCTGCTGCGCCTCCCTCGTGGGCAAACCAGGGCCTCTCCCAGGACGGCTTCCTCTCCTTCTAGTTGTCCCCGGACCCCAGGGGTGCAGCCGCCCTCCCGGCCGACTTGAGGGGACACTCTGGGATAGCCCCCCACCTCCCCTTCCCCAGAGCAGGGGCTCCGGACCCAGGGACAGAGCAGAGCTGCCGACTTTCTGTGTGACTCCGGCAAGTCAGTTTGCCTGCCTGGGCCTCGGTTTCCTCACTCGTGAACTGGGAAGCGTCGCCCACACCACGTCTGCCTTCCGAGGGGTCCCACCCCGGGGCGCACGGCCAAAGCGAGGAGGAGGAAGGGCCCGTGGCGAGCGGGAGGTGGCGAGGCCGGCCAGGCCGGAGCGTGGAGGGCCTGGAAGGCCTGGCTTTGCAGCGTGGACTGGACCCTGCAGACCCGGCCTTGGCAAGCTCTTCCGCTGACGTCCCCGCGGCCGAGGAACCTGAGCACCCTGCGGGCCAGGGCCCACGTTCTCGGGGGGCCCCAGCTTTAGCTAGCAGGTCCCCACATAGTCAGCGTTCCACTTGGGGTTTGAGGAAATACGTCCAGTGACGTGCTGCTGAGGAAGGTAATGCCACTTCACTCGCGGCCCACTTGGAGCAGCCCGGCCATGGGGGCAGGGCCTGCCAAGCCGAGGGCTGTGATCCCATTTGCGGGGGGCACAAGTGGGGAAAGCCTCCAGCCCCACATGCAGTGGCACCACTTGTCACTGTCCCCTTTGGTCTCCTGCTAGGCCGCTCTTCTGTGGATCCCCTGTCACCCAGCAGGTAACTATGTGGGACGGGCCTTCCGGAGAGGAGGATCCGAGTGGCCGGCATGCCAGCGTGGGCTTGACCTCGGCAGAGGGCATCGGGAGGGCGGGGGAGGGACTGAACAGTGGCCGGAGCAGGAACAGGTCACTTTTTTTCTCCTTGGGAACCAATTCCGCCACTTCTGAGCTGTGTGATCTTGGATAAGTTAACTTCCTGTCTGTGATCTTGGATAAGTTAATTTCCTGTCTGTGATCTTGGATAAGTTAACTTAAGGTCTCTGGGCCTCCATTTCCTCACGGTTATGTGGAACAGGGACACTCTCCATGGTCCTCTCTTCCCCTGCCCAAGACCCGAGGGTCATCTCCTTGTCCCCAGTCACACACTCACCCTCCTGGCCCTGCCTCCCTGTCCCAGCCTTCCCCACCCCCGCCACCCTTCCCACTCTGTCCTGCTCCTGAGAGCTCAGAATAAAACCGTCCTTTCTCAAGTTTCTAAAGATACCACCATTCCAGCGCCAGCCACATGTTTCTCCACTTCATTATCTCTGCTTGTCTGTGTTAATTAGGCTTCGGTAATGATCTCCCTTCTGCCTTCCCGGGAAGAGCTGGCATCTGCAGGGCGGGGCTTGGAGGCCTTTGTGGGCGGCGGAGGCCCAGCGTTGGCCCAGCGCCGGCTTTCTTCTGGGGTGGCAGAGGGGCCGGGACAATGGGACGTCGGGAGGCCCCGCCCATTTCCTGGCCTGCGGGGACTCAGCTGGGGTCTTTGCAGTCCCATCCTGCCCCTCCCCATGTGGGAGAGGGGACCTCATGTTCACTGTGGGGGTTAGATGGGGCTCCCAAGTGCCCCCGGGGGCCGGGCATCAGAGTCTTCTGCGGCATTCTAGAACGTCTCTCAGAAACTGCCTAGCTGAGACCACCCAGGCTGCCAGGAACAACCAGCGCCTTTACTGGGGCTGGAATGAGATCAGCACCAAGGGGTGGCCGGGCACCCTGTGCTGAGCGGAAGCTCTAAAGGCTGATAAATGTGTCTCTGGGCCACAGATGGGGTGGGGGCGGGGCACTAACCCTGGCCCAGCACGTGGGTTTCCTGGACGGGCCAGATCTTAACAGCCTCCTAGGGTGGGGTCTGGTGACGAAAGGTTGGGAGGTGGAGGGAGGGGACACACAGGCCTAGCCCTCTAGGAGCCCCCACAGCTGCTGCTGCCCCGGTGGGAGGGGCACAGCCCCCCGAGGGCTGGAGAGGCCCTGGCAGGGCTTCCGGAGTCCGTCTGTGGACAGTGCCGGGCTGTCTGGGCCAGGCGCTGTGCTGGGTGCTGGGCTTTTGTTAAACACTGATTAAAAAACAAACCCTGGCCGGGCACGGTGTCTCAGGTCTGTAATCCTAGCACTCTGGGAAGCTGAAGTGGGAGGATCGACTGAGGCCAGGAGTTCGAGCCCAGCCTCCCCATCTCTACAAATCGTAGAAAAATTCGCCTGGCGGCTGTGGTTTCACACACCTGTAGTCCCAGCTATTGGGGAGGCTGAGGCAGGAGGATCGCTCGAACCCAGAAGTTTAAGGTTGCAGTGAGCTATGATGACACCACTGCGCTCTTGCCCAGGTGACAGAGTGAGACCCTGTCTCAAACAACAACAACAACAAAAGCCCCATGGAGCTAAGATTCGGGGTTGGGCGTGCAGAGAATAAATGGGATTTGCTGACTATATGGGTGTGAGATGTGAGTGCCAAGGAGAAGCAGGGCCGCAGGTGGCAGAGATTGTGCTTATCATTAGGGGACTGCAAGAGTATATAGGCAGGGCACAAGGCGGGGTGGAGGCTTGGAGTAAAGGCCTGAAGGGGCAGCAGGGAACAGCATCGCAGGCAGAGAGAAAGGCAGCTGCAAAGGCCCTGAGGTCACCTGCCAGGGTGTTGGAGGGAGGAGGTCAGGGGAAATGGAAGGGGAAGATCATGTGTGGCCGTATAAGGACGTTGACTTTTGCTCCCAGTAAGCTGGGAGCCGGCGCCGCGCTGAGCAGAGGAGCAGCAGGATCCAACTTGCTTCAGCAGAACCCGCTGGCTGGGCTGAGGACAGACAGGCGGAAGCCGGGAGAGACACGGGCGGTTGTAATGATAATCCAGGCACGGCCCGGTGGCGGCCGTGGGCGGTGAGTCATTGGCTCTAGGTGTACCTTGGAGCTACAGCCGACAGAACTTGCTGACGCTGAGAAAGAGAGGGGTCAGGCCTGACCTCAGGGATTCGGGCTGAGCTGCAAGGATGGAAGGGCCAGTAGCTGAGACGGGAGGAGCCGGGTGGGGTCTCTCGGGAGGAGCCTGGGGCACAAGCCGGGGCTTGGGGGACAGGCCCAGGCTGGAGGTATAATTCTGGGACTCGTAAGATACAACTGGTATTTAAAGCCCTGAAAGAGATGAGATCACCCAGGAGCCAGTGGGCTCAGGGGTGGACCCAAGGCCCAGCCCTGGTGCCCTTGAGCCGGTGAGGCCAGAGGGACACAGGCGTGGGTGCCATCCTGGAGCCAGCGGGAACCCCACTTCTCCCTGTGTCTTGTTGCCAGGAAGATCCAGGGCCTGGGGACCCGGCGGAGCATCTTGCAAGGACCTGGGGCTCAGGCTCCGAACAGCGGTGGCCCCTCAGCAGGACTCGGGCTCCCTGGGGACAGAGGGGAAAGTTGCCTTATCTAGGATCGTAGATGCCACACAAGGCGGCCAGGAAAAGAGGGTCCCCTCCGTGCTGCGTGAAGTGGGGCAGCCCCGCGTCTCCGTTGTCCGCTCCACGACACCGAGCAGGTTTCCCGTGACCCGTGGGCTGCCCTCGTGGGCGGCGGCAGGCGGGCGCCGGGGTCTGTGTCAGCTTCCTGTCGCTGCCGTAGCGAACTACCCAAACCCGGCGGCTTCAACAGCACAGACTTGTGGCCTCACAGTTCTGGAGATCGGAAGTCTGAAATGAGACTTCTGAGGCTAGAGGCGTCCGGGAGGCTTCTGGGGCTCTAGGGGACAATCGTCCCTGTATCTTCCAGCTCCGGAGGCTGCCTCCGTCCTTGGCTGTGGCCCTTGTCTCTGTCTTTGTCATGCTGTGTCCTCCTCCTGCTTCTGACCTTGCGTCCCTCTGATAAAGCCCCTGTGGTTCCATGTGCCCCCTGGGACCCGGGACCACCCTCCGCTCTCGGGATCCTTCACTTACAGCAGCGAAGTCCCTTCTGCCACAGAAGGAAACGTTCAGAGGCTGCGGGATTAGGACGTGGATACCTTGGGTGCCACCACGCAGCCTGCACAGAGTGACTGTGTGGGAGAGTCGGGCGAGGGACCTGTGAGACGCCCAAGGAGGAGGAAAAGATTTGTGGGGCCCATGGAGGGCAGCTGGGAAATGTGGGTTTGGGGTTGTGGGTACAGAGAGAGGCAAGAGGGACGGCACCGTGGACTGGGCAGGAGGCAGAGCTGCCCCTTCCTCCCCCACGTGTGGAAACAAGGTGACAGTGAGCAGTCACCGTGAGGACAGGCCGAGGCTTTGGGCACGCCTCCCGCTGTCCACGCAGTCAGGACAGAGAAAGGCTGTCCTGCAGGGTGGGTCCAAGTCTGGGCTGAGTCCCAGCTCTCCCCATACCCACTGGGAGCCTGGGCCAGGTCACCTCCTGTCCATGCCGCAGTGTCCTCGTCTCTGAAATGGGGACACTCACGGGGCCAGCCTGCAGGGATGAATCCACACAAGGATCTGAGAGCAGCGGCTGGCACGTAAGAGCTCAGTGTCTCTCGCGTTGAAATATTCAGTGCCCGTGACGTGTCGGGCGCGGTTGTAGGTGCCAGGGCTGTAGTTGTGCGCAGGCAGATGGAAGCCGACAAAGCCCTCAGCCCGCAAGGGGCATCGTTCTCACGTAGTTGGCTGCTGCTGTCGTCACTGGACAACTGCAACCCGCAACATGAGTCCTCCAAAGCACCCCCACCCGTCCCCAGGACACGCAGCAGGTCATGCTCCCTCCCGCCCTGGCCCGAGCGCTCAGCCGCCCACGGCTGTCCCCTCTCCCAGGAGAGGCGATGATGCCCTGCCCGTCTTGCTTGGTGTGCGACATTCTGCACCCGGCCAGTCTTGGCCACGGTTCAACCTAGGCCTTTGCCAGCCTCGGGCCAGTGCCACCTGGGCCTGCTCAGCTGTGTAGCTGGGCCCACAGGGGCAGGAAGTGGCTACCCTCGGGAAGGGCCGTGGCTGTGTCTGGCCCCGGGATTGTCTGACCGGAACTGACCCAGAGAACAAAATGAGTCTGTTGCTCTGCCCAGCCTGGCTGGGAGGGTTGAGCTTTGGGGTCACAGGAGAGTTTGTGAGACAGCCATCAAGTAGGAGCTGGGCTTTTCTCAGTGGTACCCAGGGGTCAGAGAGACCTGGGTTCAGGTCTCAGCACTGCCCATTGCAGACTGTGTGGCTGAGGTAGTCTTGGGCAGGCACCTTGATGTCTCTGAGCCTCAGTTTCCTCAGCTGTAAATGGGATCACATGTGGGATTTGCATGCCAGCGTCTAGCAGCCCAGGGGGCAGTGAAAGGGCCTCAGCTAGAGTCCCCTGCCAGCTGGGGAAACCGGGTGGCCTTTGTCCCAGCCCTTTGTGGGTGCTGGGGGTCAGGGAGGAGCTCAGAGCACCTGCCCCAGCAGGTGTGTCCCATCCACCACCCACCCCAGGGAGGGGAGGTGGCTGATGGCACAGAGCCTGGCCTGGAGGAACTGGGGTTGAGGAGGGCTTGCTTTCTTCCCTCCGCCTCCCCAGCGGACCTCACGCACGGAGCCGATCTACCGTGATCCCTGGTCTTGACCCACTCCCGCTATAGATCCCAGCATGTAACAAGTGACTGATTGATTGATATAACTTCTTATTTTGAAACAATTTTCAATTTACAAAGAGTCACCCAGATAATACAGAGATTTCCCAAATGCCCCTTGACCCACGTGAGATGTTACCATCTCACACAACCACGGTACATTTGTCAAAACCAAGAAATTAATGTGAGTCCAGAATGATGAACCAACTACAGCCTTTCTGTGGGTTGCATCCACTTTCCAGTAATGTCCCTTTTGAGTTCCAGGATCCGACCCAGGATACCATGTCGCATTCAGTATTCATTTATTTTTATTCCTCCATTTGCATTTCCCCACGTTCTTTGTTCCTTTGCTAGTAAATTCTGCCTCGCTCGAATACCCAGGAATCCACCACCACCTACAAGTTAGAACAGTTCCAGTAAAATACCCACACTGTCCTCTCTGCCCAGAACAAACATCTTGAATTTTATGCTTGTCTGCCTCTTACCTTTTCCTCCAACTTTTTATTTTGAAAAACTTCAAAACTGTAGAAAAAGATAAAAGAATAGTATGATAACTGCCCCTGTGAAGCCTTTCTTTGGATTCACTGATTTTTTTTTTCTTTTTTTTTTGAGACAGAGTCTGGCTCTGTTGCCCGGGCTAGAGTGAGTGCCGTGGCGTCAGCCTAGCTCACAGCAGCCTCAAACTCCTGGGCTCAAGCGATTCTCCTGCCTCAGGCTCCCGAGTAGCTGGGACTACAGGCATGCGCCACCATGCCCGGCTAATTTTTTCTATATATATATTTTAGTTGGCCAGATAATTTCTTTCTATTTTTAGTAGAGATGGGGGTCTCGCTCTTGCTCAGGCTGGTCTCGAACTCCTGACCTCGAGCGATCCACCCGCCGTGGCCTCCCAGAGTGCCAGGATTACAGGCGTGAGCCACCGCGCCCCGGCCCTGATTCTTAACATTTTGCCATTTTCCCCTCCTTCCTTCCCCCTCCCTCTCCCTGCGCTCTCTCACTGACACACACACCCCGTTTCTTCCTGTCTCTCCATTTGAAGTAAGTTGCAAACATCTTGACTCTACATGCCTAAATATTTCAACGCGCATCTCCTGAGAACAATGGCGTTCTCTTACACATCCACCGCGCTATTATCACACTTAGGAAGCGTAATAATTCCCTGTCGTCTAATATGTAATCTATTTTCAAATTCCCAAAAATGTCTTCTGTGGCAGTTCTGCTCCATGATATAATCACCGTTCACAAGTTAATTTTTACAATGATTTTATTGCACGTAATGTTTGCCTGGGCAAAAATTATTTCATTTTGCTTATATTTCTACTTTTACAGTGATGGTATCTTATTCTGTCCAGTCTGCTGGGCTTACTTTTTCCCCTGCTTACATTTCTGGGACGTAATGTCAGAGTGTGTAGCTGTAGCTGGTTTGTTCTTGCGGCTCTGTAATCTTCTGTGGGTGTGACTGTCCCACGGTAGATGTACCGTTCTCCTGTCTCCCTGGAGGGTGAATGCCGGCTTTCTTGCCTGTCTCCCAGCTAGACCCTGAACCCCATGTTCCTCTTTGAATTTAGCAGACGCCCCACACCTCGAAGGTACTCAGTAAGTATTGAACAAATGAACAGGAGTTCAAGGCTTGGATTTCCCACTCTCTGGCTCTGTGTTGTTAGACAAATCACCAAACTACTCTGTGCCTTATTCTCTTCGTCTGTCAAATGGGGCTGGGGATCCCATCCCAACGGGTTGCTACAAGCCCGAACATGTGCTGCATGTGGGCCGGAACGCATGCTGTGTGTGCAGCTGCTTACCAAGCCTCTCAGGCGTGAGAGCCGTAATCTGCCTTCACCAGGGCCCGGACATACAGGGGACAGAAAGCTGTGTCCCCTGGCAGCAGGGAGTCTCTGTGCTCCCACCCAGACTCAACACCACTGCCCCTGCCCTGCTGGGACAGAGCTGGCAGCCCCCCTGGTGTCCAGAGGACAGTGAGTCCCAGCAGGTGAGAATGACCTGCCACTCAGCAGACACCAACAGGTGTCAGGTGCCATGTCTAGCACTTTGCAGTCACCATCCCAAATTCTTACATAACAGTCCTTGCAACCTGGGCACATACTTATCCCCACTTCATGGAGAGGAAACTGAGGCATGGAAAATTAGAATCACCAGCCGGGTCTCATTCCTTGCTGCCACCCAGGAAGGGGGAAGGGTGGACCTGAGCCCCCCAGGCCGATGCTGCAGAGCAGGACTGGGGCCCACACTGCCCCCGACTAGCACCTGTGCCCACAGCTGCCCAGGGGCGGCGGCTTGGTGGCAGACACCACCACGTGGATGGGACAGAGGGCAGCAGGGAAGCTGGCTCACCTCTGCCTCCCTCTGCCCTGGCCTTCTCCGCCTGGGAGCCCTGGCCGGCCAGGCCAGCTGAGGCCTCACGCTGTCCCTCCCTCCAGGACTTCCAGGAACCGACTGTCCTGAGTCCTGCCGGGGCAGAGGTGGGGGCGCCGGGACTGGCGAGCTCAGCGGTGTCTCCCTCCCTCCCTCCCCCCGCCGGGACATCCCCAGGAAGGGTGCGTGCTGCGCGGTGCGTGTGGCAGGCCCAGGAGCAGCCACTGGTTCCCTCCGTGGCTCTGCACCCCGCCTCCCCCCGCCCCCGGGCCCGTGAGTGCACTGACAGAGCGAAGGGAGAGTGTGTCCCCATGCCAGCAGCCTCCCCCCGCGCTGTAATTTTGGATCTGGTGATCTATGGCTCTGGTGTGTCTGGGTGCCGAGAGGCTCAGAAGGGGTCCTGGGGACCCAGAGAGTAGTTCAACAAGCTCAGTCCCACTTCTAGAGAGTTCTGTTTGTAAAGTGGGTCAAACCCAAAGGGCCCTCCTGTACTCAGTGTCCAGGGCCGGGGTGGCAGGAAAACCACAGGTGGAGGGCCCAGGCCTGGCCGAGGGCCCCTCCCCACGGCAGCGGGACCTGCCGTCTCTGAGCCCCACCTTCCTCACCCAGAGCACAGAGCTGGCGGAATTCCTGGCGAACCTTCTTATCCTGGGAAGGTCTGGTGCCAGGAAGGGGAGGCCGTGTGCAGGCTGCGGGGCTTAAGGGGGGGACGTGGCTTGTCCCCACCTGCCTTCTCCTGACAGTGGCCCCTGCTCCCTGCACGAGGCAGCCTGTTCCACCGAGGCAGGGACGCCCTCTCGCCCCCCGATAGCCACACTGTCCACTGGGGGGCCAGGCACCCTGGTGTCCCGTATACCTGGACGCCCCGGCCCAGGCCTGGCGGAGGGCTGGGGCTCTGTCCGTGGAACAGGACGGAAGGGGGACATTGCAACTGCCCTGGCAGGTCCGGGTCTCGCCCCTCTCAGCAGCCCTCACCTTGCGGCTGGCTGTGTCCCTCTGGCTGAAGGCGTCATTCTGAGCTGGAGACCTCAAACCAGGTGGGGACAGGCCACGGCTGGCCAGGGCGCTTGTACCTTGTCCTGGGAGAGAGCTGTGGAGCCAGCCCACATTTAAACCAGTGGGTTTAAAATTGTGTACTTAGCACGACTGTGATTCAGCCAGCCTGGCTGTGTTTTCCGCCCGGGCAGAATTCAGTTAATCCCCGGGGAGCAGACAGCAGACTGGAGAGGGCAGGATGAGAGCTGCCTGCGCAGCCAGGGCCCGCGTCAGCGAGAGACAGGAGACCACAGACCCAGAAAGTGCCGGAAGAGGGAGGAGAAATGCCGAGGGTTGGGGGTGCCTGTCCACGCAGGGTGTCGCGGCCCAGGGGCAGTGGGTAGCAGGTCAGGTCACTGCGGTGGGGACAGGCCCAGCAGGGCTTTCTGGACAGTACCGAGGTCAGACCATGAGGGTGAGCCCCTCCCACCCTGGTGTGCTTCGTTAGAAAGGGTACTTGATGCGTTTCCAAACAGGTTCTCTCCACGATGGATAAAACAAACCCTCTTCTATAGTACTTTTTTGCATGTGATGTTAGGTTCTCCCAACAGGCCAAGATTTCCATTTGAGGGACGTAGAAACTGAGGCTCAGAGAGGTTGAGCGGCTTTCCAAACACCACACAGCATTAGAGTTAGAGTCAAGATTGTCTTGCTGTCTCCTGGGACCTCCCCCGTCACTGGCCCTGGGGACCGCCTTCCTGCACACGCTATACAAGCACCCAAGCAGGTACACTGAGGACACCCCCTGACATTGAGTCCTGACATTTCCAAACGGAGACATTCGGAAATGTTTGTAACCATGGTGTCCCTTACAGCCAGCCCAGGCTCAGGGGGGCTCGGGGAGGTCCCCCCAGAATAGGTTTGCTGACTCGGTATTAGGCGCTGGCATCCTTGTGCTCACTCCATGCTCAGGGCAGCTCTCTGCGGACTTCACTGTTGTCATCGCTGCGTCACAGACGAGGACATGGAGTGGTCAAGGGGTTGCCCAAGGTCGCAAGCTGATAGCAGAACCAGGATTTGAACCGGGGTAGTCAGGATCTTGGGGAGACCACAGGGCTGTGGCCACGGCCCTGCAGGGCCCCGTGCTTGTGCGCACCCCCCGGTGTTCTTGGCAGCTCTCTGGGCGGGTTCCTGATGCCGGTGTTGCCCGTGAGCAGCCTGGACTTGGCAGTGACCCGGCTTGCCCCGGCCACCCTGTTCCAGCCGAGGCCGCCGCTGCCCACAGCAGACCTTGGGGACGTCCCTGGAGACGGGCCTCAATCCAGGTGGTGACTGTGTGGCAGTGCAGACAGGAGCCTGGTTCTGTCGGGAAGGGGATCTCATGACCCACCAGCTGCCCACCGAGGGGCCCACTCAGCCCGGCCATCCGGGTCAAGGAGGATCTCAGCCTTCCTCCTCGGGGCTGACCGGCGTGGGTGGGCAAGCTTCCTCGGTCACAGACTATGGCCACGGTTCATGTCGTGGGAGAGGGCACTGGCCCAGGCCCCTTGGAGCCTGGCACCAGTGTCTGTTCAGGTTGGCACGTTGCCCCTTCCCCACAGGCATGGGCAGAGCAGGGCTGGGGCACAGGCACAACCCCAGCAGCAGGTCCCAGAGAACGGCAGGTGGGGGGCTCCTCACCTGGGGCTCAGGTTCCCTCCCGGTCCGTGGGTCACCCCTCTGCCCACGCGGCCCAGGGAGCTGCCCTGGTTTCTCTAGAGCTCGTCCCGCTCCGGCCCCCGCCAGAGCCTCCCCGCCCCGTTTCCTTCAGAAACTCAGCCTTTAAGAAAATGTGATGTCCTCCCTCTAAATGAAATAAAAACAAAGAGGTGGCAGAAGCGACAGCAGAGACAGGGGAACCTGGGCATCCTTGCTGAGGCCGGAGGCTGAGCTGGAAGGATCCCGTGGGCGAGGCGTGTGCGGCCCGGCACCGTGTCGCACGTGGTATGTGCCACGTTTGCTCTCGGGGTTACCGACACAGGCACACTCCGCCCGGGGCACGCCCCAGAGGTGTTCAGGACGCCTCCCTGCTGCCACCCCCCCGGGCAGCCCAGGCCCCACTGCCCTGACAGTCCCAGCTCCCACCACTCCTGGCCCCCTGCCTGAGCCTGTGTGCCCCATGCAGAGCTGCCCTGGTGTCCTTTCGGCTGCCCCGTGGGCCACTCCCCCCTGACATCTGCGGCCTGGGATGGGGGCGCTCCCTGCCCTGGACCAGGCGAGACCTGGAGGGAGGGGCGCGTTGCCTCCCAGCAAGCGTGTGTCGAGCACCTGCGGGATGCGGGCAGGTGCGTGTGTGTCTTGCTCACCTGTCACTCTGCCTCGGGGGTCGGGGGGATGAGCCCCCACGTGTGGAAGAGGCTGCATCCGTGGAGCTTGGGGCCCCATGCGGCTGTCACCTCCTTTGGGAGGCCGTCCCTGGCCCCGGCTGGGGCGGGTCCCTGCTACATGGTCCCAGGGTGCACGACCGGCTGTCTTCTGTGCTCTTTGAGGGGCAGCACAGCGTCCAAAAGGGCTCGAGAAATACTTACCCAGGGAAGGACACAAGCCCAGGTTTCTGACTTTTGTGCCTCTCCATGGCGCCACCTCTCCAGGGCGGAGGACAGCGTGGGACTCAGGTCTGTCCTGCCCTGGTCTCTGCCGTCCACACGGCCCTCAGGCAGCGGGAGCCGGCGAGGGGGGTGGCAAGTGGGTGCGCTCTGCAGACACAGCGCGCAGAGACAGCCACACCTGTCTGTGCCGCTTCCAGCAGCCACGGTGACCTCAGCTTACCGGGCTGGGTCCCTGGGGGCCGCCCACTTCCTTGCAGGCCAGCAGGCTTGGTCAGGCACCGGCCACCAGTCCTGCCCTGCCCCCGGCACAGGAGAAGGAGACAGAAGTGTGGGATTGTGGGCGAGAGAGCAAGAAATGCAGACGAAAACACCCTAAACATCAACCCCACCCTTTCCATGGATGGGGAAACTGAGACCTCAGGAAACCCAGGGCACACAATAGAGTGGAGAGACCGGGGTTTTGGGGTCAGAGTATTCCTGGCACTCAGCAGCTGTGTGACATTGGGGACGTTTCTTGACCTCTCTGAGCCTCCAGTCCTTGGCTGTGGTGAGGGGCAGCCATGGTCGTGTCTGGGAAGCTGCCAGCGCAGCGTCTGTCTACACACCCGTGGGTGATCCAGGCGTGCGTGTGCTGCCGTGCCGCTCAGAATCCTGCCACCAGAGGAATCCTCGGTGGCAAGGGGACAGATGAAAATGCCCCCTGCCTCCCCACAGGCTCCAGGAGCTGCCCCTGGGGCCCAGGACCCACAGTTTTCTGTACGGGACCTGGAGTAGGGTCGGGCCTACTCTTGCCACGTATGGGGTCCTGAAGACCACCTGGAAGGGCCGTGTTGGGACGTGGGGGGAAGAAGGAGGGTCCTGGGGGTCCCCAAGATGGGGACACTGAAGGGGGATGTTGTGTGGGACATGGGGTCTCCAGGGTGCCTGGGTGGTTGGCCTTGGAGAGAGACGCAGCAACTCCAGATTCCAGGGGCAGGAGTGCAGGTGGAACGGGCCAGACCGGGGCCCTGCAGGGATCGGGGGGCCCAGGGTGGCGGGTGAAGGGGCGCTGGCAGCGGGTGCCGGCCTCAGGTCGGTGTGGGCTGCAGGAAGCCGCCTGCCCCATGGGCGGCCGCACTGGGAGCTGGGGCTCCTCCCGGGCGGGGTGCATGAGGCCCGGCCACCGTGGGGTCTGGGCAGCACGGAGCCCCAGCCTGGGAGGGGCGGCTCTGAGCTGGCCTCCTCAAGGGAAGTGAGTCCTGCCAAAGGTTTTCAAGATTAAAACAGGAGTTGTTTTGTTGCAAAGACCCAGTTCTCTCAGCTCTGCCCCCATGGCCCTGCCTGTGACCAGCTCCTCCCACCCGCCCCCAGGGGCCCAGCAATATGGCCAGGGGCTCCCCAGAGAGGGGGCTTCCCACACCCTGGCCCCCTCCCACCCTGGCCCAGGCCCCAGGGCTCCTTCCAGGCTCTGCCTGGACCCTTCTCTAGCCCGGCCCTGCCTCCTGGGCTGCGGGGCCTCGGCTGCCCCTCTGGGCTATGGGAGGGGAAGGCTGAGCTCACAGCAGCACCAGCAGCTGCTGGCACGACAGCTGCCTGGGCACCCGGCAGGGGGAACACAGGCCCCACCCCCCTCCCAGGCGCAGGCCTTTGCCTGCGAGCAGCCAGGGTGGCTCCTGAGGCGCCAGCCCCTGTTTGCAGACCTCGCTGGGCCCGTCACCGTCACCTCCCCTGTACCACCTGGCAGTTTAGCCACAGCCAGCACACGAGACCTTTCACCCCTCAGTCCTGTGCACAGCCGTGCGCCCAGCTGTCATCCCACCTCCACCCCAGGTCACAAACTGCTACCGCTAAGCGTCCTGCCCTCCTGGGGACCTCCCACGCTTGCTCAGACAGGTGGACACCCTGGTCCCTGCCCCTTGTCCTCCAAGTGTGTCCCATTGCACTCAGAGGGTTGCAAGCTGTGACCAGGGGACACCTCCTCTGGGCTCGTGAGCCCCTCAGGGAAGAGCCCTGCCTCCTGCTGACGCGGGGACAATGTGGGCTGGATGGATGGACGGACGGACGGACAGCAGGCCAGAGCCTGGAGAAGCCCCTCCACGCCCCCTGGGAGAAGGAGCAGGTTCAGTGGCTGGGCCGGTGCCGACTCTCGTGCCCCTGTCCTCCTGTTGCAGATGAAGACGATGCCAACAGACTGGGGGAGAAGGTGATCCTCCGGGAGCAGGTGAAGGAGCTCTTCAATGAGAAATACGGTCAGTGCCGCGGGGCCGCCCTCCGGATGGCCCCCTCCCTCTGCAGCCAGCCTGGCCTGCGGTTGTCCCCAGCTGGCCTGGCTGCGCCCCGGGGACACGGCAGCCCTGGCCCCTACGCGTGCGTGGTGTGTGTGTGTTGACTGATACGCTCTCCGGGTGTGACAGCTGCTGAGCTGGGGCGCGCCAGATCCCAGCCCCTTCCCTAGCGGGCGCTGCCACTGACAGGGGACATCTGCCCTCACTCCGTTCCCCTGTGCCCTCTAGGTGAGGCTCTGGGCCTGAACCGGCCTGTGCTGGTCCCGTACAAGCTGATTCGGGACAGCCCAGACGCCGTCGAGGTCACGGGGCTGCCCGACGACATCCCTTTCCGGAATCCCAACACGTACGACATCCACCGGCTGGAGAAGATCCTGAAGGCCCGGGAGCACGTCCGCATGGTCATCATCAACCAGCTCCAGTGAGTGGCCGGCGGGGGACGTGGGGCAGGGCCATGGGAAGGGCGCTGCCTGGAGCTGGGAGGGGACACCGAAAGGCAGGCCCAGCCAGGGGTCCGGAAGGGAGGGAGCTGGAGGGAGGGAGGCAGCTCTGGCTTCCCCCCCACAGGTCCAGGGGGAGGAAACTGACACCCACAGCAAGGAGGGGGGTGAGAGTCGGGGTCACGGTGGGTCAGCTGGGATCCAGCCCTGGGTGTCCTCGTTCCAACCCGATTCTGCTGAAACACACAGCCTCGACAATCACGGGCATTTACTTATTTTTAGAGTTTTAATTAAGTTTGACTTTTTCTGACTATACCATTAATTTTAATATATTTAGAAAATAGTCCAGTACTCCCAACACCCAGAGATAACCACTGTGCATATTTTACCAGACATCTTCACAGTCTCTTTTAAGAAATACAATAGGCCAGTCGCGGTGGCTCCTGCCTGCAATCCCAGCACTTTGGGAGGCTGAGGCCAGGACTAACCTGGGCAACACAGTGAGACCCTGTCTCTACAAAAAGTTATCGGGGTGTGGTGGTGCACCTGTAGCCCCAGCCACTTGAGAGGCTGAGATAGGAGGATGGCCTGAGCCCAGGAGTTCAAGGTTTCAGTGAGCTATGAATGCGCCACTGCACTCCAGCCTGGGCAACAGGGTAAGACCCTTTCTCAAAAAAAAAAGTTTATTTGATTATTTTCAGATTTAAAAACAATACACACAGCAAACTTGGGAAATACAAAAAAGTAGATGACCCATAACTCTCCTACTCGGAGTCGACACTGTGGTGCATTTGTTTTTTCCCTACATATATTTTCTTTCCAATTTTATATTACATGTTTCAGTTTATAGTACATGCTTTAAAATTAAAATAATATTTGCACATGTCCACAGAAAGTAAGTTATCCAGAATCAAATAAAAAAATAGAGGTTTCCCTCCCTCCTGAGGATAGCTCACCCCCTGAAGAAAGTCCTGGAAAATGTAGGAAACTATATGGAGAAAATGCACCTCCTGCCCCCATAACTGTACCTCCCAGAGACAACCACCAAAGACATTCTGGAGTTTTCCTTCCACTTTTCTTTGTATACCTATTAGATATCCTTTTGGGGGGAATAAAACTGACATGACATGGTATTTATCGGTAGGCAGGAAATAAAAGTTGCTGTTTCCTGTCTGGCCATGATGACCTTGACATTGACCTTGTAGGCACTTGAGTGCCACCCATGGCTGTCTTGATTCCCTTTAATGACTGGCCAAGTGTCAGTAATCTAGATGGATCATAACATCCTTTGCTGATGGAAATTTAAGTTACTTTTCTGTTTCTTTGTTGTTCACATAAATAATGCTGCAAGTAAAATAATCAATAAAATTAAAATTAAAAAATATTTTTAGGCCAGGTGTGGTGGCTCATGCCTGTAATCCTAGCACTTTGGGAGGCCAAGGAGGGTGGATCATTTGAGCTCAGGAGTTCGAGACCAGCCTGAGCAAGAGCGAGACCCCGTCTCTACTAAAAATAGAAAGAAATTATATGGACAGCTAAAAATATATATAGAAAAATTAGCTGGGCATGGTGGTACATGCCTGTAGTCCCAGCTACTCGGGAGGCTGAGGCAGGAGGATCGCTTGAGCCCAGGAGTTTGAGGTTGCTGTGAGCTAGGCTGACGCCACGGCACTCTAGCCTGGGCAACAGCCAGAGGTGGGCAGGTGGGGATGTTCCGGTTTTCATCTTGGTCCTACCTGGCTCCAGCAACAGCGGCAGCATCTTACCTGCTGGTCTCTCATGGGGGGTGTTGCCCATATTCGGGAAGCAGGTGAGAAGGAGGGAAAACCTCCTTTTCTAACTGCCTCCTCATTGCTTTCTTTTTCAGACCTTTTGCAGAAATCTGCAATGATGCCAAGGTGCCAGGTGAGTCAGAGGCTGAAGAGGCCACCCTTCTGTCCCATGGGGACCAGGGTCTGTTGCCTTCACGAAGGCAGAGACAGGTGCGGTCCAGGTGGGCACGCAGTAGATGGCCGACTACCTGGAGAAAAGCATACTCCGTCCCCGCCCCGCACGCTTCCCCAGGGCCAAGAGCCCCCGGCAGACCCCAAGGAGCCTGCGCAACACGGTGTGTCAAGTCAGCTAGCCAGGACAAGGGGCAGGCTGGGTCCCGGAGGCTGCCTGGGTAGGGGAGGGGTGGCATGTGACGGGCGGGGGTGAGGTGGCCTGTGCTGCCTGGGGCTGGCTGGGCCCCCTGCTCTGCCTGCGTTTGCAGCACCTGCGAGGCCGGCTGGCACGACGGTTCTGATGGAGCAGGCGTGTGACGGGACCGGGGAGATCGTAGCCCTGGGCGATTATGATGAGCAGCTGGTTAGGCAACACTGCTCTAGTCCTCCCCTCCTTGCACAGCTGGGACGCTGAGACCCAGAGGGGGGAGGGGCTTGCCAGGGCCACACAGTGAGTCAGAGGTTGCCTGGAGCCTGCTGTCGGGACCCTCTCTCTGAACCACAGGCCACTGTGGACCACGGGCCCCAGTGTGGCTGCTCCGTGGGGACCGGGATGGGACTCAGAGAGGCCACTCCCCGCTCTGGCTACTAGGACCTGAGCCCTGACTCCAGGTGGGTCCGGGTCCACCTGGAGCTCCACAGCCTGGAGTGGCACAGCCCAACGGAGGCCACCTCCTCCTACCACGAGCCGATCCCAAGGGTCGGGCATGGCACTAGGAGGACGTGGAGTGCGGAGGTGACTGGGTTTGAGAGCTGCTCTCGGGTCAAAGGCAGAGACACAGAAGGCCCCGTGGAGGGCTCAGGGAGGAGAGTTTGGGACGAATGCTCCGAGGGTGGATGCTGTCACTTACATCCACCACTCCCCCCACAACTGCCCCCACTGTGGGCATCTATCTTTAGGGTCTCGTGGTGACCCCAGGGTGGCCACAGCCCATGGACCAGCCTGGGACAGAGGGTGGCAGCCAGCACCTCTGACTTCCTTTTCATGTGGCATCTCCCACAAAAGTCCCTCTCTGGGCACAGCCTGGGCTCCCCCTGCACCCACACTCTTCTACTCCTGCCGCCTCACGGCCCCCAGGCCCTGGGCTTTCTGCACCAGCGGATGGACGATGGCCCTGTGGCCCAGCCTGCCCTTACTGTGTCGCTAGGACCCTCTGGTTGGCTGAGTCAGGTGTCCATACGGTAACTGGTCCCCTCCCTCAAGCCCCAAAAGGTGCTTCTGTAGCGCACAGTTGCAGGTCTTTGTTAAAAGTCTTACACTTTCGCATTAATTTCATTCGGCAGCAGCAAAACACCTGCCAAGCCCCGCTCTGAGCTGGGCTTGGTACCCGGCTCTTTCATGCATATCTCCTTTGTGTCTCATGTCACATTGTTTTCCCCATTTGGCTCAGACTGGTTGACAAATTTTCCCAGGGTTGCACAGCTAGTTAAGTGGCCACAGTGGAATTTGAACTTAGGACTTCTGATTCTGAACCGGAGTTTCCTACCACTGGGGCACTGCTTGTCCACTTCTCGAACCTGTGACCTGTCAGCTCGGGCCATCACACAGCAGCGGTAACCACGGCAACCGTATGAATGCCAGTTCTAGTTTGTGCGCACTTGCTGGGGGCCAGGTGCTGTGCTAAGGGCCCTGCACACGGTCTCCTGGGATCCTCCCAGCACTCCGGCAAGATCTCACTCACGTTTCACGGCTCAGGGCCACCTGGGGACTCAGAGTCCGCTTGGCTCTGGAGGCCGAGTTTTCTCCACACTGTCTAAGGCTGCGAGGGCATGCTGGGCCCAGGAAGGGCCCTGGAGGGCCTGGGGAGGCCGGGACCCCAGGCTGGGTGGTCTGGGGACGCTGTAACAGGGCCTGGGGATGAGGACACGGTGTCGGCAAAGGCAGGCAGGGGAGTGGGAGCAGGGCGCTGGGGCAGGTGGACCCTTGGGCCTCGTTACAGAAGGAGGCTGGACAGGTGCGCCCTGGCCACCCCGGGGTCGGGAACCCCAAATGCCGAGAAGGGGACTTGAACCCTGAAGACAGAGTCCTTCTCCGGGGAGGTCAGGAGGCCGAGACAGAACAGCCCTGGCATCCAGTGTCACCAGCCTTTTCTCCCACCAGCCAAAGACAGCAGCATTCCCAAGCGCAAGAGGAAGCGGGTCTCCGAAGGCAACTCCGTCTCCTCTTCCTCCTCGTCTTCCTCTTCCTCATCCTCTAACCCAGAGTCTGTGGCATCCACCAACCAGATTTCGCTCGTGGTAAAGTTGCACAGATCTGGACTCGACCACTCTTCTCTTTGGCCCTCGCCCCTCACTCGGGCAAGGCCGTCTGCTCCAGGATGTGGGTTCGGGGTACGGGGAGGCACCGGGCTCTGAGTGGGGCCTTCCACCTTCGGGGGTGCGGACACGCCCACCTGTCCTACCCATGAGACCGTCTGTCCCTCTCACTGGGTGTGCACGGGCACCCGGGCAGGAACTCACATCCCCACTGGGCAGCCGGGCCAGCCGAGGCCCAGGAGAGGGATGGGACCTGCCCACGCCCCTCAGCAGGGCTCCCGCCTCGCCACCACCCTGCGGGGTGTGGATGTCACCTACAGTGTGTAGAGGAGGACAGCGGGAGTCAGGGGAGGTGGCCCCACCTGTGGCCCCAGCGGCTCCGTGCTGCGTGGAGAGCTCCCCTCCAGAGCCCTGTCCTGCCGTGGTGCTGGGGTAGTTCTCTCCCACCAGGGAGGAAAACCTCATTAAGGGCATGCACTGGGAAGTTCTGATTTCAGACTATTAGCTTTGAAATCCTGAGTGCAAATGGGGAGAATATTTGAACACATTTGAAAGTGATTTTTGGATTTCTTTATCCTCTGACTGTATCTCCCTTCAGCCCATCCTGGAGAACCTAAAGGTGCGGGCTTTGCCTTGGTCCCCACCGAGGTGTCCGAGTGCCTGCGGTGGGTCGGTCCCTAGCAGCCCCCAGAGAGACGGCAGCTCCTTGGGAGCGAGGCTGCGCTCACAGGGCCAACACCTGTGCTGAGCCAGGCCTCACCCTCGGGCCCCCAGGCCTGTTCCCTGTGACCAGACCCTGGGACACAGGTGGGACAGTGAGAAGGCTCCAGCCCAAGCTCCGTGGCCACTGCTGAACCCTGGACAGGTCACGTCCCCTCTGGGCCTCGGCGGCCTCAAAATAAATAGCATCTGAGGAAGCCCTTCAGAAAGCAGAGTTAAGTGTTCTGGTGTTCTTTCCGCGTCACCTGGAGTCCTAACCCGGTACGTTTGTCCCTCTCTCTAGCAATGGCCAATGTACATGGTGGACTATGCCGGCCTGAACGTGCAGCTCCCGGGACCTCTTAATTACTAGACCTCAGTACTGAATCAGGACCTCACTCAGAAAGACTAAAGGAAATGTAATTTATGTACAAAGTGTATATTCGGATATGTATCGATGCCTTTTAGTTTTTCCAATGATTTTTACACTATATTCCTGCCACCAAGGCCTTTTTAAATAAGTAAAAAAAAAAAAAAAAAAAAGCGTTGCCTTTGCTCTTAACTGTTGCATGTTCTCTTTTGGGATTGCGGCCACAGCTGTCCCTGGGGCTGAAGTCGGGACACTCAGCTCAGGTGGCCTGCCAAGCCACCCTCCTTCCTTGCCACAGCAGAGCTGGTGTCCCTGACAGACCTCACTTCTTTTTTGCTGCTGGGGACATGTGACCTCAAGACAAGAAGCTACAGGAGGCAAAAGTGCCACAGACGGACACGCCTCCTGCTGCCAGACAGCGGCTAGACCACAGTCTGTCACGTGCCAGCTACATACGGCCACCTCCCCCCTGCAGCCTGTGAGCCGGACCTGTGTGTGGAGGGACAGCCCCTCGTCCCTTCTGCTGGGGGCTGGGCCAGGGCAGGCGGGAATGGCCGCAGGGGGCACACAGTGTGGTGGGGACACTGCCGTGACCCCAGTAACTCCGGTGCAGGCGAGAGTGTTAAGTATGAGCATCAGAGAGCGGCCCAGCCCAGGGCCTCCCCGTGGCTGGACGGAAGGCGTCTTGGAGAGGGGCTTGGGGGGCATCAACAGGGGGCAGGATTTTCCAGAGAGCTCTGGGTATTTGGGCAGCAGAGCGCTGGGTCCCAGCTGTCTCTCAGACCACTGTGGTGGCAGGTGGGAAGTTGGAGGAAGGGACAAGACTAGAGGCAGAAAGACAAGTCGCAAGAGCTTGGCAGTCTGGGGCCTGGCACGCGGTGGCTGCCCGTTCACCCGACAGGCATTGACTGAGCCCCGCCCGCCCGGCGATGGGCGTGTCGGCTGAATGTCCTGACGGGGGCAGGTGCCCTGCAGCACGAAGCAGGGGGACCTCACCCAGTGCAGAGATCAGGAAGAGTCCTTGAAGCTGAGACAAGAGCAGTCAGGCGTCGGCGGACAGAGGGGCGGGGCAGGGTGGGACGGTGTTTTAGGGCAGAGGGGGGGGCTGCACTGAGGCCCTGCGCATCCTGGGAATAAGAAAGAGTCATCAGAGCGGAGGGAGAGCGGCTGGAGGTGAGATGGAGGGACAGGTGGGGACTCGGTGAGGGCCTCTGTCAGGGCGTCTGAGGACGGTCAGCAGGTTGTGCCTGCACGTGGTGGCAGGCCCACGGGCGAGCGGGGCAGGGATTCCGCCTGGGTTCTGCTTGCCCAGCCGTGCAGTCTGGGGCGGGGCTGCGCCCTATGTCACCGGCCCACGTGGAAGGCCTCAAAGGCCAGGCCATGGCGATTTACGGAGGGAAAATGAGAGTCATGCACGGGGTGCCCAGGGGAGAGCCAGGCCCGGATCTGCACCTTCAGAAGGGGCCCCTGCCTGCACAGGGTCAGAGGAGTAACCTGGGAGGGCACGTGGGAGGCCCTTGTAGTTCCAGCAAGAGGTGGCGGTGGTTTGGCCACGTGCAGAGAGTGACAAGGAGGTCAGCGGGCATGGGGGGTGCTGGCGAGTGGAGGGGTCAGGATAGTGCCGGGATCTGGTTCTAATGGCCCAGCTGGGGTCCAGAAACGAGGCCTATGGCTTGGAGGAACTGAGTTCTGAGTACATGATCAGAACAGTCCAGGGGCCGCTGCCAGCCCCCAGGGTCAGTCCTATGCCCAGAGCTGGGAGGAAAGGGCCTGTCCCAGCCTTCCGGCTGCGCTTCCTCCTGGAGAGATGCCAGAAGCCACAAGCCGGGCACACCCCCAAACTGTTCCTCTCTCTGCAGGCCCCACGGGGCCCGCCCCCCGCCCACATCCCAGCCCCGGAGCCACCAGGCCCTCCATGCCATCCTGCCCTGGGCCAGGCCCTCCTCTTCCTCTCCAGGATCAAGGCAGGGTGACCCCTCCACTGGCTGCCCTGGGTGCAGAAACTGCCTGTGAACTTGGGGACAAGACGGTCTGCAGCAGGCCAGCCCCCTCTCCCGTAACCCATCCCCCATCCATTACTCTGGATTAAAACCCTCCTCTGCTCTCTCCTCCCCACAGCAGAATGCAAATGTCTTGGCCCCTCCCAGCCTGTCCCGTTCCCCAGTCCCTGGCCGCCCACCTCGGGGGGTGTCCACTCCATCCGCTGGTGCCATCAGTCCGTTGTCTACACCTGCCCGCTGCGCCAGCCTCTAAGATCAGTGGCCAGAGCCAGAAATGGCTCCCACCCGACCCCACCAGGACGCCCCATCTGTTCCCTCCCACGCTCAGCGCGCAGGTGGCAGGCCACAGAGGGCTGGTGTGGTGAGCCCTGGCACCTGCATGGGATCTCATTCCATAAGAGCAGAAGAGGGACGCCCCCCCAAGCCAAAGCCTTTGAACTGAGAGGTTCCCTTGTGTCATTCCCTGACCCCTGTCCAGGGAGCCCGGGCTTTGGGAGGTGTGCCTGGGTGGAGGACACAAGACAGAGGACACGGGACGTGCCCACCGTGCACCCCCAGCCCCCGTCGAGGCAGGAAAGCCTCACCGAGTATCTCCTCGCAGAAGCGCCCAGATGCTGTTTATGCAACCTCTCCAGAAATCTCAGTGTACTGTACTTTTTAAAAAGTGATTTGATTCAAAGCACTCATTCTTTAATTAAACTTCATTTAGCTGCCATCTGTCTCGGTTCAAAATGGCTTCGTGTTTTGCAACTCTAAATGAGAATTGTTATTGGATTTGTAAACACATCCCCAAAAACCACAAAACACTTTGGAAAGTAATAAATGAGGGATGTGCGGGAAGGAGTGTTAGGAGCTGCATCTTAAATGTTCTAATTGCCGGGGAATGCATTCTGGTGGGTACATAATCATTTTGCATACAAATCTTTGTATAAAAATCTGGTATCAATGAAAAGATCAAGATTATAGAAAATGCTGAAATTATATCTGGCTGAAAACAGTAATAAAGCCATAATGGGCACAGGGACAAAGCTGGTGGGGGGGACAAGAGAGGGGCAGCAGCTCTCACCCACACCTGCTCCCCTGGGGCTGCCCTCCCCCACTGCCCAGGTGCCCCACTTGTTGCTGGAAAGAGGAGGGTGATCCTGACTTCTCCTGGCAGGGGTTTCCCAACAGCCCCACGAGGTCCCTTTCTGTAGGGAATCAAAGCTTTATTAAGGGTCGTCTACTGACACGGAGGTACAGGGCTCCCACCTCTCACCTGGCGCAGGTAGAAGAGAAAAGATGTAGAGCAATGGTGGCCCCTCTTTTAAGGCATCCATGTAGTGGCACAGTGAAAGCTGAAAGCTCCTTGGGAAAATAATATTGATGGCTTTTCAGTGGGGAAACTGAGGCTCGGAGGTAAGGGACTTGCTTGAAGCACGAAGTCGGAGGAGGAGCTCACCTGGAGTCTGGCAGCCCCGGGGCCGGCAGCTCTGAGGGCTCACGGCTCCTGTGGGCGCAGTTCTGGGTGGTGGAGGCTCCTGTGGGCGCAGTTCTGGGTGGTGGAGGCTCCTGTGGGCGCAGTTCTGGGTGGTGGAGGCTCCTGTGGGCGCAGTTCTGGGTGGTGGAGGCTCCTGTGGGCGCAGTTCTGGGTGGTGGAGGCTCCTGTGGGCGCAGTTCTGGGTGGTGGAGGCTCCTGTGGGCGCAGTTCTGGGTGGTGGAGGCTCCTGTGGGCGCAGTTCTGGGTGGTGGAGGCCTGTGCATGCAGAGGTGGGAAAGACAGACCCCAACAGCCCCTGTCCTCTCTGATCTCACCTGCAGCGCTGTCTCTACGTTTCCTCAAGCACCCGCCCCCTTGCTTTCCCACTGTGCCTGGCAGCTCTTTCCCCCAAGTGTCCCCTCCTCCAAGCCCCTCTCCAGTCCACCCCGTCTACAGATTACCCCCTCCCACCTCGTAATTTTAAACTTTCAATTCCTTTTTAAAAGTCATCATTTTATTCCTACCAATTATAATAACTTTGTTTTCGGTGTCGTTAATTGCCTGTCTGCCTGCTGCAAGCTTTGTGACGGCAGGGACTGTGTCCATCGCGTCCACCATTTAATCACAGCACCACCCTGGCGCCAGGACGTGGAAGGTCGTCACTAAATACGAGCCAAGTGGATGATGAGTAACTACACCAATCTCCATGAGGAGCAAAAAATGAGAGCTCCCTTAATTCTCTTTTTTTTTTTTCAAATTGTGACGGGGGCTCACTCTGTCCCCAGGGCTGGAGTGCAGTGGCATCATCAGAGCTCACTGCAGCCTCCAACTCAGGGGCTCAAGTGATCCCCCTGTCTCAGCCTCCCGAGTAGCTGGGACCACAGGCATGCGCCACTGTGCCCGGCTAGTTTTTTTATAGAGATGGGGTCTTGATCTTACTCAAGCTGGTCTCAAACTCCTGACCTCAAGAGATCCTCCTGCCTCGGCCTCCCAAAGTGTTAGGATTACAGGCGTGAGCCGCCGTGCCCAGACAGTTTAACTCTTTAAATCCGCCTTCTACAACAGTTCCAGTAACCTCCTTCCCCAACCTCACCCCCAAATCCAACTTGGGGGATCCATCGCTGGTGCCTCTGCCTGGTCTTCTACCACTGGGCCTTGCTTTCTCTATCTCTGGTCACATGTCTGGACTAGAAAAGACCTGTATTTCAACATCAATGTCCCCGCACCAGCCCACCCGACAGGCAGGAAGTGGGATCCGGGATAAGCCCTGGGTGCAGGGGGAGCGGGCAGAGGACACCACTGCAGCGGGTCCCAAACCCACCCCGCCTTGCCTGCACTTTTGCAGATAACAGTAAAAATAACTACTGAATAGCTATCATATACTAGCTGTCTGCAGTGTCACAGCCATTATGCAAGACCTTTTGTGTGCGCTGTTAAGCCCCGCAACCCTGCAAGGTAAATATTATTCCTTCATTTCACAGATGAAGAATCAGAGGTTCAGAAAGATTGAGGGCTGCGTCCAGGGTTACACAACCAGGAAGGATTAAGCACCAAGCCAGGACTCAGAGCGAGAGCCACCAAGCCCTGCCCCAGGGTGAACCCCAGACACAGCAGCCATGGGGTGGGGGGAGGGCGGGGGGAGCTTCTCTCCTGGCTCCTTCCTGGCATGTTTGAAAGAGAATCGTAAAAATCCATTTGAAAAGGAAAGAAGAGATGGGTATCAACTGCCAGCAGTTCAGGTTTGCTCAGACCAGACCTCCCACATCAACAGGAGGTCACAGCTGGAAGGACCAGGGGCACAGGCACACTGGCACACACACACACACACACATATATACACACACACACACATTTCCAAAAAAAACTGTTAGAGGTGTTGTCACAGTCCCAATAATAGCACTGCGCTTGGCTCACAGATATTAAGAAATTAGCATGTGACAAAGAAAACGAGGCAGCAAGAAGATGTCCCCTCCCTGGCTCTGATGGGACAGTACCTGCTCAAGCACAGCCCTGCTGGCCTCCGCTGTGCCCAGGGTGAACCCACAGGCCTCACTCTGGCATCACAGGCCCGGCCCCAACAGCTCACTCCTTCTCTGTCTCCCAGGGGGCCTCGGGATCCAGCTCACGCCAGGAATCCCAGCGCTTCGGGAGGCCAAGGAGGGAGGATCACTTGAGGCCAGGAGTTGGAGGCCAGCCTGGGCAATATAGCGAGACCTTATCTCTATTAAAAGATTAAAAATAAGTAAATAAACAAAAGGGATCTAAGGGAGCTGGTTTGTCCTTCTACCATTTGAGGACACAGCAAGAAGGCACCACCTATGAGAAATGGTCCCCTTACCAGACACCAAATCTGCCTGCGCCTTGATCTGGGATTTCCCAACCTCCAGAACTGCGAGAAATAAATACTTATTGTTTATAAGTCATCCAGTGTATGGTATTTTCATGATGGCGACCCGTAAGGGCTAAGACACTTACGCTGCCCATCAGAGCCAGGAGGTCAAAGTGATCACGTTGTCTCCCCAAAAGGCCATACGCCCATTGCTATGTGGAATAAGCCACAGAGGACCGATGTTGAATGATCCCATTTATATGAGGCATCCAGAATAGGTAAACTCAGAGACAGAAAGTAGAACGAGGTTACAGGAGTTAGGAGAGAGGAAGTGGGGAGTTATTTAATGGGTACAGAGTTTCCATTTGGGGTGATGAAAAAGTTCTGGAAATAAATAAATGATTACACAAAAATGCCGCTGAATTGTACACTGAATAGTTAAAATGGTAAAGGTGTTATATAGATCATGCTACAGTAATTTCTTTCTTTCTTTCTTTCTTTTTTTTTTTTTTGACAGCATTTTGCTCTGTTGCCTGGGCTGAAGTGCAGTGGTGTCATCATAGCTCACAGCAACCTTAGATTCCTGGGCTCAAGCGATCCTCCTGCCTCAGCCTCCCGAGTAGCTGGGACTACAGGTGCATGCCACCACACCTGGCTCATCGTTCTCTTTTTTGTAAAGATGGGGTTTCTCTGTGGTGTTCGGGCAGGTCTTGAACTCCTGGCTTCAAGCCATCCTCCTGCCTCAACCTGTCAAGTGCTGGGATTACAGTCGTGAGCCACCACGCTTGGCCAAAACAAATTTTTTTAAACACTTTTTTTCTTTTTTTTTTTTTTTCATGTCAGATGGGTAATGTGGGTTCGAGGGAGGCCCACCTCACAAGTGAGCGTGAAAACCCAGGCGTCACACTATGAACTAAGACAGGATCTTTCAAAGCACTCCTGCTGCCAAGTGGAAGGTGGTGGCCTCAAAGTCACCCGCTGGTCATCACAGTCAAATTCCTCCTTCCAGTTTTCCCACCACCCACCCACGCTGGGAAAGCAGACAGACTAACCACACCACCCTCAGCCTGCCACGCACGCTCCCACCTCAGTCTGGTCCCCGGCCCACCCAGGTGACCCGAAGCCCCTGGACACTTGTTGGGGATCTTCTGGGAGACCCAAGCTTGCCTCAACCCAACCACCCCAGCAGGTCCGGGAGAAAGCAAGTCCCCCCACAACACCGTCCTGCTCACCAAGTTCACTGCTGCCACTTGGGAAGCAGAAGTGGAAGGAGGTAGCTGCCTGGAGGGTGTTTTGTTTTTTGGCGATGATGGCAGTGCCACTGCTGGGTAACACGCGAAGTGTCATCGCAGGCAATGCCGCCTGTAGGCAGCCCCTGCTGACCCCTGAGTGGCTGCTGGCACAGGGGAGAGGGCCGGTGCAGGGCCCAGTGGGGACCGAGTGACTCTGTCTGAAGGAGGAAGCAGAAATTCTATCCCCGGTGGACCGTGGGGATCTGTTTACCGGGCTGTGTCCTGCCGCTAGCCAGCTGCTCGGGGCCCGGGGTGGGCCCTGCACACAGAGGGGGCACTGGGGGCCAGTGCAATGAAGGGACAGTGCTTGAGGCCAGGGCCACCAGAGCCCGTGGATCTTCAGCCAGGAGGTGCCCGGGGCCCCAGGGAAGCACAGCCCCCTGCCCAGGGTGACCTGCAGGAAGTGGGCGGCTGAGCCAGCCGTGGCACCGCCCAGCCCAGCCCACTCTCCTGGGGCATCAGTCTCTGGGCCCAGGGGAGGAGGCCTCCCAACTGTTCCTCAGCGGGTGCTTTGTTCCATTCTTTTGTTCTCTCTCCTCCTCCCTCTCTTTCCTTTCTGGGAAATTTGATTAGAACTTTGAAAGCTGAGCCATCTTACGACCAAGTTGCCAGATTTAGCACATAAAAATAGAGGACGCTCAGTTAAATTTGACTTTCAGATAAACAATAAATCATGCTTTGGTACAAGTACGTTCCATGCAATATCTGGGACATAACTTGTACCAAAAATATTCTTTGTTGTGCAGCTGAAGTTCACATTTGCCCAGGCTTCCTGGATTTTATCTGGTGACCCTACCTTAGGGGCCACGACTCCATTAACAGTCTCACTTGGTCCCTGTGCAAAGGCTGCAGAGAGGAGGCCTTGGCAGGGGGACAACAGTCACACCCGGTTTCAGGAGTGTGGCCGCTTCCCTCCCCAGGCTCCCCCAGAGCCTAGCTGCACCCTGCGAAGCTCAACTGCCATTTCCCTGTGTCCTTTCTCCTTTGAACAGTCCCCACGGCTCTCTGCTCGGTCCCAGCCTGTCTGAGTTTCCAAGAGCAGAAGCAATCCAGGCACCTGCTGCAAGATGTCGAGAGATAAATGAGGAAGCGGCTCAGACAGCCAGAAAGACAGGAAACCCCTGGCTGCCTCGAGAGAGGAAATAGGATCAGGCCAGCAGCACTGCCGTCCCCACCCCCACCGCCACCGCGTGGCTGCACAGGGCCCTGGCAGAGGGCAGGCGCCATGAAGGCTCAGGGTGGCAAGAGCTGCTGAGCAAGGAGGTGCAGATCACGTGCACAGTCAACTGCAGGATTCTGTTTGCAGCTGGGCTAGACACCGGGCTCCTGCGTGCCCCAGCCCCGCTCAGCTGCAAGCCCAGGGCCCGAGAAAAGGGAGGGCACCTGGGCCCCGGTCCTGAGAGTGAGGACCCACCCCTCTGGCCCCATTGCCCTAGGCCACAGGACAGGGCCCCTGCCCTGGACAAAGCTCTATGGGGAGCTTCCCCTGGCCACTTCCCTCCTCTGCCAGGCTGCACCTGCCCCTCTGGGCCTTGTGTCCCCAGGCAGGGCTCTGATGGTCTCCTGGGAACCTGCTACATTAGCCTGCGGGGGCTGGGGCCTGACCCTCCACCCCGGGGCCTGCAGAGCTGGCGGCGTTGGCTAAGACTGCAGAGCTCTGCCGAGTCCTGCTCCACATCCTCAGCCTCCCCAGGCCTGCTGCCCCCCACTGCATGACACCCACCCTGTCACTGGGGTCCCGTGACAGCAGGTAAAACCCAAACACTGTTGCACTCTTCTTCTTTCTTCCTCTCTTCTTGTAAAGTTTTGGGACATTATTATATTTTGTGTGTGTGTGTGTGTATATATGTATATTTTTTTCTTTTTTAAGAGATAGGGGTCTTGCTCTGCTGCCCAGGCTAGAGTGGAGTGGCACAATCATAGCTCACTGCAACCTCAAACTACTGGGCTCAAGCGATCCTCCTGCCTCAGCCTCCCGACATATTGGGATTACAGATGTGAGCCAACATGCCTGGCCTATTATATATTATACTTCATCACGTTAAGAAATGTTTTGTGTAACAGTGTAAACCACATAGAGTAAAAATAAAAAATGTCATAATCTCTCCATTGCCTTCAATCTTATCCCTTGATATTAACTATCAATGTTGGCCAGGTGCCGGTGGCTCATGCCTATAATACTAGCACTTTGGGAGGCTGAAGTTGGAGGATCAGTTAAGCCCAGGAGTTCAAGACCAGCTTGAGCAACATAGTGAGACCCTGTCTCTACAAAAAAATTAAAAATTAGCCAGACATGGTAGCACTTGCCTGTAGTCTCAGCTACTCGGGAGGCTGAGGCAGGAGGATCGCTTAAGCCCAGGAGTTGGAGATTGCAGTGAGCTATGATGATGCCAGTGCACTCCAGCCCAGGCAACTGAGCCAGCCTGTCTCAAAAAACAAAAAACAAACCAACAACAAACTCTCAATGTTAATGGCAATATATGTATCCTTCAACATCTTTATGCTCATATAAACTGATCATACACATGCACACACGCACACACATCATTTTTCTCTCTCTTCTCCTTTAAATGAAAACGGGGCACACGGTGATCAGTCGGGATTACGTCCAGCTCCTGCACACAGTGGCTTAAATAAGAAATGAGTTTCATTTTTCTCGGGTGACAGAGCGCAGGGTTAGATGGCTCAGGCAGGAACACATACTCCCCCTCTTTGTGACTTGGGCCCCCATGGTCAGAGATGGCGTCTGGCCTCTAGGTGCTAGGTCTGTGTCCCAGGCAGGAGGAAGAAGGAAGGCGAAGGGGACCTGGCACATGTCCGCTGACTGTGATTTAAACATAGTTTTTGCTAATAGAAAAAACCACAGTTTTCCCATAAGTTCTTCCCAGTAGATTCCTGTGTCTACCTCTTCAACCAGAACTATGTCATGTGGTCGTGTCTAGCTGCAAGGGAGCCTGAGAAATCACGATTTACTTTTTTAGTCTGGGTGCACGGCCTGTGGGTAAGGACGAAGGGAGTGCGGATACTGGGGAGACGCCTCCAGGGCTGCCTGCTCAGACACCGCCGTGTTACTCTGCAACTGCTTTCTCCCTGCTGTGTGTGTCGTGGGTTTTTCCAGATGAACACATGCAGATCTAGCTCGTTTTTATCAAAAGCTGCACAATCGTCCCACAGCATGGGACCACCATCATTTATAATCATATCCAATATTATCCTAAAACAGGGAAAGTGGCAATTAACATCCTTGTGGACACCTCTTTTTGTGCTGGTGTTTTTCTTCCTGAAGGTTAGACGTCCCCAGGGTGGCTTACTTCGTGGAAGAGTATTAGTTAGTTATTAGTGTATTGTTACAGTTATCTATTGCTGAGGAACAATTACCCTGAAACCTAACAGCTTCAAATAACAGACATTCTGAAGGCCAGGAGCCCAGGAGCAGCTGGGATGAGTGGCCCCGGGCCAGAGTGTCCCCGAGTCCAGCTGTTGGTTGGGCTGCACTCACACGAAGGCTCCACTGGGCCTCGGCAATCTGCTCCCAAGGTCACTCCTGTGGCTGTTGGCAGATCTCGGTGCCCCGATGGCTTCAGTTTCCCACCACATGAGCCTCTCCTCAGCCCTGCTTACAATACAGCAGCACGCCTGCCCCGGAGTGAGAGACGAAACAGAGACAGAAACCACAGCCTTTTGAATAACCTAATGTCATCATGTCCCCCTTATGCTAACGGTCACACAGACCAACCCCGGCACAATATGGGAGAGGACCACACCAGGGGGTGGGGAACACCAGGGGGCAGAGAACACTGGGGGCCATGGTCCCCCCATGGCTGGCTACCACAGGTAGGCACATAGTCTTTTATATTCCCTTTTTCTTTTAAAAATTCATTGGTTTACTTTTTGTTTGTTTGCTTTTGTTTTTTGAGACAGTCCCACTATGTTACCCTGGCTAGAGTGCAGTGATGTCACCATAGCTCACAGCAACCTCAGACTCCTGGGCTCAAGCGATCCTCCTGCCTCAGCCTCCCAAGTAGCTGGGACTACAGGTGCACGCCATGACACCTGACTAATTTTTTTCTATTTTTTTTCTTATTTAAATTGCCATTAACATCTCATGAGTGCATTTTTTTTTTCTATTTTTAATAGAGACGGGGTCTTGCTCTTGCTCAGGCTCGTCTTGAACTCCTGGCCTCAAGCAATCCTCCCACCTCAGCCTCCCAAAGTACTAGGATTACGAGCATGAGCCACCACGCCCAGCCTGAAAACTCATTATTTTTCAACTCATTAAAAGTGTAAGATGTGCTAGTTTGAACAGCTTGAAAACACAGAAAAATATAAGGAAAAAATAAAAACGCCCATAATCCCACTCCTGAAAGATAATTGCTACTTACATTTCAATACACTCCCTTCCACTCTTTCTTCTTTGCATATTGTATTAATATTAGCTACAATGCTTTTGTCAGACAACAAAAACTACCTGACTCAAACAAAGTAAAATGGAAGGCGGCCAGGCAGCACGGTGGCTCCCGCCTGTAATCCTAGCACTCCGGAGGGCCGAGGCAGGAGGATTGCTTGAGCTCAGGAGTTCGAGACCAGCCTGAGCAAGAGAGAGATCCCGTCTCTATAAAAAATAGAAAACAATTAGCAGAGCATTGTGGTGCATACCTGTAGTCCCAGCTACTCGGGAGGCTGAGGCAGGAGTGTCGCTTGAGCCCAGGAGTTTGAGGTTGCAGTGAGCTATGATGATGCCACTACAGTCTAGCTGGGGCGACAGAGCAAGACCCTGTCTCAAAAAAAAAAAAGAAGGAAAGCTATAGTAATGAATGATTTTAGGAAGCAGGAAACCTGGAGACAGCCAGGTGTTAGGCTTGGTGGAGCTCACCGACATTCTAAAGCACCCTGGGGATTTCGGCCTCTGCTAGGGACCATTCAAAGCACTGACTTCAGCCCAGGGGTCATTCCACAACAGCACGTACAAGGGTAGCATCTCTGTTCACATCTTAGGGCAGGGAGGTGACTGAAGGGGCTGAAAGTTTTCCCCTCCAGTCTGATTGGGTCTGCCTGGTTCACACGCCCGTTCCTTCACGGCTTACTGCCACTGGGAATACCACATACTCATTAATCCATGTGGATCTGGTAAAGGGATGGGATTACTGGGATTGGCTCAGAGCTGGGTCAGCTTCCCCTGAGTCACATGGTCTGTTAGGTTGGGAGAAGAGGAAAAGGAGCTGGGTCTTCAACCAATAGTGTTTCCAACACAAATATGTTTAGATAGTTGATAGGATACAATTTTGTATCTTTATTGTTTTAACTGACCATCATATTATGATCATATTCTCTGTGGATTAACAATTTTAAACAAATATATGCCATATCCAAGTAGATACACCATAATTAACTTTTTATTTTTATTATTTTTTTTGGAGACCGGATCTCACTCCGTTGCCCAGGCTGGACTCGAACTCCTGGGCTCAAATGATCCTCTTGCTTTAGCCTCCTGAGTAACTGGGACTACAGGCGCACACCACCATGCCAGCCATGATTTACTTTTTGTAACAGCTTTATTGAGATACAATTCACAAGCCATACAATTCGCCCATTTAAACTGTATAATCCATGGTTTTTAGGTTATCCACAGAGTTGTGCGAAAATCAATTTTAGATCATTTCCATTGCCTCAGAAAGAAACACTGCACCCATTTGGCAGTCACACCTCACTTCCCCAACAGCCCCAGCCAACCACTGATCTACCTTCTGTTTGCATGGATTTGCCCCCTCTGGATGGGTCATACCAATGGTATCATACAACACACTGCCCTTTGTATCTGCCTTCGAGCACTTAGCTTAATGTTTTCAAGGTTCATCTATATTGTAACATGCATCAGTATTTTATTTCTTTTTATTGATGAATATTTAATTGTATGGATATACTACATTTTGTTTACCCGTTTATCAGTTGCTGGACATTTGGGTTGTTTCTACTTTTTTTTTTTTTTTTGAGACAGAGTCTTGCTTTGTTGCCCGGGCTAAAGTGAGTGCCGTGGCGTCAGCCTAGCTCACAGCAACCTCAAACTCCTGGGCTCAAGCGATCCTCCTGCCTCAGCCCCCCGAGTAGCTGGGACTACAGGCATGCGACACCATGCCCGGCTAATTTTTTCTGTATATATTTTTAGCTGTCCATATAATTTCTTTCTATTTTTATTAGAGACGAGGTCTCACTCTTGCTCAGGCTGGTCTTGAACTCCTGAGCTCAAACAATCCACCTGCTTCAGCCTCCCAGAGTGCTAGATTACAGGTGTGAGCCACCGCGGCCAGCCTAAAAAAATATATTTTAAATAAAATTAAATTTAAAAGAACATGGCAATTCTACCAGTCCTCCAGCAGTAAAATCTTCCAATCTTCTTCATAGCTGTCATGAGTTTGTGTCCCCCCAGAGAGATATGTTGAAGTCCCAACCCCCAGCACCTTAGAATGTAACCTTATTTGGAAATAGGGTCTTCATAGAGGTAATCACATTGAAATGAGGCATTTAGGGTGGGCCCCTAATCCAGTGTGACTGTGTCGTCATGAAAGGGAAACTTTGGACACAGACGGAGGTGAGCAGAGGGAGGATGAGACTAGGCTAGAAGACCCAGGGAGATCGCCGTGGGAAGCAGCCAGTTTAGAGTGATGCATCTACAAGCCGATGAATGCCAGAGACTGCCAGGAAACCCCCAGGAACTAGGACAGAGGCCTGGATCAGATCCTCCCCTTACAGCCTTTGAAGGAACCAACCCTGCTGACACTTTAATTTTGGGCTTCTAGCCTCTAGGCCTGTAAGACAATACATCTCCGATATTTTAAGTAACCCGATTTCATGGTACTTTGTCACAGCAGCCCTAGGACACTAACACAATAACTAAGGCAGAGGAGAGAGTGGAGGTATTGGAAGGCAACTGGCACACGTGCGGCTTCGTGTCTGGGAAGGAAAACCTCACTCCACACGGTGGGCTTTTGACACCGATGGGTTACCATCCTGTGCGAGTCACCAGTTGGTTCCCTTCTGGGCTGCAGGGTAGCTGCTGTCAACGTTTGCATGCCTGAGTCTGCCCACAGCCTGGCGCCTCCTAGGCCCGGCATACCGCGCACATGGCGGGGCTGGACTTGGCTGGCAGAGCTGGAACGTGCAGGGGCCCGGCTGCTGCTCCAGGCTGAGCGCTATGGCTCCAGCACACACACACCCACTCTGCGATCGTTGTTGTGACACTATTTATGTGACAAGGAAGTTTTTAAACGTCTCACTCACAACTGAGCACTGCTTGACACAGTTTGTTGGGCACGAGAGAATCAGAGATGAATAGACCCTGCCCTTCTCTGAAGAAGCCAGTCTGCTGTGAGAGACAGACCCGAGCCTGGGTAGTTACAATGTGGAAAGTAGCAGTGAGAAGATGAGAATTCACTCTCACGCTTAGATAAAGCCCCCGCTGTGCCAGGCACTGTTCTCAGTACTCGATGAATATTAACTCATTGGAGAGGATTCTATTATCATCTCCCCTTCGCAGCGAGAAAACTTGCCCAAGGTTATCCAGCTCGCAACTGGCTGAGTCAGCATTTGAGCGTGGAGTCAGAGCTCTTAGCTATCACCCCATGCATTCTCCCTGCAAAATTATTACTAAAAGACCAATAGACCAGGTGCGGTGGCTCACGCCTGTAATCCTAGCAATCTGGGAGGCCGAGGCGGGAGGATTGCTCGAGGTCAGGAGTTCGAGACCAGCCTGAGCAAGAGTGAGACCCCCGTCTCTACTAAAATATAGAAATAAATTATCTGGACAACTAAAAATATATAGGAAAAAATTAGCCGGGCATGGTGGCGCATGCCTGTAGTCCCAGCTACTCGGGAGGCTGAGGCAGGAGGATCGCTTAAGCCCAGGAGTTTGAGGTTGCTGTGAGCTAGGCTGACGCCACGGCATTCTAGCCAGGGCAAAAAGAGCGAGACTCTGTCTCCACAAAGAAAAAAAAAAAAGAAGACCAATAAAGAGCTACAGCGGTAAATACAGTAATAATTAGTACGACCCTAGCAGTGGGCACAAAGTCCTGCAGAAACAAAGAGGAGAACACAGCCCACTCTGTCCAGGTGAGTTGAAGGATGTTTCCATGGAGGAGCCATCCCTTAGCTAAGCCTTGAAAAAAGAATTCTCCAGAATCCAGTGGTAGGAAGCTCATCCCAGGTGTGCTCACGAGGAGACAGGCGTGAAGTACCCTGCCGCGCACACAGCAGTCTTTGTGTTACAGAAGTGTTCTTAAAATAACAGGGATAGAGTTCTGCAGAGAACAATCTTCTTCCTTGTTAGGTCCTCCGTGCTAATTTCAATTGCAACAGAAGTACTATTTCTTTATATATTTAAAAAAGAAATATTATTTTTTGATTTCTTACCACATTGTTCCTATAATATAATCACTATCAAACTGACCCACAATGATATAAAACTGCAGTTTGCAGGCCAAAGATCCCTGGGGTTTTGGTCCGAGTTAACTTTATACAGTGGTGGTGACTTGTAGAAGACAGCAAACATGGATTTTTGCCTAAAAGTGGAAGTTTATAAAAATTTTCCATGAGGTGGCAGCAGTTCTTCAAGTAGTTGTACAAAATGATCTTGCCTAAAATTTTAATTTTTTTTTTGCCACTCAAGTGATCTCTTTCATACACTTGAACTTTGCCTGTTTTTCAGTAAAATCTATAATTTAAAAATATTGATACCGTTTCCAAGTGTCACTATTTTCTTGACAATGTTTTTTTACCAATTAATGCCAATCGTGGCTCTTCTATCTTTCAAGGTCATTTCCAAAGGGTCTAACGAAAGACACGAAATTCAGTTCCCACTGCAGCTACTGAAACGCAGTATTTAATTTTAGCCCTGCCAAACAAAATGAAGCAAGTGGTAAGTGACTTTGGCATCTGGAAGTGTTTCATGCTTCAGACTGATAGGGTTTGGTACTTTCCACTCTGGCTGGCTGTCCTGTTCATTTCTGTTTTCTCAGGAATTACACCGATGTTAATTTACACTGTGAGTAAGAAGAAGAATAAGAAAATAATCAGGCTAACTGAATTGCGGCAGAGAACAAAATGTAGCATGGATGCTCTTACAGAAGAGAATTGCTGCAGACTAGGAACAAAGCCTGAATGGATTAGGCCTGTCTGAGTCCCAGCTCTGCCTCTTACCAGCGGGGCTCCTCACCTGATCTCTCTGAGTCGGTTTTTTCGAGCATAAACATAATGACAACAAGACCTACTTGCAGGATCGTGGTGTGCAAAGGGGAGATTATTCGTGAAAACACTTGAAACACTCCCATGCGCTGCACACATCAGTTGCAGTTACATCAGATATTATCAGGTCACCTAAATATTTTTACCCACCAGCTTTTTTCCTCCCTCCCTTTACCTGTCTCCCATGCCAGAGAGACAAAGGAAGGAAAATCAAAGTCACCATCCTCTTCTCAACCTATTTCTTGGCCGGTTCTCTTTCCTTGGCTATAGATCAGAATCACCAGGGAGCCTTCGCCCTACCCCAGGGCGATGGTGACAGTCCTTCTGAGGTGGGGCGTGGACTTGAAGCCACCACTTCATAAACCCTCTGAACGTCCTTGAAGAGACTCTGCCATACCCTGAGTGGTCACGTGCTTTTCTTGCAGAGGACACTGCCAGGCAAGAAACCAAAGCTTTTGCTTAAATAAATCTGTTCAACAGCTGCTTCAAATCCAGCCTAACAGATCCCTGGGCTATGAAGCTGGCTTGACCTCACGGAGCTAAATGGGCATACTTTCATTCTGGTCTTATAGCAGCATTTTTTTTTTTTTTAAGACAGAGTCTTTGTTGTCTGGGCTAGAGTGCAGTGGCATCATCACAGCTCACTGCAACCTCCAACTCCTGGCCTCAAGCGATGCTCCTGGCTCAGACTCAGAGTAGCTGGGACTGTCACCACACCTGGCTAATTTTTTTCAATTTTTAGTAGAGGCGGGGTCTTGTTGTTGCTCAGGCTCGTCTTGAACTCCTGGCCTGAAGCAATCCTCCCACCTCAGCCTCCCAAAGTGCTGGGATTACAGGTATGAGCCACTGTGCCCGACTTTATAGCAGCCTTTTTTTTTTTTTTTTTTTTGAGACAGAATCTCGCTCTGTTGTCTGGGCTCTGTTGTCCGGGCTAGAGTGCTGTGGCATCAGCCTAGCTCACAGTAACCTCAAACTCCTGGGTTCAAGCAATCCTTCTGCCTCAGCCTCCTGAGTAGCTGGGACTATAAGCACGTGCCACCATGCCTGGCTAATTTTTTTTCTATATATATTTTCAGCTGTCCAGATAATTTCTTTCTATTTTTAGTAGAGACCGGGTCTTGCTCTTGCTCAGGCTGGTCTCGAACTCCTGACCTCCAGCGATCCTCCCGCCTCGGCCTCCCAGAGTGCTAGGATTACAGGCGTGAGCCACCTTGCCCGGCCTATAGCAGCATTTTAGCTACCAACTTTATAGAATTATTCCACATTGAAAGTGGTAATCTGTGATCTATAATTTGAGAGATCTTTAATTTAATATAATTATAAGGACACTCCTGAAATAAACATCCAAACAACCGAAGGCACTCATATACATCATTTCAACACTGTTCTCCTTTCCCTCTTCTCTATCTCTTCCGCCAAATCCTGCTGAAATTCAGAGTTTTGGTTTTTGATTTTTTTTTTTGGTTGCTGTTGGTTTTTCTAATTCAAGCTTTCGGTTGCAACAAATACTATAATGAAAGTATTAGTAGGTTTTGGTTAGTTTTAAGTCAAAGACATTTGTTAATAAGGGATCTTCAAATGTGAAGATTCCAGAAATGTCCTCGGTGCCATCTGAATTATCAAGAATAAATTTCTCTATTATTACCTTTCTCTGTGAGGTATCTGCATACATTTGAACTGAACTCATAATTTTTCAAAATAAGCCCTGAATGAAAACAAACTGTATTCTGTGTTAAAACCAAAACAATTTTCATACCACTTTCCCTTCCAGGAAAAATAACAAATGAAACAAGGCCTTGTTGTAAATGTGGTCCTGACATGTCTTGGTGAGAAATAAATGGACGCTGGACTTCCCCCACAAAACAGGAGCTCTCTGTCCTGCGGTCTCGGAACCCAAGAAAAAGCTGATGGCAGCAAAACTCGGCCTGTTGGAAGTCAGATATTCCCCTATTGGGGGCCACATGTCCACTGGCCCGTCTCAGCCTGTCCCAAGGCCGCACTGCGCATCTGTAGCGCCTTTGTTATATCATTGTAACCACACCGATGGCCCATCCCAACCTGTGAGTCATTACTCTGTGCCAGCGCAGTCCTTGTATTTGACCACTGTTCCTACATACAAAGCCATCCGCTATTACTTAGGTCTTAATAGAGCCACAAAATAATCACAATCTCCAATTTTTAAAAAATTTTAATTGTGGTAAAATACACACAAAATGTAACATCTTCACCATTTCTAAGTGTACAGTTCAGTAGCATTAAGTACATTCCCATCGTGCAACCGATCTCCAGAACTCTTCTCATCTTGCAAAACTGAAACTCTGTACCCATTAAAGGGCAGCTCCCCCTCCCCCTTCCCTTCTTCCCCTGGCAACCGCCATTCTACTTTCTGTCTCTATGGATGCGACTGCTCTAGGTGCTTCATAGAAGTGGAATTGTACAGTATTTGTCTTTTTGTGCAAGTAAATGTTTTTAACCACAGTTGTTTTGCATCAAAGTCACAGCCGGAAAGCAGGAGATCTGAAAACTTGAACTTTACCGAGAAGTACGTAAAACACACTCACACACACACACCTCACACACTGACACACACACTCACACATACATACACATGTGCACACACATACACATATACATACATGTACACACACTGAAGGCCTGTTTTGCAAAACTGCTGCTCCAGGTCGGTTCACCTGGATGAGGAGAATAGAAAGACATGCATGTGGCCACTGGGAAGGTCAAAGTCTTTCATGCTGAACAAGACTGGACCTGCAGAGAAGGTTCTCATGACACAACGTGGAGCTGAAACAGGACGTGAAACCAGTTGCCAAAGAAACAGCAGCCACCTCTGAGATCAAACCCAGGGCCCAGGTGTGCGAAGAGGCCTTGGGGCTCAGAGCTCCGGCCTGGGAATTTCACAAAAGACTCATCCGGTTCTGCAGGTTTGGCTTTGAGGCTTCAGTTCTTATGCTTCCCCAATGTTATCTGCACCCCTGTGCCAACTTGGCACAGGGTCAAGGTAGGCTGGGCCCAGGAGGAACCAAGGAGCAGGTGCCCTGGGGACTGCGACAGGAAGCCAATTAGGAGCAAACTCTCACTGTCTCCACGCTGCAAAGCACTGTGTTTTATCTTCTGAAAACTTTGCTCCAGGGTGGAAGGTTTGGCTGGCTGCCCTGCGGGTGGCAGAGTGGGGATCCGCAAAGGCCAGCAGCCTGGGTGTCCCATGCCACCAGCGGACACAGCACAACTGTGGCCTGACCTGCGCCTTCTCCAATGACTGTCCCTCACCTTCTATAGTGTTGCTATGGTGGGACATCAGGCATGTGGGTGCGGAGGGGACCTCGCTGGCAGCTCAGGCTTGATACTCCGCCCTTCTCCCTCTGCCTTCGTTGTGTGTGATTCATTTGGACAGGCAGCCCTGCCGTCTATGCCACAGAAAACAGGAACCGGCCACTTGTGGGGCTGTGCCCGATGGCTGTGCGCAAACAGGTGCGCCACCTCCTTACCTGGTGCCCCTTGCAGTGACTGCTTTCCCCGAGGCCTTGTGCCCCATGAGGACGCTCAGATCACAGCCAACCCAACCTGCAATGTGGCCCTCTGGCTTCCCGGGACTCGTGGCCACCTCTGCTGTGGTGTGTTCATGGAGGCTCCTCGGGTTCCATGTAACATTGCACATGGCTCACATGTCGTGGGGAGAGGGGACTTCTTCAGGATGCTAGCAGTGGCCACGGTGGCTTGGGCTGGGACAGAAATGTGGTTGTGTGGACGCCTTCCACAGGCCTCTCCCTCTTAGAGACAGTTCTCTGCTGTCTCCCACCATGATTTTCCCCACTGACCAAGGGAAGCTGAGTGTCTGTGCTGAGACTCTCTCTAAAAAAACCAGTTTGGCAGCTTCTTAAAAACTAGATGTAAATATACTCTAAGACCCAGCAATTCCACTCCTAGCTGTTTATCCAAGAAAAATGAGAATATCCACACAAAGACATATAAGAACACTCAAGGCCAGGTGCAGTAGCTCACCCCTGTAATCCCAGCACTCCGGGAGGCCAAAGCGGGAGGATCGCCTGAGCTCAGGAGTTCCAGATCAGTCCGAGCAAGAGCAAGACCCCATCCCCACTAAAAACAGAAGAAATTAGCCAGGTGTGGTGACGCATGCCTGTAGTCTCAGCTTTTCAGGAGGCTGAGGCAGGAGGATGGCTTGGGCCCAGGAGTTTGAGGTTGCAGTGAGCTATGATGATGCTACTGCACTCTAGCTTGGGCAAAAGAGCAAGACTCTGTCTCAGAAAAAAAAAAAAAAAGGAACATTCATAACAGCTTTAGCTATAGTAATCCCAAACTAGAAACCACCCAAATGTTTGTCATGGATGAACGAGTCGTGGCCTATCTGCACAGAGGAATACCACTCAGCAATGAAAAAGAACGGATTAATGACACATATGACAACATGGATGAATCTCCACAATGTCAGGCCGAGTGAAACAGGCCTGACACAGAGTCCTAGAGAGGCCGGATAGTGACAAGTGACAAAAAGCAGAACAGTGATTGCCAGGACTGGGGCGGGGGTTACCAAATGGGGAGGGGAAAAGGGAACTTTGTAGAGCGATGGAAATGTCATATAGCACGATTGTGGTGGGGGTGGGGGTACCACAGGTGAATACTTTGGATAAGGCTCGTTTAACTAAACAGATAAAAATGAATGCATTTTATTCTGCATAAATAAAATACTTGAATAAAGTTACTTTAAAAAAAAGCAGCTTAGTCTAGCTTCCCTGAGTGGGCGGTGTAATTTTGTCTGGAAATGGCGGCTGGAATGACAGGCATCCTGACCAACGTGTCCTGCACAAACCACTCAGCTGGCACAGACGGCCCATTGTGCTGGGACCACGGAATCTCCAGGCTGATCTGCACTTGCCCTGGCCCAGCCTGCGCAAGCGGTTTGCCATTCCCTCCGTGCACCGTGTACTCTGACACTTCGTATCTCTGCACAGCTCTTCCCTCTGCCCCCAATGCCCCCCACCCCACCCCTGCTGTGCTGGGAAAGTTCTATGCATCATTCAAGGCCTGACTCCAATGCCACCCGACCCCCACCCCCTGGGCTCTGATTACAATTGCACTATTCATACTGTGTTCTAACCTGTTTACCACTTTGTCCTCCCACAAGTCTGCAAACGCCTTGAGGTCAAGGGCAGTGCCATTTTTATCTCTGCATCCCCAAAATACCTAGCACATTCCCTAAAATGCAGCAAGGAAACATTCCTTGAATGCCTATCAGGCAATGTGGCAGGCCCTTCGCACACATTTGTTGAATACATTCTCACAGCCTGCCTAAGAAATAGATGTCATCCTGCCCAATTTGCTGTTGAGGAATTTGCAACTCAGAGAGCTTAAGCAATCATGCTCAAGATCTCAAAGGCAGGAGGTGTCAGAGTTAAGTATGAAGCTTCAAAGCCTGTACTCTTTACCGTCACTTATTCAGTCAACCAACACCAAATACCTATGCAGGTTCTAGGCACTGCCCTAGGACAACGAATGAAGCTCAGTCCCTGACCTCAGTGAGCTCATGTGGAAAGAAAGTTCACAAATAGTTGGCTTTTTGGATGGAAACATGAATGAATGTTCATTCATTCTCTGTCTGCTGTCTGTACGATCATGCACTGGTATGTACAGCAGGCACAACGCTTGCTCCTTCTGACTCTGGGGGAACCTAATCACATCCCATCTCAAAGCCAGCTATGGATCTAAGAGATTCATTTGGCCAGTGAATTTATACTTCTTTGGTGGGCTCATAGTTGCAGCTGCGTTTCTGTATTTTATTATAAAAATCTGGCTGATTTTATTAACTAGGCTTATGTTGGCACTGCTTGCATTTTTGCTTAAATTTCAGTGGAGTATGTGGCCGCCATACATGGAAAGAGCCAATCCTATGTTTCCCTGTGAGTTTGTAAATTTACTGACTCTGCTCGTACCCTGGTGCCTAGAACAGTGCTGGAATTTCATAAATGCTCAGATATCTATTGTGAATAAGTTTTGTCCATTTTGTTTTCCACAACTTGGTTTTGAGGGAATGAAGTTTCCTAGTCAGATTTTTAAAAAATCTTTAATTTCCTGTGTCTGTCTGCAATACGTCAGGAGGTTGCTCACAGATCATATCAATTTGCCCAAAAATAAAGTATCACCTTTTACTTGGGGCTAAGTGTTCCTTGTTTTCTCCTTTGCAAGTCATTGGTAGAACAGATAAAACTGCGCCATATGTTTTACTTCATGGTATCACCCAGAACAATGCAATTTAGAAATTAGTACCTACATTTTACTTTTACTTTAGATTTTTGTTTTGTTTTATTTTCTTTGTTTTTTGGTTTTTAGAGACAGGGTCTTGCTCTGTTGCTCAGGCTGGGGTATGTAGTGGCACAATCACAGCCCAATGTAACCTTGAACTCATGCGCTCAAGCAATCGGCCTCCCAAGTAGTAGCTGGGACTACAGGCACGTGCCACAATGCTCAGCTCTTTTTTTTTTTGTAGAGATGGGATCTTGCTATGTTGCCCAGGCTGGTCTCAAACTCCTGGCCTCACTTTACGTTTTTATAAGAATTAAATCTGTCATCAAAATAGGATGAAATCAAATTATTGTTACTTACAACAACATGAATGAATTTCATAAACATAAGCAAATGTTGAGTGAGAAACAGTTAAAGTTCAAAAAGAGGCAGAATGAATTTATGGTAAAGGAAGTCAGGACTCTGATTGTCTCTGATTGGTAGTGACTGCAAGAGGATCTGGGGGGCTTCTGAGATGTCATTGTTCTTTTTCTTTATTTCTTTTCTTAGACATGAGGGTCTTACTATGTTGCCCAGGTTGGTCTTGAACTCCTGCCTCAAGCATCCACCCACCTTAGCCTCCACAGTAGCTGGGATTACAGGTGCCAGCCACTGGCTCATTGTTCTATTTCTTTTTATTTTTTATTTATTTATTTTTTTTGGAGACAGAGTCTTGCTCTGTTGCCTGGCTAGAGTGCTGTGGCATCAGCCTAACTCACAGCAACCTCAAACTCCTGGTCTCAAGGAATCCTCCTGCCTCAGTCTCCCTAGTTTCTGGGACTATAGGCATGAGCCACTACGCCTGGCTAATTTTTTCTATTTTTAGTAGAGACAGGGTCTTGCTCTTGCTGAGAGCTGGTCTTGAACTTCCGTGCTCAAGCAATCCCCCAGCCTCGGCCTCTCAGAGTGCTAGGATTACAGGCATGAGCCACCGCGTCCGGCCCATTGTTCTATTTCTTTTTTTTTTTTTTGAGACAGAGTCTCACTTTGTTGCCCGGGCTAGAGTGAGTGCTGTGGCATCAGCCTAGGTCACAGCAACCTCAAACTCCTGGGCTTAAGCGATCCTCCTGCCTCAGCCTCCCGAGTAGCTGGGACTACAGGCATGCGCCACCATGCCCGGCTAATTTTTTCTATATATATTTTTAGTTGTCCAGATAATTTCTTTCTATTTTTAGTAGAGACGGGGTCTCGCTCAGGCTGGTCTCAAACTCCTGACCTCGAGAGATCCACCTGCCTCGGCCTCCCAGAGGGCTAGGATTACAGGTGTGAGCCACCGCGCCCGGCCCATTGTTCTATTTCTTGATATGGGTTTTTGTGACACAGGTGTGTTCACTTTGAAAATTAATAGAACTCTTACCTTTTTTGTACTCTTGCCTGCATGCATAGCCTACAGAATTGAATAATGTGACAAAGCCAAATTTCAGCACCTTTTCCAGAGAAATGAAGGATTTTTAACCATTTGCCCTTTATCTTCTGTAAACCAGCAAGTAGTGACACTGAGATATAGACTTTGGCTTTGTTTTGTTTGTTTTTGTGAGACAGGGTCTCACTCTGTCACCCAGTCTGGAGTGCAGTGGCATAATCATTGCTCACTACAACCTCAAACCTCTGGGCTTAAGTGACCCTCCCACCTCAGCCTCCCAGGTAGTTGGGACTACAGGCATGTATCACTACACTTGGCTAATTCGTTTTATCTTTTCTAGAAACAGGATCTTTCTGTGTTGCCCGGGCTGCTCTCAACTCCTAACTTTAAGTAATCCTTCTGCCTTGGCCTCCCAAAGTGCTCGGATTACAGGTGTGAGCCACTGTGCCTGACCACAGAATGGATTTAAAAACATGATCCAACTATATACTGTCTACATGAGACTTTAGATACAAAAATATAATGAGATTCAAAGTGAAAGAGTGGGAAAGAGATTCCATGCAAATAGTAACCAAAAGAGAGCTGTGGTGACTAACATTATTGTCAGACAAAATAGACTTTCAGTCAAAAGATTACAAGAGATAAACAAAAATATTATATATTGATATGTTTCAATCCATCAAGAAGATACAATTATAAATATATATACACCTAATAGCAGAGCCCCCAAAATATATGAAGCAAAAATGGACAGAATTGAAGAGAGAAATAGACAGCTCTACAGTAATAGTTGGAGATGTCAATATTTCACTTTCAATAATAGACAGAAAATCAGATCAAAAGATCAACAAGGATCAAAAGGACTTGAACAACATTACAAACCAATTAGACCTAACAAATTTACACAGAGCACTCCACCAAACAACAGCAGAATATACATTCTTCTCAAGTGTGCATGGATCATTCTTGAGAACAGACTACATGTTAGGCTACAAAACAAGTCTTTTATTTACTTATTTTTTTGAGACAGAGTCTCACTTTGTTGCCCTGGGCAGAGTGCAGTGGTATCATTGTAGCTCACTGTAACCTCAAACTCCTGGGCTCAAAGGATCCTCTTGCCTCAGCCTCCTGAGTAGCTGGGACTACAGTCCCACACCACAGTGATCAGCTAATTTTTCTATTTTTAGTAGAGATAGGGTCTCACTCTTGCTCAGGCTGGTCTTGAACTCCTGAGCTCCAGCAATCCTTCCTCCTCGGCCTCCCAGAGTGCTAGCATTACAGGCATGAGCCACCATGCCTGGCCCAACAAAACCAGTCTTAATAATTTTTTAAAAATTGAAATGATATGAAATACCTTTTCTGATCACAATGGAATAAAACTAGAAATCAATAACAGAAGGAAAACTGAAAAATTCACAAAAATGTGAAAATTAAACAACATACTCATACAACCAATGGTTCAAAAAAGAAATCATAAGAAAAATAACAAAATACCTTGAGACACATGAAAGTGAAAATACAACATACTAAAACTTATGTGATGCAGTGAAAGCAGTGTCAAGAGGGAAATTCATGGCTGTAAGTGCCTACATTAAAAAGAAGAAAAATTTCCAATCTATAACCTAACTCCACATCTTAAGGAACTAGAAAAAGAAGAGTAAACTAAACCAAAAGCTAGGAGAGGAAGGAAATAATAAAGAACAGCATGGAGATAAAACAGTGAATAGAAAAACAATGGAGAAAATCATAAAACCAACAGTGGGTTCTTTGAAAAGATCAACAAATTTGAAATTTTTTTTGACAAAGAAAAAAAGATTGATTAGAGAGAAGACTCTCAAATTACTAAAATCAAGCTGGGTTTGGTGGCGCATGCCTGTAGTTCCAGCTACTTGGGAAGTTGAGGCAGGAAGATCCCTTGAACCCAGGAGTTCAAGGCTGCCATGAGCTATGATTGTGCCACAGCACTCTAGCCTGGGTGACAGAGCAAGAGCTCATCTCTAATAAAATAAAATAAAATATTAAAAAAGAGAAGACAAGGAAAAAAAAACATTGCTGAAAGAAAGTAAAGAAGACCTAAGTAACGGAAGGATATATCACATTCATGGATTAGAAGACTTGACATTAAAATGCTGAAGGTCATTTTATCAAAAAGACACCTGCATTAGAATGTTTATTGCAGCACAATTCACAATTGTAAAGATGTGGAATCAACCAAAGTGCCCATCAATTCATGAGTGTATTAAGAAAATTTGGTAAGGCTGGGCGTGATGGCTCACACCTGTAATCGTAGTACTCTGGGAGGCCGAGGCGGAAGGATTGTTTGAAGTCAGGAGTTTGAGACCAGCCTGAGCAAGAGCGAGACCCTGTCTCTACTAAAAATAGGAAAATCAGCCAGCCGTAGTGGTGTGTGCCTGTACTCCCAGCTACTCAGGAGGCTGAGGCAGAAGTAGCCCTGGAGTTGGAGGTTGCTGTGAGCTAGGTTGTCACCACAGCACTCTAGCCCAGGCAACAGAGGAAGACTCTGTCTCAAAATAAAATAAAATAAAATGTAGCATATATATACATATATACATACATACATATATATGTATATGTATGTCATGGAGTACTATTCAGCCATAAAAAGGAATGAAATTAAATGTCTTTTGCAACAACTTGGATCGAACTGGAGACCATTATCCTACGCAAAGTAACTCAGGAATGGAGAAGGAAACACCATATGTACTTTCTAATAATTGGGAGCTAATCGAGGGGCACACATGGGCACAAAGAGCTGTAAAGGTCATTGGAAGTCAAGAAAGGGGGGGTAAAAACCTACCTTTTGGGTACAATGAACACTATTTGGGTGATGGGCACACTAAAAGCCCCAACTTAAGCATTATAAAAGGTATCCATGTAACAAAAACATTTGTACCCCCTTAATATTTTGAAATTGAAAAAAAAAACAGCAGTGTCAATCCCCAGCACTGCCAATTTCTGACTGTATAACTTTCATTAAATTTGTTATTTGTTCTACAGTTTCCTCCCCTGACCTGCAAAATAAAAATGGCGGTTAATCCATTTACTCAGTAAATAATTATTGAGCAAAGTAAAAATAAAATAAAATACAATGCTGAAGGGATCAGAAGATGCTACCCCCAAACATGCGAGTTTGGCATAAGGGTTATTTTGAGCTGAAGGCAATTGAAAAGCAGCAGATATAAGAAAAGGTCTCTGCCCTCTCTCCCTATGTGCCCAAAAGCAGGACAAAAATTTACAAAGGTATCCTCCCTCCCCTCTCTACCAGGAATGACAAAGGTTGGTCACTGGATATGACTTTAGACCCTTATCGGCCTGGAGATGGCACAACAGGTATCTCTATATAAAAGATTTTACTAATAGCCTTTGTCTACCATCAGTTTCCCATATATTTGCCTTACCACAATTTGCCACCCATAGAGACTCAAGGTCCTTTTCCTTTGTCTTGTCACTTCTTTAAAAATTTATTGTTCTTTGTTGAAGTTGCTCTGTAAGAGGGAGTTCTAAGCCATCTCTTTGAGAGTTCCTCTTTCTTGGAGTTTTCTCCTTTCTCCTATTTCTCCCATGAAATATACAGACTAATAAACTTCTGTTTGTTTTCTCCTGTTAATCTGTCTTCTGTTATAGAGATCCCTGCTAAGAACTCAGAAAGGTAGAAGGAGAATCATCTTTTCCTCTCCTACAATACCAATACTACTCAAAGCAATATACAGATTCAGCACAATCCCTATAAAAATCCCATTGGTGTCTTTTTTAGAAATATAGAAAAAAAATCTTAAAATTCCTATGGGGCCAGGCACAGTGGCTCACACCAGTAATGCCAGCATTTTGGGAGGCTGAGGCAGGAGGATTGCTTGAACCCAGGAGTTTGAGGTTGCTGTGAGCTAGGGTGACACTACAGCACTCTAGCCTGGGCAACAGAGCAAGACTCTGTCTCCAAAAAAAGAGAATGAAATTACACCCTTACCCTATACAATATAGAAAAATTAACTAAAAGTGGATCAGACCTAAGTTTAAGAGACAAAACTACCAAATTCTTAGAAGAAAACACAGGGGACTATCTTCATGACCTGAGATCTAGCAATGGTTTCTTAAATATGACACCAAAAGCACTGGCAAATAAAAAAAAACTAGGTAAATGGGACTTCATCAAAATTAAAAACTTTTATGCATAAAAAGACAATGCCTGTAATCCTAGCACTTTGGGAGGCTGAGGCAGGAGGATCACTGGAGACCTGGAGTTCAAGATCAGCCTGAGCAAGAACCCCCTGCCTGTCTCTACAAAAAGTAGAAAAATTAGCTGGGCATGGTGGCATATGCCTGCAGTCCCAGCTATTCGGGAGGCTGAGGCAGGAGGATTTGAGCCCAGAGTTGGAGGTTGCAGTGAGCTATGATGATGCCACTGCACTCTACCCAGGGTGACATAACGAGACGCTGTCTCAAAAAGAAAAAAAAAAGACACTATCAAGAGAGTGAAAAGACAACACACAGAATGGGAGAAAATATTTGCAAATCATATATATGATAAGAGATTAAAATCTAGAATATATAAATAACTACTAAAAAGTCATAGCAAAAAGACAAACAAACCAATTATAAAATGGGCAAAGGACTTTAATAGACATTTCCAATAGACACACAAATGATCAATGCCTATATGAAAAGATGCTTAACTTCCTTAGACATTAGGGGAATGCAAATCAAAAACACAATTCAATATCATTTCACATCCATTACGATGGCTAATATTAAAAAACCAAAAACACCAACAAACAAAAATGGAAAATAACAAATGTTGACAAGGAAGTGGAGACATTGGAACCCTAGTACATTGCTGGTGGGAACGTAAAATTTTGCAGCCACTGTGGAAAAGTTCAATGGTTCCTCAGAAAGTTAAATATAGAATTGCCATGTGACCCAACAATTCCTTTCCTAGGTTTATACCCAAAAGATATGAAAATGGTGACTCCAGCAGATACTGCTTGTACACTAATGTTCAGAGCAGCATTTTTCACAATAGCTAAAAGATGGAAATAACTTAAGTATCTATCAACAGATGAATGGATGAGCAAAATGTGGTATATACACACAATGTTATATTATTCTGCCTTAAAAAGGAATGAAGTTCGGATACATGCTACAATATGTAGCACTGAAATCATTACGCTAACTGAAACAAGCCAGACACAGAAGGACAGATCCTGTATGATTTCACTTATACAAGGTATCTAGAATGGGCAAATTCATAGAAAGAAGAAGTAAAATAGAGGTTACTACTAAAGGCTGGGGGGAGAGGGGAATGGGGGGTGACTTATTGCTTAATGGGTACAGAGTTTTTGTTTGGATGATGAAAAAATTCTGGAAATAGTGGCGATGGTTGCAAAACATAGTGAATGTACTTGATGACACTGAATTGTACGATTAAAAATGGTTAAAATGGTAATCTAGCCAGGTGCAGTGGTTCATGCCTGTAATCCCAGCATTTTGGGAGGTGGATTCAGAAGGATACCTTGAGGCCATGAGTTTGAGACCAGGCTGGGCAACACAGTGAGAACCCCCGTTTCCAAATAAATAAATAAATTAGCCAGGCATGCCAGGAGATGGCTTGTGCCCAAGAATTTGAAGTTGCAGTGAGCTGTGATCACACCACTGCACTCTACCCAGACGACAGAGATATCCTGCCTCTAAAAAATATACATATGTAGGTAAATAATATATATAAAAATATAGCAAATTTTATGTCATTTATATTATACCGCAAGAAAACAAAAACAAATCCATACCAAACCAAGACTTTCTCTTCGACTAGTTAGAAAGACTGAAAGAGTATGTTAAAGGGAAACCCCTCTCGCTGTTGCCTTCGGGGTGTGGGTGGGCGCCGAGGCTTGCAGTCCGGCTCGGCAGGACAGGGGCAGGAAGGCAGCTCGTACTAACCAGGCTCACACAGACCCAACCATAAAACCAGAATATCTATTGGCCAGTTCAATTTATAAGGGGAAACAGAATTGTCAGCTGCACTTAACGGAGCTTTTGTTCTAAGCTGTTTATGTCCCCTGGTCTGCAAACTGCATGGAAATCCCCGTGGGTCACAGCTGCGCGGGGGATCGCATTAGGACTTAGCGGTGTCACCGGCCCTGTCCCCCACCTCCTCGGCCAGGCCCGGGGTGCCCCCCAGAACACGCCCTCGCCCCACGTGCTTCTGGGATTTTAGAGCCGGGCGCCCCCCGGCACTGGAGCAGCCGGCGGAGAAGGGCAGAGCTCCGGGGGCGGGCGGAGGAAGACTTCCGTCGCCGCCTGCCAGCCGATGGCCCGGGCTGCAGGGGAAGTGACGAGCCGCGGGCGCTGCCACCGCGTCCCGGAGGCGACCGCAGCGGGGAGCGCAGCCACAGGCGAGGGTGCCCGCGGGCCAGGGCGCCAGGGGCTGGGGCTCCACGGCGGCGAGCCAGGTCGGGAGGAATCGCCCTGGAAAGGACAGACCCCCACAGCCAAGCAAACACGGGAGAACAGATCAGAGAGAAAGGGACAGATCTTGGTGTGGGAAAAGAGAGAGAGAGAGAGAGTGTGTGTGTGTGTGTGTGTGTGTGTGTGTGTAACTAATTCTTGGGGTGGAGGAGAGGATTTTCTCACTATTTGTAACGTCGAAGCCATTAAGGAAAAAGTTGATAAATTTGACTTTTTAAAAATGAAACTTCAACAATACAAAAAAAAAATGCTACGAAAGTCAAAAGACAAACCGGATTAATACCTGCAGTATACACAGCAGAACAAAAGGCAGTATTTTTTCATTTATGAAGTCCTCATAGGAGAGAATAAGCCGGAAAAAAAAAAGCAAAGGACCTAATTGTGAGGATGCAAAACACACATTGTTTGCAGAAACAGAAGTGCAAATGGTTAATAAAAATATGGAAAGATGCTCAACTTTGCTCATAATTAATGTGAATGTCAGGACTGCTGTAAAATGTTGCTTTCCTCCAGAAATGGGCAGGTGTGGAGGAAATGGGCATTTTCATACCCTGTTCGTGGTATGTACATATAGTGGTGCAATCTTTTTGGAGGGCAAATTGACAATGTGTATCAAAATTTTAGGTTCACAGTTCCTTTGATGTGATAATTTTGCCGCTAAATTTGCTTTAAAGGTACACTCATAAAACATGCCAAGCCACTTAACATTGCAAAAATACAAGAAACAACCTAGATGTCCATTATGAGGAGACTGGTTAGAGGAAAATGCACAGTATGATTTCATTTCTATACATTTTTAAAGGATGTGTATGTACCAGTATAGGCATTTTTTTTTTTCTGGAAGGATGCCTTTGATTACAGGTGGTAGAGGGCTAAGAGAGTATACCCCCCCTTTTAAAAGAATATCATATTCATCTTATTCTATTTAAAAAATTCCATCCATCCTTTAATATTCATTGCAAATGCTACTTCCTCCAAGAATTTCCTGCTTTGTATCCAAATTTCTTGTACCATCTTGACACATTTACCTGAGTGTACATTGTTTTGGATTCACTCATCATATTTGCCTGTGGGTCTTGGATCAGAGTGGCAAATGAAAAGCAAAAAAAAAAAAAGAAAGAAAAAGAAAAGAAAAGAAAGACAAAAAAAAAAGAGAAAAGAATTAAGTATTATGAAATAAATGAGAAAAAATAGAAACAAAAAGAAAATATTTGCCTGGATAAGATGGCTGTAGCCCACAAACAGACTGCAGTAGTTACGAATTCAGGCTTTGGATACAGGCAGGCTTAGATGAGAATCTGGTTCTGCCATCTGTGTATCCTAGGCTAAGTCACTTAACCTTTCTGAGCCTTTTTAGCATTGGGAGAGGTTCTGAGCACTTACCGCAGGGGGTTCTTGTCAGCAGGCGATGAGCTAATCCATTCAATGCTGAGCACCGTGTGTGGCACTGAAGGAATGCTGCATAAATGTTAGCCATTATCACACATTTAAGGAGGGCACAGGTGGTCTGGTGCTCTGATTTTTTTCCCTGTTACTCACTGGTGCCTCTTGCCTTCTTCCATTATCTTGGGGCCAATCTGAGTTCATCTGGGATTGGAAAGCAGTTTGCTGGTATGAACGAAGTCAGCCTAGGGCCCCAGGTACAACCCAGAGCCTCCCGATCAGCCCTAGGATTATGGGGAAAAAGAATGAATAACACCTTCCCACTGCTGGGAAAACAATTGAAAGTACTTGTCACACTGATGGTAGGCTAATTTCACATTCAAATAGCATCATTATTACTGGCTTCTTCCCCCCCCCACTCCCAATCCACTGTTCAAAAATTCCCTTTATCCCAAGAGTATCTACCCTAAGTATTACTATAATAAACACAAGGTCTTGAAGGGGGTTAAAAACGTTGCTATGATTCACCAGAAAAAGGGGAAAGGTTTGGCACACTCAAAGATAAAGAATTAAGACACAGGATGTGAAGTCAACATTGGAAACAAAAAGAGAGAAGGAAGGACTTCGGGTGTTTGTTTTCAGCATTCAACCTAGACTTTCCTTCTCTTGATATTATAAGTGGTATGTCACAAGGCCACAGGCTGTATATATTATATACATGGGTTATACATAATTGTTCTAACAATTATAACAATATACTGTAATAAAAGTTACGTGAATCTGGTCTCTATCTCTCTCTAAATATCTTATTGTACTGTATTCAGCTATTTTTGGACCGCGGTTGACCGTGGGTAACTGAAACTGCTGAAAGTGAAACTACAGATAAGGGGGGGACTACGATAGACGCCTCCCACCCATTAGTCACTTAGGAGCTGTCTCGGGTTATCAGATCAACTGTCGCAGTATTGCAGTGCTTGTGTTCAAGTCACCTTTATTTTACTCCATAATGGCCCCAAAGCACAAAAGTAGTGATGCTAGTAGTAGTATGCCAAAGAGAAGCCGTAAAGTGCTTCCTTTAAGTGAAAAGGTGAAAGTTCTGGACTTAATAAGGAAAGAAAAAAAATCCTATGCTGAGGTTGCTAAGATCTACAGCAAGAATGAATCTTCCATCCGTGAAATTGTGAAGAAGGAAAAAGAAATTCGTGCCAGTTTTGCTGTCTCACCTCCAACTGCAAAAGTGACAGCCACGGTGCGTGATAAGCACTTAGTTAAGATGGAACAGGCGTTGCATCTGTGGGTGGAAGACATGAACAGAAAACGTGTTCCGATTGACAGCAATGTGTTGCGCCAGAAAGCACTGAGCCTATACGAAGACTTCAGCAAGGGATCCCCTAAAACGAGTGACACCAAGCCATTTACTGCAAGTAAGGGATGGTTACACAGATTCAGGAATAGGTTTTCACATCATCACAAGAAGAAGAAGGGTGAGTACAGTACAATAAGATATTTTGAGAGAGAGATCACATTTACATAACTTTTGTTACAGTATATTTTATAATTGTTCTATTTTACTATTACTTATTGTTGTTAATCTCTTACTGTGCCTAATTTATAAGTTAAACTTTATCATAAGTGTGTATGTCTAGGAAATAACATAGTATATATAGGGTTTGGTACTATCCAAGGTTTCAGGCATCCACTGGGTCTTAGAATATGTCCCCAGATTGGGGGGGGACTACTGTATTTCTTTAGTTATAAAAGAAATATGGACATTTTGTTCATATTTTTAAAAAATATCTTGAACGCTAAATAATACTAATATTTATATAACACTTAACAATTTATAAAGTATTTTCCTCTACATATCATCTAATTTCCCTAAATCCCTAAGGAAGGCAGGGAAAATACTGTATTTTACTTTTTAATATACGCTATTGGAGCTGGAATTACCGCGGCTGCTGGCACCAGACTTGCCCTCCAATAAGATCCAACTACGAGCTTTTTACTTTTTAAAAATTACATTGCAAACCAACTACAATATTAACAGAATACTAAAGAGAAAATAAGATTCATCTAAATCCTATTAAACTAACAAATAAAACTATTTTGACTGGTGTTACATGAACATTAGTTTTACTGTATATGGCAGACGCTTGCACAAAAGGCATGGCAAGAGCTGGAAGGTCTATTTAGATCACATCTACATTATTAATTATTATAAATAAATTATAACTTGGATTTTATTCTTTTCCACCTTTGGAAGTGTTCTGAGGACTATATATACTGTAAAAGTTCATTCATCCAGGATTCTAAGTATTCAAATCATTCAAACAAAAAGCTGTTCAAAAACAGTGTTTTACAATCAATTTTAAAAAGTGTCATTGTAATAATAAAGGAGCTATCTGGTACAGTGCGTACATCCACCTGACAGCTAAAGATGTCCAGTGACCCTACTCAAGTGATGTGGACGGGGTTGTGCAAATCCTAACTGAACACTGTCTAAAGGATCAAACTATTATCTTACAAAGGATATTTGTATTAAATCCCATTCTCTATATAGAGAATATATACTGTACTATGTATATTGCAAAGAAAAACAAGAAATTGGGCCCAGAAGATATTGGGCCTGTATCAAGCAGAGTTAAGGGAGAAAGAACTCTGTTCGGCATTCATCAAAAGCCCAGAGGTGGCCGGGCTTGGTGGCTCACACCTATAATCCCAGCACTCTGGGAGGCCGAGGCGGTCGGATAACTTGAGCTCAGGAGTTTGAGACCACCCTGAGCAAGACCAAGACTCTGTCTCTACCAAAAATAGAAAAATTAGCCGGGCACAGTGGCGTGTGCCTATAGTCCCAGCTACTTGGGAGGCTGAGGCAGGAGGATTGCTTGAGCCCAGGAGTTTGAGGTTGCTGTAAGTTAGGCTGATGCCACGGCACTCTAGCCCGGGCAACAGAGCGAGACTCTGTTTCAAAAAAAAAAAAGCCCAGATATGTTGTGAAAATTACATGTGTCAAGAGTACCTGAATTTTTGCCAGAATTATGGTTTTGGAAAATCTAAAATACATGACAGTCACAAAAAGATCATTTGGTTGGGATTCAGAAGAACATCTTTAAAAAGAGCACTATAGGATTCCAACAATGATCTTGACAAAGTGGTGTGAGTGTGGTTCTGTTAGCATGGATATTCAGTTGTTTCCTATTGAGGGTCCCATGATCACGTTCTATTTAAAAGTAGTCAATAGGCTCTAAGGTGAGAGTCTAGGTGAACATGCTTTTGAGTTGGTGGAAGAGCTCACATTTCATCCAGATCCATCTCTGGCATGGCCAAGGCCTATTTGACTTGGCTTTGTATCCTACGCTACAGAAGAATGGAGAAGTCACATCATATGGACACTTACCTGCAGAACTGTATACACTAAGCTAAACATTAAATAAGAGAAAGAAATAATTGAAACAGCATGGATGGTTCTGCCAACTGTTGGACTTGGTGCACTTATATCCTGAGTGAGTATGAGCTGAGAGCTGCAAATCTTCTCTTCCTGCACACCTCAGTTGGGTGTGCATCTCTTGGTACATGCATCCTGTGTGATTCTAGTGTTTAAAGGAAGATTCCATACTACATCATTTCTGGACACAAATCAACTATTTCGTCTGTTGCTCAACCCCCCAAACAGCAATCTGATCCTATGTTGGGAAAAAACCCTGGCTATGCAGAGAAAGTGGCTTAAACTATGACCACAATTAATGTAGCATCTGTACTGCTAAGGTGAGGGAGAAATTGATTAAGGAATAGCAGCAAGTGTCCCAATAACTGCCAAGGTGGCAAGCCAGGACTTAGTGAAGGCTGAAAACACACACTATTTATGACCATAAGATAGGAGGAATTTGAGGGTTACAAACCTCAATGGTAGTATGCTAAGAAAAAGTCTTTGTCCCCACACACTGTTCATTGTCTCAACTGAGACAGCTTTCTGACAAGAGGCAATTCACAACCAACTAATGTTGATCTAACAGTTTTAAGAACTGCTTCAATGTCAAAGAAATTGAAGTTGTTTATGAAGAGGCAGCAAAATTCCACTCTGAACTGTTAAGCAAATTCATGGAAGAAAGGGACTACCTCCCGAATGTTTTCATGATGACAAATGTATCTTGACTAAATGAACTTCTTTACTAACTCACTTTGTAACAAACACCCTCCCAAAAGCTACTTCATGAGCATGCCATACCCAGTGAATCCTCCTTTGGCTGACATCCACCTCATAGACCCCCAACCTGGAAAAACCACCCTCTGCACAAAACATGGTCACTGATGTCCACGACAGCTGATTGTTGGCATCTGGTAGGCTGGCTGCTCTTACCAGGTGAGTTGTAGGCTTCTCTCAAGAGATAAGTTCGTTCCTAAACATATGTCAGTGGCACATGGTATTGGGAATACGGAATTTAATTAAATATTCCAAAATGTCAATGAAATACGAGTGCAAAAAGAAAATTATTCTTATGCAACCTTAATGAATGGCTTTGGAGAGAGTTGACCAAGGAGAGTCACAATCGAATTAAGCAAGGACAAAATGACTGTAGACTTTGTGGGGGAAATCGCAAAAATGTAGAAGGCTTCTGTAAATCAGACTGCTTCACAGGTATCTTTAAATTCTTCATCTATTTTAAAGAAATCCAACATAAAAATTCTTGATGAGGCTTTATGGGTGCGGTGTATGCAAGAAAGAAGACGGGAGAATGCTAATCTGTGAACCCAAATTCAAAGGAAAGGTTTTGGACCTACATCAAATGAGTGGCTGCTCGGAAAGTTTTCTCTCTCGAGCGACAAAGGCTTGGAGGCTGGAAACAACGTCGTGGTCGCCACCTACCGAGAAGCAGCGGGTGGGGGGAGGATGGCCAGTGTGGGCCGAATCTCCGGTGGTGGTGGAATCACAAAACCACTCAATTTTGTGCTTTATATCTAAAATTTTCGCACTTGAGGTTTTTGAATTTGACTTCGGTGAACGGTCATGTCTCTCACCATTTTCAAAAATCACGAATTAAAGTTGAGAAGCAAAAAATAATCTCGGGGAAGGGTTTGAGTTAAATTGTTCAGCGGTTGACAGAACAAAACAGGGGCTACAAGTCAGGCTTTCGGCTTCCACTCCATGGCTTTCCCCCTTCAACTTTCCTTCTAAATGATGAGTGACAGACAGACGGTGGGCAAAGCCTGGCGGTGGGGATGGGTAAGGAATAAATACACAAAGTCCCCTCCCCTCGCCTGTCCTAAGTTGGGGCAATTGTCGCTTTAGAGGCAAGCTTTGAAAACACTTAACGGAGGGTGGTGCAGGGCGGAGGGACTCCTTCAGCGGAGCACAGAGGGCGACAGGCCGGCCCGGGGCTCCCCGTCTTCGGCCGTGCCCCGGCCTCACAATTTGCAGGGAATCTCGGGTGCAAGAGAATGTGGGAGGCTTGCAGCGCGGCAGAGGCCGGCCGGAGCGCAGCAGGCAGGAGGCTAGAGCCACCACTGGGCTAGATTTCCGTCCCTGCACCCCAGCTCCCCTCCCCCACCCGAGCGGCCGCACAGGCCCCAGGTGCAGCCATGTTCTTGCTCCCACCACCCGCGCCTCCATTGACAGTCCTTGCCGGAGAGGGCCGGGCGCCGCGCTCGCCTCGTCCTCGGGCTCGGGGCTCGCCGGCGCGAGGCTTCCTGGGAGTTGTAGTCCGCCGTCCCCGTCTCCGCGTTAGTGTGGACGAACCACAAACTACAACTCCCGCTGAGCGGCGCCGCGGTTGCGCACGCGTAGCGTGTCTTCGAAGAACAAAAAAAAAAAAGAAAAAAAAAAGAAAAAAAAAAAAGGAGGAGGAGGGTGAGAGAGAAGCTCGGAGAGCAGAGAAAAGGGGCCACCGGTCGCCCCCCCGCTTCCCCGCACGCGCTCTCTAGCCGTGGCCGCCCGCCTGCCGCGGTAACCCCGGCCTCTCCCTCTGTCCCCTGTGATCGGATCAAGGCGCTGAGCGAGGCCCTGCCGGGGCGGCCATGCGGCGGTGACAGGAGCGCGGCCGAGACGCACGGGCCCCTCGCCCTCTCACCTCCTGCCCGCTCACCAGCTCGCCTCAGCCGAGGCTGCTCCGCGGCGGCCGCAGCGCGCGCGCGGCCCACACTCGCTTCCCTTCGGCACCCCGGCCCCGGCGCTGCCTGGAGGCGGCTGCACTCGGGTGAGTCCCTCTCGCCTCATCCCCGGCCCCCCGCCCCCGCCTCGGTGGCCATTTCGAACAGGGCCTTTATTCGAGACTTTGCCTCGCCGGGGCCTGCACAGACAGGGGCCTGGGAACGGTGGTCGGCCGTGTGCGGCGAGGGACCTCGGGGGCGCCCGGCCCCCCCACCTCGCCCCACCCGGCCCCCGCCGGCCCCCGGCAGCGGGCGAGATGAGGCGTGGGGGTGGGGCGGGACGGACGCGGTCGCGGGGGACGACAGTTGCACGCGCGCGCCTGGGTGCGCGTGGGGGAGGGGCGCGCGCGCCGGCCGGCGTGGGGGGGCGCCTCGCGCGTGCGGCCCGCGCGCGAGCGAGCCTGCGGGCTGCGCATGCCCCGCCTCGCTGATTGGCCGGCGCGGCGGTGCGGGGGCGCGCGCGGTGCCAGGCCCGCGCCGTGGGGTCGCGCTCGCCTGGTGTATCTGGGGCTCCTGCGCCGGGGCAGCAGACGCGCGGGATTGGCCGGCCGGCGCGGGGGCGGTGCCGCGCGCTGCCTGGCAACTGCGGCGGGGGACGGGGAGCGCGCGGGCCCGCCCCACTCCCAGGTGGAGCCCGCAGTGGGCTTTGTCCCGGGCCGGCCCGGCGCGCCTGCCCCGCGGGGCACGTTCTTTGGGGGAAATACGCACAATGACCGGAAGGAAAACTCCAGCCTCAAGGCCATGAAAATTAGGCGTCTGGGTTCGGCCGGCACCCAGGCGCGGGGACCCGGAGGGAGAAGGGGAATTTCAAAAAGCGCTGTTCTCTTTCCCCTCCCTCGCCCTCCACTTTTCCTTATCCAAGTTCTGCCTTTTAATTAAGCTAATCCCGTCCCCCCTCCGAGTTACGTTTTTGCGCTTATTTGCTGCTGGGAATGTGGGGACGCGGACGCGCGCCCGGGTGCTGACTTCTCACCTCTTAAATTCCACTTGGCTGCAGACAATGGCTCGGCCGGCCCGCTGGGCGGACGGGAACTCCGGCGCTCGGGGACAAAAGGGGAAGTTAGTTTGCAAATGCGAACGTGCAGGTAGAGTGCCCTGCGGAGGCCTGCGGTTTGGGATGGCTGCTTTTATTTCCTGCTGTAGGATTTTCTGGGGGCTGCTGCCTCGCTTTCGTTTCTCCTGCTTCTTGGGATCTAGGCTCGCACCCTTTAGGCTGGAGTGACTTTTTCTTCTCTGAGGCTATGGAAATCTTTCTTACTCATGTAATCACGTCTTTAATGTCTTCTCTTACATTGTCTGCTCAGATTGTGTCCTTTCCTCTTCTTAGTGGCCCGGTCAGTTTGTTTGCCCCTCCCCGGAGGGCGCTTTTATTTCCTGCAGGAGTGTGTCGGGCTCAGCCTGTGCACAGGTGTCTGGCCTAGCCACTAGGAGTTAAACTCGCGGGACCGAGGGGAAAGCTTGTCCGCCTTTGTTTCTCTCCCTCCACTGCCCCTTTGAGATTGGCATCGCCACAGTGCCTTGCATATAGGAGTGCCAACAGCTAACGTTTGAGTGTGTCTTCTGTGCCAGGGCTGGCTCCTGAGCACTTTACGTATACAGCATTTTTCTTATTTAATCCTCCTAACAACCCCGTAATTCCACTTTATACGTGAGGAACAAGTCTAGAGAAGTTGGGGAATTTACTCTTGCTCACCCGGCAAATGAACCTGGGCAGTATGAGTCTTCACCCCAGAGCCGGCAGTCTCAAACCCCAGCGCGCTTTGGCACCCCTGGAGGGCTGGCTTGTTAAAACACTTGCTGGGCCGGACTCCAGAGATTTCAATTCTCCAGGTCTGGGTGGGGCCTGAGAATTTGCATTTCTCCCTCGTGGTGCTGATGGCTGCTGCTCCTGGGACGGCACCTTGAGAACCATTCACAGTGGCGCAAAATTAAGTGAGGGAAATTTTTTGCTTTTCATTACATTAAGACTGACTCTTAAAGTATCAAAACTAATTTGGATTGCTTACTGTAGGTTGCTTGGAAAACTGGCTGAGAGTTAAGAATTTCTTTGTTAGCCCTGATTACAAAAGTAAAAGTTTAATCTCCAGCTTAAAAAGGGGCTATGGATTTAAGTGCAGAACAAAATTGGAAATCTAAATAATCTTGGCTTTTTTTCCACACTCATTCATTTATTGATTTAGTCACAGCAAGACATTTGTTACATCATCTCTCAGATGCCTTAAGGCAGGTTTGGATGATAAGGCCAGAGATTGGAATTTTGGCTTTGAGATGGGGAGGCAGGTGGTATACAAAGGCTCCTCCACAGATTTGGCTTACTTTTAAGAATATGACTACAGAGACTTTGGCATTAAAATGTAGGTGTTGGGGGTTCTTTTTCTTGAGGGACAAGTCTTGTTGAGAAAGATTTTTAGGTCTTTTAAAATTATTATGGATTTCTTTCTGGGGAAAGTAATTGCAAATTAGGTAGGAGGAATGGGATTAGTTTACAGTTATGTTCTATCCTTTTTGATGACTCATGGATGGATGGTGTGTTCCAAAACATAAAATATAAAAGACAAGGTCTCTACTCCAGGTTGTTATTATCTAAGGAGTTGTAAATAAAACACTGAAAAATTACTAAACACTTAACCTTTTCTGTTATTACTGATGACCAGATATATGCCTTGCATTCCAACTAATTTCTACCATTTCATTCTTTATTGAAAACATGCATTTTTTAACTATATAAATAGGAATTTTTGCAATCCATAACTGTTGTGGCATAATTAACATGAAATTGTCTTTCCACTGGCTTAAATAGATGCTGATCAAATAAAATTTTTTTTTTTTTTTTGAGACAGAGTCTCACTCTGTTGTCCGGGCTAGAGTGAGTGCCGCGGTGTCAGTCTAGCTCACAGCAACCTCAAACTCCTGGGCTCAATCGATCCTCCTGCCTCAGCCTCCCAAGTAGCTGGGACTACAGGCATGCGCCACCATGCTCAGCTAATTTCTGTATATATATTTTTAGCTGTCCATATAATTTCTTTCTATTTTTAGTAGAGATGGGGTCTCGCTCTTGCTCAGGCTGGTCTCGAACTCGAACTGCTGAGTTCAAACAATCCGCCCACCTCAGCTTCCCAGAGTGCTAGGATTACAGGCGTGAGCCACCGCGCCTGGCCCAAATCATTTTTATGTAAGTCCAAGGGAAAGCGTTTTTGAAGAGTTTCAGAAATAATACTTTGAGAACATTATTTCACTTTTTAGAAATGTTTTTGAGGCAGTTTACCTGAGGGATAATTGACAAGAATTATTAACAACAGTCTACTAAAGATCACTGATAGCATTTTTTAAAAAAGTTGTGTATACTTGTTAGGGTTGAACTTATTCGTTGTTAAAAACTGAAAAGAAAGGAAATGCAATTAAATCAGTTGCTCATTATAATTCTAAAATTGAGAGTCTTTATAATCAGTAGGTTTAACATGGCACCAGAGCAATATAAAGAATAATAGTTAACCGAAGTGTACCTGAGACTACCTGCCTTGGGGAACAGGACTAATTATGATTTTAGAGGATGTATGTATACCGTAAAAAGCATGGGTAAATCATTGGAGATGATGTTCTTCATCCCCCACTCGTTCCTCTTTTGGCCTTTACCTTTTCCTTCTGTCCTTAGCTGGAACTCTTGCCACCACAGTTTTCCTGTTTTCTTTTTTCTCTTTTTTCTTCTTTGTTTCTACAATTCTTGTCTTAGCATTCTGTGCTTGTTTCTGGCATTACTCTTCTACTTTTTACCACTTTGGCCTAGTGAGAAAGTAAGAGAAAGTTTGATATCTCTAGGGATTGTCAGAGAGTTTGGAGGAGTGGCTCATTGTTCCTTGGTTGTTACTTGATTAAAAACTATACAGGATTTTTAAAGAATTAATTTACTTAAAAAGTATATTGTGAGAGAGAAGACCAATTTATAATGGAGGGAGTTTATGTCTATAGATGCAGGTTCTTAACTCCGACCGCCTGGATTCAGATTCAGGTGCTTGCTATTTCCTGCCCGTGTCACCTTGGGCAGTTCACTCACATCCGTGGGGTTGTTTGGCCGGGCGCGGTGGCTCACGCCTGTAATCCTAGCACTCTGGGAGGCCGAGGCGAGTGGATCGCTCGAGGTCAGGAGTTGGAGACCAGCCTGAGCAAGAGCGAGACCCCGTCTCTACTAAAAATAGAAAGAAATTATCTGGCCAACTAAAATATACATAGAAAAAATTAGCCGGGCATTGTGGTGCATGCCTGTAGTCCCAGCTACTCGGGAGGCTGAGACAGGAGGATCGCTTGAGCCCAGGAGTTTGAGGTTGCTGTGAGCTAGGCTGACGCCATGGCACTCACTCTAGCCTGGGCAACAAAGCGAGACTGTCTCAAAAAAAAAAAAAAAAAAAATGGGGATGATGATTATAGAACCTGTTTCTCTTTTAAGGGTTATTGTGAAGATTTGAATGAGTTAAAGTGCTTAGGATATCTGGCATATAGAGAGGACTCAATAAATATTAGCCATAAAAATACTATTACAAATACTATTGGGAAATTAAATATTCTGAGGGAGTAAAAATTTTACTGGTAATTTTTACTGCAATGTTAAACTCCAGAAGCTCTGGAGACTGTAAACTTTGTGTGGGGGGCAAGGACTTGCTCATCATGGGATTTTCCTCTTGTGACACTGTTACATTGGTTTTGTAGTATAGCAAATAATTTTTTTTAAAGTACTAGAAGTGATTATATTATGGTACAATTGGAGAAATAGAGTAGTGAAGAGTTTGGTTAGAGGGTATCTGGTTAAAATGAGCTCTGGATAGTAGATAGGGCCTATGATTTGTGTCATAGAAACTAATCATGTCTACTGTGCAAATGTGAATTTATAATTGAAAAACAGCTTTCTGGAACTGGTTGGCCAACAACATAAGTTCACTCCACCTATTTCATATCTTGGCTATCATAAATTTTAGAGGTAGTGCTTTCTTCACTGAGGATGTTGATATAGTTGAGCTAGAAATGAGAGTAAAGAAGTTAGGGATAATTGCAGTTTCTTTGCCCTTTCAGGACAATTAAAGCAGGTAAGAAAAGCTTAGCTATCTAGAATTTGTGGCCAGGCTTCACTTAAATACTAAAAGTTAACCTCACTTAAATGTTTTTACTAGAAATTGACAGTTTGATTGATGAAATCTGAGAAAACTTTCCTTTATATATATGTTGTTCATGATAAAGAATTTCTCTCCAGATAAACAGCTCTTAATATTGACTATAACATAAATGTGAATAGTTTTATCTAGATTGAGTTTGCAGACCACAGTTGGTTTCAGGAAAATAAACAAGGTATTTGAACTAAACTAAAATTAATAACTGGACTTGGCCTTAGACTTTAAAACACTTAAATTACATTGTCTCATCTGTGAAATGATAATTTGACACAGGAGAGTGATGGCTAGCTACAAAGGACTACTATGTCCACAAGAGGAAAGGGCGGAGAAACAGACCCTGCAAGATCTGTTTATTAGCTTCACTCCTTCCTCTGCCCTTTCTTTTTTTATTCTTTTCTTCTTCTTCTTTTTTTTTTTTTTTTGCCATCCTAAGCATTTTTAAGTGTATATTTCAGTGGCATTAATTACATTCACAGTGTTGTAAGCTGTCACCAGTGTCTATTTCTAAAACTTTCTCATCACCCCAAAGACTCTCTCTGCCCCTTAAAGAATAACTTCTCATTTCTTCCTCCTGGAAACTTAATCTACTTTCTGTCTCTGTGAATCTGCCTATTCTAGATAATTCATACAAGTAAGTGGAAACATTCAGTACTTGTCCTTTTGTGTCTGGCACCTTCCACTTAGCATAATGTTTTCAAGGTTCATCCACATTATCTATAGCACATATCAGAACTTCATTCATTTTAAAGCTGAGTAAATTCCATTATGTGTACATACCATATTTTGTTTATCCATTTATCTGTTGATGGACATTTGGATTGTTTCCACCTTTCGGCTGTTGTGAATAATGCAGCTGTGAACACTGGTGTACAAGTATCTTTTGAGTCTCTGTTTTCAAATCTTGTGTATATCTAGGAGTAGGAATTGCTGGGTCATTGTTTTTTCTTTTTAATGCCTTCCTTGGGACAGAAGAATTTGGATGGATCTGAACAAATCTCTCACTAGCATAGAAAAGCCCTGTAAGTTGAGTTTGCTACTTTGTGAAGAGTAAATTTGTGTCTGCCATTTTCATCATGAATACATTTCTTCCAGCCTTTCAAGTGGTTCCTTATAGTGATTTTTAAAATTGTGGTAAAATACAATAACACAGAAAATACCATTTTAACCATTTTTAAGTGTATTGTTCAGTGGTGTGAAATATATTCACATTGTTGTGCAGCTGTCACCGTCCATCTCCAGAACTTTTTCATTATATCAAAGCGACACTCCCTTTCCCCTTCCCTTCAGCGCCTGATACTCATCATTCTGCTTTCTGTCTCCCCGAATGACTGCTCTAGGTACCTCATATAAATAAAATCCTGCAATATTTGTCCTTTTGTGGCTTATTTCACTTAGCGTATCTTCAAGATTCATCCATGTGTCAGAATTTCCTTCCTTTTTAATCTTTATAGTGATTTTTGAAGTTTTTGTTTTGTAGTATGGTGAAGGAAATGGGGTGTGTGTGTGTGTGTGTGTGTGTGTGTGTGTGTGTGTGTGTGTGTGTGTGTTTCTAAGTACTGTATAGGAGCCTATGAAGTTTTCTGACTGTATAGGTCCCATACTTTGAGGATTGCTGTGTGTGTTTGGATGCCATTTGCATACACAGTCCTTACAGATCATAGTATTTTTTAAATACTAACTTAAAAATTATTTTCTGTAGATTATAGATTTGCATCACGATGATCACTTCTATAAAGCTTTCAGAGTAATTCTTCTAGAGCGTGTTGTAAAACAGTGGGGTAATCACTTTACCCAACTGGATACTAACTTTTAGTTTACTTATTTTATAATTTTTGTCTTTATTTGTGGCCTTATCTTTAGGAGAAACAGTTTTCAGCAAAATGCATGTTGGAGCTATTGTTCACTATTAATCTTCTATATTTTAGGCTTTGGAAAAGGGTTCTTTTATTACATTGGGAACAGTACTCATTTATTCACTTCTTCAACATATGGATGGCCTCGTTGTGTGAGACCTTCAGAACACAATCTACTTCTTGGAAAATACTGGTATGGGCAAATTACATTGTTGAGAGCTTCAGAATGAAGAATCTTCAGTTCAGGTTGTATATCCAGTCTAGTTTACTTTTTTATAGGTATTTCTAGGAAGGTGATTTTAAACTTAAATTTTAAAACATCATCTTTGAGGAGAAAATTTGATGTAAGCAAGTTTTCATGCACGAATGCCTGACAAGGCACACATACTTTAATTCAAAGCAGTGGTTTATTTTGACACTTTTCTAATTAATTTTCCTACTCTATCAGAAAATAGGTTATTTTGTTTAGCAGTGGTAATTAAAGCAGTTGGGAAATAAGCCATTTTCAATTTGGATTTTGGAGAGTTTATATGTAAATAAACAGATATATTTATAAATATTTAAAAAATAATTATGACGTTTAACACATTACCACACTAGAAAAAAATTTTTTTCCTTGGGGCCACAGTGTTTTATTATGAAAAGAGAATAAAAGCTTTTCACAACGATCTTTTCTAATTTAACAAAAGATTTTTTTTATTGTTTTCTGTGTCTTTTAAAAAAGTAATATAAAAACTTCAAATTACTAACGTAAAAAGTAATGTGAAAACTTGAAAAATAGTTCATAAGGGTAAAGTGTTTTTCTTGCAGGCTTAAGTGTAATTTAAAGGTAAACATAAACAGAAAAGCTAAATTCATTGGCTTCTATTCATTTAATCCACATTTTTAAAATTAAATTGTCAATATTAATTGTAACAATAAGAACATCAACAAGATTTTCAGGAACCAACTGCAGGGTTTTGCTTCACAAGGCCTGGGGCTCAAAACCAGCGTGAGTTAAGTACAACTCACATGGCAGTTAATGTGCTAAGTTGTAAATGCTTACTCAATTCACTGAATGCTTTGGTGAAGCACTTGTATCAAGAACTTATATACATTTTGATATCTATATATGTGTGTGTGTGTGTGTGTGTGTGTAAAATCAGAATCCCTAGTAAATTAGGGATTAAAGAGTCTCACGGTCACCCTTGTGTAGTATTGGAGACAGGACTTGAATTCAGAGCTTTTGCCTGATTAAAGCTGATATTCATAATAGCTTTACTCTGTTGCCTGCCTTCTGTGAACAGTGCATTTTCAAAAATAAAGATGGAAAAGAAATAAAGATGGGTTTTTAGTAATAGCGACTTGATTTTCATTTCCTCTTCCAAATGATTTTTCCAAATCCAACTGATTTTTAAATTTGGAGTAATGTCAAAGGGACACATCTTTGGCAGAGCAAGCTGCTGTTGTTTAAAAATGTGGACTGTCAGTTTAAAAGTATAATTAATACATACGGAAAAATTTTCTCTTAAGATGTAGTTCCAGGAAAAGTAGATCTTCTTGAATAGCTGGTGAGATTTTTAGGTTTTTTTTTTTTTTCTTTTTCTTTTTTTTCTTGAGACAGAGTCTCACTCTGTTGCCCGGGCTAGAGTGCTGTGGCATCAGCCTAGCTCACGGCAGCCTCAAACTCCCGGGTTCAAGCAATCCTCCTGCCTCAGCCTCCCTAGCAGCTGGAACTACAGGCATGTGCTACCATGCCTGCCTAATTTTTTCTATATATTTTTAGTTGTCCGGTTAATTTCTTTCTATTTTTAGTAGAGACAGGAGACGGCGGTCTCGCTCTTGCTCAGGCTGGTCTCGAACTCCCGAACCTTGAGCGATCCTCCCGCCTCAGCCTCCTAGAGTGCTAGGATTACAGGTGTGAGCCACCGCGCCCGGCCAGATTTTTGGTTTTAAGAACATTGTTTTGAAACTCAGAATTGAATTTGAATCCACCAATTGGGCAGATCCTTTATTATGTTTTGTCATTCTTTCTTTCACTTGTCTTTTTTAGAAGATAAAATTTAGCTATTTTTGTTAGCTTTCTCAAGTTTTTTTTTTTTTAATGAAGTGGGGTCAACAGGGTATAAAGTTTTAAGTATGAATCAGTTGCAAATCATTTCAAATCTTAACCCTTCAAATTTATTTTGTTTCTTCTTGAGGGATCATTTGTTACTCACTGATGTAATTACCAGCTTTACATCAGCAGATAGAAATTAAGAATTTACTTTGTTTTTTCTTTCAGGCAGAGTCTCGGAAGGAATTTACTATCTTAAAATGTCTACATAACTGCTATAAAAACTTCAAAGCCTTGATTTAAAAATCAATCCTGATCAAAGGTTTGGCTTAGAGATTTCTCATTAATTTTATTTCTTTTCTTTCTTTACTTTTTTTTTTTTAAGAGAGAGGGTCTTACTCTGTCCCCCGAGCTATGATCATAGCTCACTGCAGCCTCAAATTCCTGGGCTCAAGCGATCCTCCCACCTTAGCCTCCTGAGTAGCTAGAACTACAGGCATCTGCCACTGAGCCTCGCTAATTTAAAAGTTTTTTGTGGAGATATGGTCTTGCTATGTTGCCTAGGCTGGTCTCTAACTTCTGATCTCAAGCTGTTTTACTGCTTTGGCTATCCAGACTACTGGCATCACAGGTGTGAGCTATTGCGCCTAGCCTCTAATTTTATTTCTAAGCACTTGGCATTATATATATTTTCTAAAAATTAAAGTCAGATGAACTAAAATGGGTTCTTTGGCTCTATTTCTTCTGTGCTGAAGTATATATGTTAATATACATTAATATAAATTGTGATAATTTGTATCCTGCTATTAAATGGTAAAGGAGAACCTCTGATATACCAACCTGATTTATTTTGCTTTGGAAAATACCTATTAAGCCTATGGAGATAAACTCTAAGATATGTAAATTATTCTTCAGTATAAGCAAGGAATGTAGAAATCCTGGGAGTTACAGGTCCTAGTGTAGTCTCTGGTGGACTGATCTTATCCAAAACATTATGTATGGTTAAGTGGCAAGCTCTCTATTGGAGGGTATGTCAAAGCTGGAGGTTGGGCTAGAATACTGATGACAATAACTAGTAACATTTTTTGAGAATTCATGAGTTTATCCTTTTAGTGCTACCTGCATTAACACATTAATCCCTCATAGCAATCCTGAGACATGAAGTAGGCAATTGTTATGATTCCTACTTTAAAGCTGGAGAAAATGAGGCTAAAAATCTGAAAAATATAGAAAGGGACAGTTTTGATATAAAATGAGGCAGTCAGATTCAGAGCCCATGCTCTTCAGTGCCATCATACACTAATTTCCACTTTTGTTTTGAAATTAATATTTGAAATATAGATAATGATATTAACTGATAAATTTGAGGAGATGGCATTGTCTTCAGTAATTTTACTTCTATGATTAATAAACAAGATAGCTACAGGATCAAAAAAATGAGGTAAAATTATGACCTATGCATTCTAGCCAGTGATCTATTATTTCGATAGCATTCATTATGACTAAATTCTAGTACTGGGGAGAAAAGATCAACCAGGACCCCAATATTTGTTCTTTTATTCAGCCAATGTGTTCTGAGTACTCACTGTGCAAGGCACTGTGTTGGTGCTGGGATGAGAGGACCCGGACCCCCATACCCTCAGCTTACACATTTATAGGGAATAACAAAAATTGTCCAAATTAAAAGACTCTTGAAATAAAGGACGTCCATTATTGAAACATTTGGCAAAACGTGAATAGAGAAAGAAAGAAAAACAGCCCATTTCCACTTCTTTGGTTAATAGAGATAAATTGTAATCAGTATAATTTACTTGTTAATTTCCTTTCCTTTTTTTTTTCCCTATTCTAACATTCCACCTGTTGCAGATACAAAAAACAGCAGAAGTAGGAGAAATTTTAATTAGCTTTAATTACATCTGTACTTTAAAAATTATTTTGAAACACTTTTAATGTTATAAAATAGTTACAGGAACAGCAAACAAAAATTGCCCACATATCCTTCACCCAGACCTCCTGTTCACGTTTTGCCAAATGTTTCGATAATGCATGTCCTTTATTTCAAGAGTCTAATCTAGGACCACATTTTCACCTAGTTTTCTTGCCTCTCCTATACTTCATTTTAGAACACTTCATCAGTCTTTTGGGTTTCATGCCCTTCACCTTTTTGAAGATTATAGGACAGTCATTTTCTAGAATATCTCTCAGCTTGGGGGTTTGTCTAATGCTTCCTCATGGTGAGACTCAGGTTAAGCATTTTGGGTGAGAATATCAGTGTTTCTATTGCAGTCTGTTGGGTGGGAAATGTCTGTCTGACGACTAGTGTTAACTTTGATCACTTGATTAAGATGACGTGTGCCTTGTCCGCTTGTTAGTAAGTACTTCGGCAATACTTTGGGGCAGTGAAAATCTCCTTTGTCTTTTTAGCATTGAGGAATCCTATTTCTTTCTCAGAGGCTGGGAATTTTTTTTTTTTTTTCTCTTTTTAAGAGGTGAAGGTTAGTTTGTGGACTTAAATTCAGTTATAGTTGTTGTGTAAGTCCTTGAAAACTTAATGTTTTTCTGAAGTTTAAATATTGTGGATGGCTGAGCATGGTGGCTGGTGCCTGTAATCCCAGCACTTTGGGAGGCTCAGGTGGGAAGATCACTTGAGGCCACGAGTTCAAGATCAGCCTGGACAACATAGCAAGACCCCCCTCTGCAAAAAATTGTTATAAAAAATTAGCTGAGCATGGTGGTGTGCACCTGTTAGTCCCAGCTACTTGCGAGGCTGAGGCAGGAGAATTGCTTGAGCCCAGGAGTTTGAGCTTGTGGTGAGCTGTGATAACGCTGCTGCACTCCACCCTGGGTGAGGCGAGACTGTGTCTCAAAAAAAAAAAAAAAAAAGATTTACACAGTCTAAAAGATTGCTAGGATATAGTATTACATGATAATCTAAACTAATTTTAATGCACCTGAATCCTGTTTAGGATACAGTAAGCTGATTCAACTGTTAGATGCTTTTCATTTATTTTATTTTATTTATTTATTTTTGATGCAGAGTCTCATTCTGTTGCCTGGGCTGGAGTGTAGTGGCATCATTATAGCTCACTGCAACCTCAAACTCCTGGGCTCAAGGGATCCTGCTGTCTCAGCCTCCTAAGTAGCTGTGACTACAGGTGTATGCCTGTAATGTTTTTACTTTTTGTAGAGACAGGGTCTCACTATGTTGCTCAGGGCTAGTCTTGAACTCCAGGTCTCAAGTGATCCTCTGGCCTCAATGTCCCAGAGTGCTAGGGTTACAGGCATGAGCCACTGTGCTCAGCCCCTTTCATTTATTTTAGGCATGATTTTAGGATAAATTTGTAACATTTTATATGATGAATTTTAACTTTTTCTTAGTACTGACTGTTTTGAAGACATTATAAATAAGAATTTAACTGTTTTAAAGTTTGAGATCTTACTTACTTTTTTCTTAATATTAAGTGATACATGAAGTTATTTTATACTTCTCACCAAAGACGTTTCTGTTAGTGTATACATTCAAGAATATGATGGTGGCTTTAGTCATTTTATTTTGTTGAAACTTGGCTTTAGTGGTTCTTAATAAAATGAATTGGTAAATTTGAGTTTTACAGTTTGACCTCTTATACAAAAAATAACCTGAGAGACTACTAGATCTGAAAGAATGAAGACATCTGAAAGACACCAGAAAACCAAGGAAGAGACAACTGACTTTAAATACTGTCCCCGGAAGAAGAGCATCCACAAGCACAGGAAAATCACACTACATTTTTTAGAGTAGGGGTCAAAAAACTTAAGTTTGGATGGAAGATTTTTCTGGTAAAAGTATTCTTTTTTTCTTAAGCCTGTTGAATAATTACAGAATTGAATACTATTGCCTGTGCTAAATACTGTCTTCCATGGACAGTATCATAGTGGTAGTTATAATAGCTAATTTTGAAGGTTTTCTCAATTTTAATTGATCCCAGTATCTGGGGTTTAGTGATTATTTTTCTAGTGCAAAACATTAAGTTAGAAAGTTAGTGGTTTTTGCAGTTTTGAAGTTTATTCCACCGTACTTAAGAAAATGTGTGGTGTAGATGTTAATTGTTTATTATTATAAGTAAAAATAACAACAGAAGTCTGCAGACATTTGTGTAGAAGAAAATAAAATAATGGGCCTGGTGTTTCTAGTCAATTTAAATCCATTTCCCCCAAGTTGAGAGTGGATCTTCAGTCCTTTAGGTGGTGAGTCCAAGATTTTACTAATTTAAACCGTTGGTTAAACTCAGGGCTGTTTCTCATTGTTAAAGGAGATAAGTTTGCCTTGACAATGCCTATCAGCAGTGATTTGTGACGTGAATAATGTGTTCATGTAGATAATTAGTCTGTAACCCATTTGTGTATTTTTTTCTTTGAACCAAATCCTTTATTTTCGTAGAATGTGACTGATGTTGATACATAAAGTACTCTTCAATGTCCACTATAATCTTTGCTTTATGAACTAAAAGGATATTATACTTTTACTTCAGTTGGTTTATGGTGAGTGGCAGTTAGTTTACTGCTGAAAGATTGCCTAGTATTACAGTTGTAATCACTGTAGGATTATTTACCTTTTCATTCTTTTTTTTAATCCTGCCTTTTTTTGATTATTGTTGTGCATGAAAGAGGCAATTTAGGATTTGGAAATATGATTCTAGTCCCTTGTTAAAAAATTAAATGCATATGTACCCTTAGTAAGATAGCTCATCTTTTGGGGTTGCACTTGCTCATTTATAAAATAATACAGCAGGCCGGGCACGGTGGCTCATGTCTGTAATCCTAGCACTCTGGGAGGCCGAGGCGGGAGGATCGCTCAAGGTCAGAAGTTCAGAGACTAGCCTGAGCAAGAGAGAGACCCTGTCTCTACTAAAAATAGAAAGACATGATCTGGACAACTAAAAATATATATAGAAAAAATTAGCCGGGCATGGTGGCACATGCTTGTAGTCCCAGCTACTCGGGAGGCTGAGGCAGGATTGCTTAAGCCCAGGAGTTAGAGGTTGCTGTGGGCTAGGCTGACGCCACGGCACTCTAGCCCTGGCAACAGAGCGAGACTGTCTCAAAAAAAAAACAAACCAAAAAATAATAATAGAACAAAAGAGTTGAACTAAAATATCTTGATTTCTCTTCTTGACCTAAGGTGATTGTGTGTTGTAAGTTTGAAATGGAAAGATGCCTTTTTTTTTTTTTTTTTGAGACAAGTTCTTGCTGTCTTGCCCAGGCTGGAGTACAGTGGTGTCATGATAGCTCACTGCAACCTCAAACTCCTGGGCTCAAGCGATCCTCCTGCCTCAGCCTCCTGAGTAGCTAGGACCACAAGCATGTGCCACCATGCCCAGCTGGAAGGATACTCTTGAAAATAATATGGTGTGAAAAAAAAATAGAGCATGAATGTAATTAAAAAAAAAAAAGTGTTGTTACCTCCTCTACTTATCAGTCTGACCTGAACCTTATTTTGAAGCAGAAATATATTGAAGGTTTAGAAGAATTTTGGAGGACAGCATAATCAAAAATATTAAGAACCTTAGTTTTCGTTAGAGTGATGACAAGGTGTGAAAATTCTCAGGAGCTCTCTCACTATAAAATACGTTTGTGTGCTGTTCAGTATTAACAGCAAGGATCAATAAATTAAAGAAGTATGGTCAAACAAAAAATTTTACATGGAGTTAGTTTTTGGCTTATTTTGAGGAAGAACAGATCAAGAAACATAAGGACACAGATATACCTAATACCTGAAATGATCTCCGAGAAACACAAGATTTTAAAGAATGGCTAAAGCCGGTTTTCAGAGATACAAGAAGACATCACATCTATTAAACAATAGCTGACCAGAAATGAAACACCAACAAGCCAGTTAAGTTCATCTTTGAAACTTACAAAGGAGAATTAAAATGAAATCAGGAATGAAAAATGAAGTCAAAAAACATTCAGAATGGAAGAAGAAAGTTGAAAAAAATGGGAAAGAAGGTATAGCAGACTCAGTTATTATTTTTTGTGCTTCTGTATAATCACATTATATCCTGTGTACTCTTGTTCTTACTAACCACACTAATAGCATTTGGAGTAGACTGGTGACACAAATGCCCAGATTTTTTGTGTAAAAAGTAACAGGAAGATATGATAGTCTTTTGTCTTTGTGATCACAGTACAGGAGTTTGGTAAGCATGAAGATACAAGTGGCTGTCATCTGTCTTAGGCAGGAAATCCTTCTGCTCAAGCTGTGAGGCCTGCAGGGAGTGAGTAGAGAGAACTCTAATGGTGTATTTTGTGGTTTTGGTTGTAACTGTATGTGGAGTCTGTACAACCTTTAGACTTAATTAAATGAAGCAGTAAAAATTCCCCCTTTTACTTGATCTTGTTTGAATTGAGAATTTGTAACCTCACAGTCTAAAATCTGACTAATTCATAAATTGTTCTTGAGAATAAAGAATATGTAAGGTATGATTCCCAGATTTGGTGGAGTTATTCTTACTGAAAACAACTAAAAATGTCCTAAAATTATAAAGCAAAACTTTTGTAAAAACACCAAAAGCTTGATAAGATAGGAATTTTGAAGGGCTAATATGAAAAGGCTAATGTTAAAAGGAAAATGGGAGCTCAGATAACAGAAATTGGAATTGCTTTTGTCCTGAGGGCAAAAATTGCACCATGTGAACTTGAGTTTTGGAAGTTTTATGGAGTGAGATGTTCAGAAATCAAAACCCAGGGACTGCACAGAATTGACAGGTCAAATAAGGGACTTTTCCCCTCAGTAAGCTGAGACCCAATGGGATATAAGGGTGATTGAAAAGGAAGCCAGTCTGCATCCTTATTTGTGGCCCAGGTTAATCTACTGGGTGGTGGGTCCAAGGAACCTGAAGACTTGAACTTGGATTACGGTGATTCCAGGCAGCTATTGTCACATACCTGGAGGAAGCGGCTTTCATCCTGGGCTTCAAATTACAAATAATTTTTTAATGTAAAATGACCAGCACATAAAGATAATTAGGCATAAAAGGGAACAAGTACCATAAGTAAGAACCACCAGAAACAGCAGAAATAGACCTGCAAAGACTTAAGATTTTGGAAATACCGGAGACTATAAAATTACTACTACTCCCCATTAAACAAATATGACAAGCTTGAAAATCTTCAGGGAGTACCAAACTATAAAATATGACATAGCAGTAACTAGAAATCCTAGAAATGAAAATTACAAACAATTAAAAACCTGATGGGCAGTTTTAACAACAGAGGAGCACAGATGAAGAAAGAATTCATGAAATGGAAGGTAAGGCAGAAGGAATAATAATTCAGTACAGAGAATAAGTGAAAAAAGAGGAGGGTAAGAGACTTAAGGGATAAAGTGAGAACTCTAACGTACATTTAATTTAATTTGAGTCTCAGTAGGATAGGAGCTTGGGAATGGGGCAGAGTCTGAAGAGGTAATAGCTGAGAATTTTCCACAACTGATGAATACTATAGTCAAGAAGTCCAGTGAATGACAAACATATTGCATAAAAAGAAATCCACACCTAGACACATAGTGAAACTGCAGAAAACCAAAGACAAAACATCCTAAAAATAGCAGGAGTGAGGGTGGGGAACCTCAGAAGAGACTGTAGATGACTTCTCAGTAGCAACAATGGAAGCCAAAATATTATGAAGCCAAAAATAATGAAATAACCTCAGTGTGCTGAAAGAAAACAATTGTCAACCTAGATTTATATTCCAATGAAAATACCTTTTGAGAAAAAAGAATTTTTAGCAAACAAAAGCGCTTTGTCACCAGAAGGAAATTCTAAAGGATTAAACTTTAGGCAGAAGGAAAGTATGAGATACAAGAAAGAACGAGCAAAGAATGTCATAAATATGTGATTAAATCTAAAGGAAACTTAGATTGCTTGAAATAAAAATATTGCATTTAAACATATGGAATTAAAATATACATACACAAAAACTGAATGAGGAGCTATAGCTATGAAATAATTACCAGAATTAAAAAAAAAAAAGGCTGGGTGTGGTGCCACAGGCCTGTAATCCTAGCACCCTGGGAGGCTGAGGTGGGAGGGGATCGCTCTTTGTAGCCTTGAACTCCTGGGCTCAAGCAATTCTCCTACCTCTGCCTTTACTCAGCCTCTCGAGTAGCTAGGAGTACAGGTGCGTGCCAACATGCCTGGCTAATTTTTAAAAATTTACTTGTAGAGATGGGTCTTGCTGTATTGCCCAGGCTGGTCTGGAACTCCCGGCCTCAAGTGATCCTCCCACCTGGGCCTCCTAAAGTGCTGGGATCACGGGTGAGCCACCTCACCCGGCCTTAACCCATTCTTTTACTACAGCTACTACCATGGTGCCTCTAGGGGTCAAGAGAATTTAAATAAATTGACTCAACATGGTTTAATCTCTGTAGCAGTCTGTCCAGTAGAGCTGTTTGTGATGGTAAAAATGTTCTTCATCTGTGATCTTCAGTACAGCAAGCCCCATGTGGCTGCTCAGCACTTGAATGTGGCTAGTGCTACTGAAGAACTGAACTTCTAATTTTTTATTTATTCTTAATTACAGTAATTTTAATTCAAATAACTACATGTGGCTATTGTCTACTATATTACAAAGCACATCTCTAGAGGGATACCCTCTGGGTTGTCCCTTGACTCCTGGTTTTCTGCCTTGGATGATTGCCGCCTTTATTATTTATAAACAGAGATCTTTTCTCCCCACACCACCTGCCTTTTTCAGGATGGCATCAGGGATACACATTCGTGGGAGCAAGTACATAGTATTACAAATCCAGAAACTGGAAGTTGTTTTCTTGTCTGTAACACTGGGCTCATCCTCTGAGTTGTCTCAGTTCTTTTTTTTTCCTTTTCTGTGTTTAAAAAGATTCAGAGGGATCCATCCATTCTGTTTTTAATGACTTACAGCATACATGATCATTTGGCCATTTTCCTTTTTATTCCAAAGAACTATTATTAATGAAGTTGAGAAGTAAAACCCATGCCTAGTTGCATTCCTTATGAATACAGAGCAAGATGTCCCATTTTAGTTACTTAAAACAATTTTTTCATGGCCTTTTTTATTGGGAGACCTGAGTTTTGATGTATTATTGTGACAGATATGACAGGTCCTATCCTGGTGATTTTTGTGTTATTCATGTCTAGTGATACATACACCCTACACCTTTTGAGGCAAACCAGAGAAAGACTCCATGGGTCCTGCTCCCATGGCTTCTGGAGCATTGTCGCTTTAAGGAGCTTTCCTAGGCTCTGTGTGTATTTCCATTTTGCTTGTTCTCCCTCACAGGATTTTTGTGGATGTTAAGCAAGATGACCAATAAAGCATGGTATAAATTCAATAAATGTTAATTTCTTTTTTGTTTGTCTAATTCTTAGATTGAGGGGATTGGTAAAAGGTCAGAGGTGAAAGGAGACTTCATAATAAGTGGTTGATGTATCATCTCTTTGTGTAGAGGAGGTAAGTCCAGCCCCCAGGGTCACACAGCTAGGTAGTGGTCTGGGGACCCCACACCCTGGCTCTCCTGGCTTTTTAGGTTCTGTGGGGACCGGAGCTTCACGTCTCATGCTCCATAAGCTGGCCTGGTGCATCCTCTGGTGTTTGTCATTAATGCCACCTTTTGATGGCACTTTCTTTCTGGGAAAGAAGAGAGAGGGCACAGTCACTGAGTGAGGGTGCTGGGAATGCACCACAAATAGTCTCTATGGAAGACTCTCCAGGTAAGTGATATCTTGGGACCGGCAAAGAGTAGGCTAGGGAACTGGTGTGATCCAAATGCACCCATTTCCAGAGAGCAGAGTGCCCCAAACAAGGGGGCTCCTTCCCGCAGGCCTGCCTGGAATGGGTCCCCTCCAGGGTGCTGTGCCTTGCAAGTGCTCTGCCGCCTCCCTGAAGTGCTGCTGATGAAATAGGACTGCCCCTCGCCTGTGGTGCCCCTGGGGGCTGTTGGTGGTTTCTCAACACAGGTTGCGTGTGATGATGTCATAGCAGGTTTACGGCATTTTCAGGTGAGAAGTGGAAATAGAAGTAGGCAGAAAATTGCCCTAGTTTCATGTTCTGACACTGATAGGGGCTATATGACCTTGACAAATCACTGCATTTGTAAAATGAGAACACATCTTTTTCTTTCACTGGGGAATTAAAGGAAAAGTGATATAATGAAGAAATATCATGAGGTTTCAGAAATAATGACTGTGTATTTTAAGTGAAGGTCTGATTATGGAAAAATACAGGCCTTTGTTGTCCACTTTGACTGAGCCACACTTGAATACAATTTTCCTTGGACTTAACCTGTCCAAGAGAAGAGAATGAGACCTAGGCTGTTAGGGAAGATAATTTCTATGATTTAACTATTCACTTGCTTGATACTGCTTTTTCTTATTCTGTTTCTAATCAGGATGGGGACCTTGTTTTGGGAAACAGAATTGCTTCTGTTTGTTCACAGCTATGAGCATAAGTGTCCATTGTTTTTCATTATGGTTTTCATTATAAAGCTTAACTTCCTAAGTATGTATACTTTATTGCTTATTGATGTCTAAATCTGGCCTTGCAGTTAATTCATGTAACAGATGGTAAAGCTACACCACAGTCTTTAATAATAGGGAAATAGATCATCCTCTTTAACAGGGAAAAGATTTACTTAGGGAAAAGATTTAGTTACATTTTTAGGCAAAACAGTTTCACGCTGAGAGCTCTTTTAGATGCCTCTTGGTGTTCTCTGGAATATTGGGGCTTTGGTTAAGGATACTCAGGTGTTTTCAATAAATTAATTTATATACACAGATGTTTTTAGAATTTTTGTTCTTGCTTGCACTCTTAATTTTTCAATCATCCTTCCATATTGTTTGATTATTTAATCTCACTAAAAGTAGAATTAATTAAATTGAAAGGGATAGGGCTGGGCTTGGTGGCTCACGCCTGTAATCCTAGCACTCTGGGAGACCAAGATGGGAGGATTGCTTTAGCTCAGGAATTTGAGCCCCAGCCTGAGCAAGAGTGAGACCTTGTCTCTACTAAAAATAGAAAAATTAGCCGGGCGTGGTAGCTCGAGCCTGTAGTCCCAGATACTGGGGAGGCTGAGGCAGGAAGATCGCTTGAGCCCCAGGAGCTGGAGGTTGCAGTGAGCTATGATGACGCCACTGTACTCTAGCCAGGGGTAAAAGAGTGAGATTCTGTCTCAAAAAAATAAATACAATAAAAAAATAAAAAGCCTTCCATGTAATTAAAAAAAAGGAGTAATTTTTAACAGGCATCTAATTTGCATGATATTTATAGAAAAATAACTTAGTATTTGAATTAAAAAATTTTGCTTTAGATTTTGCCATTTCAGAGTGTCTTTATGTGGTGTATTGTTTTTTTTAATTGTTTTGATAAAATATATATAACATACAGTGTTAACTCTTTTTAAGTGTACAGTTGACTGGTGTTAAGTACATTCACATTACTGTAAACATCACATCTCCAGAACTTTTTTTATCATTCTGTACTGAAACCCATTGCTCCCCCTCTTCCTGGCCCCTGGGCAACCACCATTCTAGTTTCTGTCTCCATGCACTTGACGATTCCTGATACCTTATATAAGTGGAATCGTACATTATTTGTCCTTTTATATCTCGCTTATTTCACTTAGCATAATGTTATCAAGGTTCATCTATAGCATTATCAGAATTTTTAAGGCCGAATAATAGTCCATGTAGGTACACATGTCATATTTTATGTATTCAGACATCTACTGATGGGCGTTTGGGTTGGTTCCACCTTGTGGCCACTGTGAGTATTGCTGCTGTGAGCATGGGTAGACGTACCTGTTTGAGTGCCTGCTTTCAGTTCTTTGGGGTTGCTCTGGGCAAAACTCTCGGACCGTATTTTTCCTTGTGCTCCCACACCGCAACAGTCGTAGGCACAGAAGACTTGTATGACCAAAGGTAAGGCTTTTCTCCCACACATCAAGCAGTGGACACCAGCTGGATATCCCCTAATTTTATTTATCTACTTGGAGATAGCCTCAGATCCCACGGGGTGAGGGCTCAGTCCCCAAACTGCCCCCACCACCCATTGCAGTCGCAAGTCTGGGCCTCTGAAACGTCTGACCAAATGGCTTCTAATCGGGCTTCCCACAACCCCCTCTTTGGGTTAAGTTAGTTTGCTAGAGTGGCTCACCGAACTCAGGGAAACATTTACTTACGTTTACCAGTTTATTGCGAAAGATATTTTAAAGGATACAAGTAAATAGCCAGATGAAGAAGGACAGACGCGGGTGGGTTCCAGGAGGGTCTCAAGCACAGGACCTTCTGTCCTTGTGGAGTCGGGGTGCGCCACGCTGCCCTCCCTGCACGTGCAGGAGTCCTTGTTCGCTTTCCTGTCCGCCTCCGTGTGTTCAGCTCTCCGGAAGCTCCCCGAGCTCTATGCCCTGAGCCGTTTGTGAAGACCTCATTGGTTGTCCACAGTTGAAGCATAGACAACCGAGTCAAAATGTGATTGGACAAAAAGGGTGTGATCCAAACCCAGCAAGGCCTGTCTGTTCAGATTCTTTTGCTCTCTCTCTGCAGCATTTCTTCCTCCAGGGTAGCAGGCAGGACCCTCTGGAACGAGGGTTTATGACCACATTCAGATTAGAGTTCTGCCGTGGGCACGGGAAAGGAGGACTGGAGAAGGTCCAGAGAGAGGTTCTGTTTCCTTTTTTTTTTGGACTAGTTAAGTGCAGTAGTGAGAAGGGGGGAAGTAGTAGAATAAGGAGTTCAATTTGTAACTGACTTGTGAACAATCAAGTGAGGTAACTCACTACCTTTGGACCAGCCGATATTCTGTTTCCTGAGGCTGTTTCTAAGGCCTAAAGTGCACGATGTAAGACTAACAGGGTAATGGGAGTTATGAGTCAGGAGCCGTGGATGAAAACATATATATATATATATATATATATAGACAGATAGATAGATAAAATCATAATACAGAGCATATACCCAGAAGTGGAATTGTTGGATCATATGATAATTCTATGTTTAATATTTTAAGGAGGGCCGGGTGCGGTGGCTTACACCTGTAATCCTAGCACTCTGGGAGGCCGAGGCAGGTGGATCCCTCGGGCTCAGGAGTTTGAGACCAGCCTGAGCAAGAGCGAGACCCCGTCTCTACTAAAAATAGAAAGAAATTATCTGGCCAACTGAAAATATACATAGAAAAAATTAGCCGGGCATGGTGACGCATGCCTGTAGTCCCAGCTACTCAGGAGGCTGAGGCAGTAGGATCGCCTGAGCCCAGAAGTTTGAGGTTGCTGTGAGCTAGGCTGACACCACGGCACTCACTCTAGCCCGGGCAACAGCAAGACTCTGTCTCAAAAAAAAAAAGTTTTAAGGAACTGCCAAACTGTTTTCCATCATGGATGCACCATTCTACATTCCAAACAGCAATGCACAAGAGTTCCAGTTTCTCCACATCCTTGCTAGCAGTTAATATTTTCTGTTTATGTGTTATAATTTTATAGTATTTGAAATTCAGCTGAGGATCTTTGTTGATACCAAAGTATCAGAAAATGTTTTCTAAGGATCACACTATACTGTGTTATAAAGGACTCTTACATGTTACCTGATGCCCTGGAATCTATTTTCCTAGTAAGAAGAGGAAATTCTCTTTACCAGCCTCAGTCTGCTTCATCCACTCTTTTCTATTTCAGTATGTGCAGGGCAGAAAGGGAACTTTGCATCTGTTTCCTGTGTTGAACTGTCATAGATTATGGATTGATTGTAAAGTGCCTCTCCGCTTCTTCCTCTTACTTGGGAGAAATTGCACTGGTTCTAGGTGCCATCTGGATTTATTTTGGGTGTGATGTTGACCTAATTTTATGGACATAACATTAGATGGAAACTTAGGGGGTAGATTATTTATCTTATAGGATAAGAGTTTTGAGCAAACAGCATACTTGTTTCTGAGCCTTATTTTTTCTCCTAAGCAAGAAAACTGTCCATTAGGCAGCCTGTGAGGATGCTCACAGCTCTAAACGTGGGTTTAGGACACCAGATTTCTACCCTTACTTTCTTTTTACTTCTCTTGCACAGGGATCATGGCCCAAGTAGCAATGTCCACCCTGCCTGTTGAAGATGAGGAGTCCTCGGAGAGCAGGATGGTGGTGACGTTCCTCATGTCTGCTCTCGAGTCCATGGTGAGACGGCCTTACTGCTTCTGTCTAATTCCATAATTGGATAGGATCGGGCTTGTGGAAAAGGCTGATTTGTTTTTGTAGAAAATATAATTTTATATTTTTAGTTTTAATGAGCAGGGGTTTTTTTTCTTGAATAATAATTATGGATTTAAGCCTTTCAAATCACATTTTATTACCGTCTTCAAAATGTTCTTCTTAACTTACCTAAATATTTAATTTTTTGCATTTATGCTCAATTTTTTTGCTATCAGTATCTTAGGTAGTCACTGTTTTGCAAGTGTTAACTTGAATTTGTGTATAATATTTGAAGTTACTTACAATGAGTGTGTATGTTAGTATATGGTGCTGGTGTTTTATTGTATCTGTGTAAAGATAATTGCTAGAATTTTGGGCCATAAGGGCATATTTACTATTTTATATCTATTTTATTTTGCTTATGCATTCATAATTGTCTTTTCTTTGCTATCTTTTACTAAATTATAAAGATAGCTCTTTACTTAGGGAAAAAAGTCTATTTTATACATAATTACAGTGAAATGTTAAGTATTACTGCCGCAGTTTTATATTTATGTTACTAGGATGGTAGTTATACAATTTATCATGTTTTTATGGGTCTGTAGGTGGAAACACAGTATATGATATAAAACATATTAGGCTTAGGTATTTTCCAACACATTAAAAGTAGATATTTTAAGCAATGGAGGCTATGCATTTTCCCTGACCAGTAGTGGCTGACCAGTAGCTAGTGTTTAACCTCACAGAGCTCAGTGTGACATAGTTTGTAGATTCTTTTTTTGCTTTCCTATTTGGGGATTTTTTAAAACTTTTTTAAGAATTTTATAAAACTATCTCCTTAAAGAAATTTTAGAATGGTTAGTGGTTATATACTGTTGTTTTATGAATGTCACTTATTTCTGCCTTGTGGTCATAAAACCAATGAAAATTTGTGACGGTTAATGTTAAATGAAAATTTAGAGATTAAATGCTATTCTGTTGATAATAAAATAACTTTAATTCTTTTCTATACATAGAGTACCATAGGGTCACATAAGACCCATCCTCTTCCTTAGAATTTCTTTATAGTTTTCTTGCCTTTGGCATATTCATTTCATTATTCCCAGCCTTAATTTCTTCCTTCCTAGCAGAAGTAAGCCTATCTTTCCTCATATTCGTAGTTGTATATTACCAAGTATAATATAGGCAGATAAACTAGTAAGTTATTGACTAGCTTGTTAGAGTGTTAAAGAAACCAAGGCTGGCTTCATCCTTTCCTTGGCCCATAGATTTCTTTGATCTAATCCTTGGATAGTACATGAATCTTGCTTTCCTGTTTCATAAATACTGCCTTTGGTGACAGGGTTGTCCAACTAAGAGTGTGGATAGTGCAGCAAGAATGCACCCTCATTTATCACAAGGTAAGTAAATGAGAGTTCCTTACAGGTGAGCAGCCACAGCACATACACAAATGTAATGTAACAAGTTTACAGTACACCATCCTTCATGCTGGGGACAGTGTTGGCTCACCTCTAGGTCAGAAAGTTCTTTACTGTGGCTTTATTATAGTTCAAAAGATTTCTGATCATCTTAGTAGCCATAAAATTATTTTTCTAGATAAGCTTGTAAAGCAATTATTATGCAGAAATAATTTCCATTTAATAAATTAAAGGGTGGTTATTTATGCAAATCAAAAAGAGGAAGAGGAAAACTATGGTTTTCAATAACTGATACTGAGAAAATGGGCTACTTTGTTTAAAAAAAAAAAAACGCTTTAACTTACGGTCTTCATCCTGTGCCAAGTCAAATTCTAGATGAGTAAGAACATAGTTATTTTAAGACAAATAAAAAGCTAAAACAGAAGTATATGTAATTATTATGTGATTATTATTTAATTCCATAAACAGCCTTTCTGTGCCTAAAATAAGTTAGGTACTTTTATGGATCCATAGGGAAACACTAACACATTGGAAAACTGGGCAAGGGATATAATAATTTACAGAAAATTATGGTACAATACCGTAATTTTAATATCATTCAGTGGAGTATTGATTATGATACTAAGATACCCTTTTTAAAGGTGTCTAGAAAAGCTTCACAGTAACATTTGCTAGGAATCTTCTTAGAAAGCAAATTTCAGTAGGCTTTGAGAATCCTGAAAATATTTATTCTAAATGTTTTCTTTTTAAACTCTCTTTCATGTCTCTGACTGTCCTTTAAGAAAGTCATTCAAGGCCGGGCACGGTGGCTTACGCCTGTAATCCTAGCACTCTGGGAGGCCGAGGCGGGTGGATCGTCTGAGCTCAGGAGTTCGAGACCAGCCTGAGCAAGAGCGAGACCCCATCTCTACTAAAAAATAGAAAGAAATTATCTGGCCAACTAAAATATATATAGAAAAAATTAGCCGGGCATGGTGGCGCATGCCTGTAGTCCCAGCTACTCGGGAGGCTGAGGCAGTAGGATCGCTTAAGCCCAGGAGTTTGAGGTTGCTGTGAGCTAGGCTGACGCCACGGCACTCACTCTAGCCCAGGCAACAAAGCGAGACTCTGTCTCAAAAAAAAAAAAAAAAGAAAGAAAGTCATTCAAGATGCACATAAACATTTTGTTCCCAGGTTATTGCTGTAGTGTTATTTTTAGGAGGGAAAATTAGAATCACCAACCTTTACGATAATGTTAGCACTAAATGGATTGCAGTATATCCATATAATGGAATATTATACACTATATAAAGTTTTTAAAGAATATTTAATCTCATAGAAATTTACTAAGTAAGTCAGTAAGTAGTATATTAAACTAAATGTGATTCCAGTTGTATATCCATAGGGAGATACTTCTGGAGGTGGAATTGTGTAGTGGGTTTCAGATATCCGCCCTCCTCCTTTCAGGACTGATGGCACCAGTGCCCCCAGCTGCTGTGAGTGTTAGAACCCCCTTGCACGAGCTCTCCCCCTGCGGGGAGGGCCACCCCAGTGCCCAAGCTCCGGTGGTGCAGTTGCCTCAGTGTCAGCGCTCAGCCCTCCCTCTGCCCCGTCCTGCCTCTCGTGCCTCACGGGTGGCATTGAGAGCACTCCCCACAAGCCTGCGTGAAATCTGAGTCTGTTTCTTTAGGAATCTGACCTTTAATAGATTACAAGGGATGTCTGTTTTCTTTTCCTTCTACATTCAGTGTTGTCTTTTGTTTAAAATCAGGCAAAAACACTATTTAGAAAGAAAGGCACCTTAAAAAATGGGGGACTCTCTTCTGTACATGATATTTAAGGCTAGATATAGGAACTTCACCTCATTCCAGATTATGTGTTAAGACAGTTTTAAATGTTAGATTTTTTTTTATTCATCCAGCAGAAATGGTGCTTTTAAACATGTGTATGTAACATAATGTTTGCGATTTGTGTTGTAGTGTAAAGAGCTGGCCAAGTCCAAGGCAGAAGTGGCCTGCATCGCAGTGTATGAAACAGACGTGTTTGTTGTTGGAACCGAAAGAGGACGTGCTTTTGTCAATACCAGAAAGGATTTCCAAAAAGATTTTGTAAAATACTGTAAGCATTGTATTTTTTATCTTTTGTATTTCATAAATTTTAAGCCTAGTTATTTATATATGGCAAGTTATATTTTCTTCTAAAACAGAATGAGATTTATACTAAAAAAGACTTTCTGAAATATTCATGAAGATACTTCAAAATGTTCAAAATAAGTCACTGAAATACTAATATGTAAGGATAAACACTGAAGAGTTTGAGAAAAATGATAAATTTTTAATGTACTGTGTTTGCTTGGTGTTACTCTGGATTGGTGGAACACCATTAGAGACGTGGTAGAGAAATTGTGAATTGATTAAAGGTCTTACTCAGATAAGCTGTTCTTTTCTTGACAAATGTTTGGTGTGTTGAAAACAAGTCTTTCACTGTGCAAATGAGTTTGTTTAAGCACCATGTAAAGTTAAACAGTTCTTCCTAACTCCCTCAATGGAATCACCTTATCAGAGTGTAATGAGTTGTGTAATCCTCCGTCTGGGAGCAGTGGTGAGCTTATCTGACAAAATAAGTGACACACAGTAGAGAAATTTACTATAGGGTGTTAATACCTGTGGTCTTTCACTGCATGACAGTTTTCATAGTGTTTAACCTAACACTGTCGTTTTATATTAACTCACTGATAACAGCATTTTCTTAAATTTGGAAAGGGACCAAAGGTTGAATGTCTACAGGCACATAATACATGCAGACGTACCCTACAGTGGCCTCTAAGTATTTGAGTGAAAGGAAGAGTCCCGCATCTCTTACTTTAAATCAAAAGCTAAAAATGATTAAGCTTAGTGAGGAAGGCATGTCAGAAGCTGAGACTGGCTGAAAGCTAGGCTTAGCCAAGTTGTGAATGTAAAGGACAAGTTTTTGAATGAAATACCAAGTGCTATTCCAGTGAACACACCAATTACAGGAAAGCAGAACAACTGTATTGCTGATGTGGAGAATGTTTGAGGGGTCTGGATAGAAGGTCAAACCAGGCACAACATTCCCTTAAACTAAAACCTAATCCAGAGCAAGGTCCTCTTTTCAATTCTGTGATGCCTAAGAGAGGTGAGGAAGCTGCAGAAGGAAAGTTGAAAGCTAACAGAGTTTGGTTCATGAGGTTTATAGAAAGAAGCATCTCCTTAGCATGACTGTGTAAGGTGAAGCAGCAAATGATGATGTATTAACAGAAGCTGCAGCAAATTATTCAGAAGATCTAGCTAAGATCATTGATGAAGATGGCTACACTAAACTACAGATTTTCAATGTAGACAAAACAGCCTTATATTGGAAGAAGATGCCATCTAGGACTTTCCTAGCTAGAGACAAGTCCATGTCTGCCTTCAAAGCTTTAAAGAACAGGCTGACTCTTGTTAGGGGCTAATATAGCTGGTAACTTAAAGTCAGAGCTCATTTACCATTCTAAAAATCCTAAGGGCCTTAAGAATTATGCCACATCTACTCTGCCTGTGCTCTAGAAATGGAACAACAAAGCCTGGATGACAGCACATCTGTTTGTAGCGTGGTTTACTGAATATTTTTAGCCCTTTTGAGACCTACTGCTCAGAGAAAAAGATTTCTTTCAAAGTATTAATATTACTGCTCATTGACAATGCACCTGATCACTCAGGAGCTCTGATGGAGATGTGGAAGGAGATTAATGTTGTTTGGATGCCTGTTAACATAACATCCATTCTGCAGCCCAGGGGTCAAGGAGTAATTTCAACTTCCACGTCGTGTTATTTAAGAAATACATTTTGGTTGGGCTCGGTGGCTCATGTCTATAATCCTAAAACTTTGGGAGGCTGAGGTGGGAGGATTGCTTGAGCCTAGAAGTTCAAGACCAACCTGAGCAAGAATGAGATATCATTTCTACAAAAAACTAGAAAAATTAGTCGAGGGTGGTGGCATGTACCTGTAGTTCCAGCTACTTGGGAGGCTGAGGCAGGAGGATCACTTGAGCCCAGGAATTTGACGTCACAGTGAGCTATGATTGTGCCACTGTGCTCTAGCCCAGGTGACAGAGTGAGACCCTGTCTCTAAAAATAATTTTTTTTTTTTGTAAGGCTAGAGCTGACACACATAATGATTCCCTGGATGGATCTGGGTGCAAAGTAAATTGAAAACCTTCTGGTGGATAGGATTCACCATTCTAGATGCCATTAAGAACATTCGTGATACATGGGAGGAGGTCAGAACATCAACATTAACAGGAGTCTGGAAGAAGTTGGTTCCATCCCTCATGGATGACTTTGAGGACTTCAAGAGTTCAGTGGAGGTAGTTTGTGGTGGAAATAGCAAGAGAACTAGAATTAGAAGTGGAAGAGGACTGAATTTTTTCACTCTCATGATCAAGCTTTAATGGATGAGGAATTGTTTGTCACAGATGAGCAAAGAAAGTGGTTGCTTGAAATGGAATCTACTCCTGGTGAAGATACTTTGAACATTGTTAAAATGACAACAGAGGATGTAGAATATTCCATAAACTTAGTTGTTAAAGCAGCGGTGGGGTTTGAGAGGACTGACTCCAATTTTGAAAAAAGTACTGTGGGTAAAATGCTATCAAGTAGGCTGGGCGAGGTGGCTCACACCTGTAATCCTAGCACTCTGTGAGACTGAGGCGGGAGGATCGTTTGAGCTCAGGATTTCAAGACTAGCCTGAGCAAGAGTGAGACTCTGTCTCTACTAAAAATAGAAAAATTAGCCAGGCGTTGTGGCCTGAGACTATAGTCCCAGGTACTTGGGAGGCTGAGGCAGGAGGATCGCTTGAGCTCAGGAGTTGGAGGTTGCAGTGAGCTATGATGACACCTCTGTACTCTACCTGGGACAACGGAGTGAGACTCTGTCTCAAAAAACAAACAAACAAACAAAAACTTGTCAAGCAGCATTGCACACTACAGAGAAATCTTTTGTGGAAGGAAGAGTCAACATAAATCATAAATTTTACATGTGGTGGGAAACTAAAAAATTTTTTATGACTTTGCTTTATTGTGATATTCACTGTATTGCGGTGGTCTGGAACTAGACCTGCAATATCTCCAGTGTGTGCCTGTGTGTCTCTAAGATCTAAACTTTAGATTCAATTTATGATAAGCTGAACAAATTACTAGTGGATAGAAAGTTTTGTTAATTCATTAATTTCAATTAGCAATTTTATTTTTAGTCTTTTTTCAAAAACATCTATCCCCTGCCAGTCTGTCTCCCCCCCACCAATAATCTTTAAAGCTTTATGTTGGTAATCTATTTTTAAGATTTTGTTAATATTTCTTATCATTTTGAGAAATTTTAAGGCCTGGATTATGTTTGTATATTTCCTTATACTAACGTTGTTTTGATTATGTGTATATCAGCTGCCATCTGTCCCATGAATGGTCTAATCCCACTGGCAGCTGTGTTTGTATTCCCCTTCCCTATATTTCCTGTGCCGATGTGTGTTCTCCAGTTGTTTGAACTAAGCATTAGGGGACTTGTCCTTAGATGCAAATTGTAGTCCCTGCCCATTGGTATTCATGCTTTGTTTTCGTTACTAATAATTTGACGCCATGGAGAATAGTTTTTATATATAATTCCTAAGTGCCTGGTATTTACTTGTATGTAGATAAGGAGCAGTAGTGGTCTTCTAAAACATAATCGATTTATGACATAGTTTTAGAAATTCTTTGGGAGAATTTTAAGCCCTTTTCTGGGGTTTAGAAAAGTGCTGTTCAATAGAAGTAAATATAATGTGAGTCACATAATTTAAAACTTTCTACTTACGACATTAAAGAAAAGTAAAGAGAAATGTGAAATACTTTAATTTACTATATCGAAAATATTTCAACATGTAATCAATACAAATTATTGTTGGGATATTTGGCATACTTCTTTTTTTGTACTAAGTCTTCAAAATCCAGAGTGTATTGTACACAAAACAACTTTGGCTACATTTCAAGTGCCACATGAGTGTAATGGTTATTGTGTTGGACTTTGGAAGCCTAGAATGTTTTTTTGTAATGATAATCTTCCTGTATTTGTATGGGTAGGTGATAAATTACTGTTATCTTTTCTTTTTAAAACTACTAGTACAGTAGTATTTGCAGTATTTTTAGTTACAGGTATGCTTATTTCAGAGATAATTGCCATTTTATATTCACTTTCATTCAAGTCATTTATGTCTTTTAGTTTTTTTTTTCTTTTTCTTTTTTTAACTGAGATCCTTCCTTCTGAATAGGTTTCTATTTTAAAAATTCCTTCATAATATTTTTTGTTTTTTGTTTTTATAATAAATCATAAACGTTAGGATATAGGAAAAATATTCTTACTAAAGGCCAAATACATATTAAGATAATGGGTATGGATCTTTTATATTATCAATTGTTTTACAGGTGTTGAAGAAGAAGAAAAGGCTGCAGAGATGCACAAAATGAAATCTACAACCCAGTCGAATCGGATGAGTGTAGATGCTGTAGAAATTGAAACACTCAGAAAAACAGTTGAGGACTATTTCTGCTTTTGTTATGGTAAAAGCAATACAGTTTAATTTTCTAAAAGATACATTATATAATTGAGTTTTCTAAAGGGTAGATTACATGATTGATTTAACAATCATCTAATATACATTTTAAAAAGTTAAATGGATTAATTCCCAAATACTGGGTTAATATTAGGAACAACCTTACTTTCCACTTCCATGTTGGAGGAACCCAGAAAGATTATAGCTGTTTAAGCTGTTTCTTTTTGACATGGGTGCTCATCTCTCCAATACCCTGCACAGCCACCCGTTTTAATCCAGTCACATGGTAAAACAAAGCTCTTACAAGAAAACTATGAAAGGAGGAGGGGCTTTATGGTGGGGCTATATGTAAAATTTAACTCTGGAATGGGGTTTCTAGCATCTGTGGCGCTCACTGCCTGCTGTACACAGACAGGCTGAAGAATACACCTATTTGTGAATGAAGGGTGTATTTACCTGATAAGTTTTCAATGAGAATATTAGCAGAAATTTTCTGTTTTTTTTTGGTAACAGTTGCATTTCTCAGCCTCCAATATTCTGAGGCCAAATTGTGTATTAGAATATAGCAGGATGGGACCGTCTGAAAGAAAGAATAGTACAAGGAGTCAGCCATTGTTCTCCCCTTTTGTGTAGGCTTTAAAGTAAAGTATTTTATATACTTTTCATTTTGGCCCTTAGAACTTCTGCTGATGGGTAATAGGACCCTGTAGTATTTCAAAGTAGATTTGAAATCAGATATTACAAAAAAGCACTAGTATAGTTTATTAAGCCCTGATAAACCTAGTGATGATTTAGTTCTTTCATCTTGCCATTTAATGATGTTTATCTTCATTCTCCCTCCCCCAGGGAAAGCTTTAGGCAAATCCACAGTGGTACCTGTTCCATATGAGAAGATGCTGCGAGACCAGTCGGCTGTGGTAGTGCAGGGACTTCCAGAAGGAGTTTCCTTTAAACATCCTGAAAATTATGACCTTGCAACCCTGAAATGGATTTTGGAGAACAAAGCGGGGATTTCATTCATCATTAAGAGGTGAAGTGCTTTCTCCCTTCATATCCATCAATAGCTTATTCATATAAATTTGAATATTCAGCTTATTTTAATATATTTTAAAAATTCTTATTTAATGCAGAAGTCATTTAAATTTATGCTTTCTAATACTTTTGTGTATTCATATATTTTGTTTTGTTTTGTTTTAATGCAGACCTTTCCTAGAGCCAAAGAAGCATCTAGGTAAGTGATTGCTTTGTTTACGTGATGGCTGGCTGGGTTCCTAAACCCACTTTGCCAGATTTTAATAAATTTTAATTGCTGCTCTTTTCTTTTCTTTGAGAACATAATGTAAGGCATTTTGTTAAGATGTTCATATAAACCAAGAAAGGTTCATTGAGCTGAGAAGGAAAGCCTTGTTTTTTTGTTTTCAGCTCAGCTCCTTTCTTCATGTATAAGATATCTACTATCTTAGACAAGGTAGCATGAAAAAGTCATATCCCAGGTTTGTCATCATTTCCTAGAATGATGAGTAGGATTTAATTTGCCTAATGTCATCGAACAGGCAAGGCATTATTGGGCACGGGATTGGGTGGGGATGGGATACACAACCGTGATAAGCATTACAGCTTTTGAGTGCTGGTAGTCTAATGCAAGAGACAACGTGCCTAAAATGACCATGGCAAGAGCATAACATCCATAGTGTGAGAACCCGTTCAGGGAAAGTGCTGGAAATGCATCAGAGGTTGGATTCATTTGGTAGTTCAGGAAGGATGTCATGGGTAAGAGGGCATTTGGATGAGCCCTTGAAGAACGAGGAGGATGTCAACAGGTCTTCCTTAGGGATGTCTAGCTGTGTCATTTGAAGAGAAAATATGTTAAGAAAGTAGCTAGGTTTATTTGAGACTTTTGAAAGTAAATAACCAGTATCATTGGAAACGTTTTAACCAAGGATAAAAGGAAAAAATAGTGTATATATATATATATATACACACACATACATTTTGTTTTGTTAATCTTTGTATTAGTCTCACTGTGGTGAAAAGGTTTTTTAGTAGCTTTATTGAGGTGTAATTCACATGACATAAAATTTACCCGTTCTAAGTGTATAATTCATTGACAGTAAATTTACAGTTTTAAAAATTTTTGAAGTTGCACAACCATCATCACAGTCTAATTTTAGGATGTTTTCATTATCTCTACCTCTTATTTCATGAATGTTATAGAATTGAAATATACAGTATGTATCCTATTGAAGTTAGCTTTTTTCAGTGAGCAGAATTCACTTGAGGTTCATCAAAGTTGTTGGGTGTATCAATAGTTCATTTTTATTGCTGACCATTAAGCACTCCATTGTATGAATGTATTACCTGTTTATCCATTGATAGATATTTTGAGTTTTTTCTACTTTTGGTTATTATGAATAATGCTACTATGAACATACTTGTACAAGTTTCTGTCTGGACACACACCTTAATTTCTCTTGGTTATGTACCTAAGAGTGGAATTGCTGGATTGTAGGGTAAATTAATTCTTAACTTTTAAGAAACTGCCAAACTGTTTTCCAAAGTGGCTGCACCAATTTATATTCCTGCCAACAGTGTCAAGGTTCCAGTTAAGGGGTGTAAAGTGGTATCTTGTTTTGGTTTTTTCATTTCCGTAGTGACTGTTGATGTCGAGCATCTTTTCATGTGCTTATTGGCCATTCATATATTTTTTTTGAGAAATATCTATTTAGAGCCTTTTCCTGTTTTTAAGTTGGGTTTGTCTTTTTATTATTGAGTTGTAAGACTTTTTTAATATAGTCTTGATACAAGTCCTTAATGAATAGATGATTTGCAGATATTTTCTCCATTTCTTTGAGTTGTCTTCACGTGCTTGATCCTTTAAGGCACAAAAGTTTCAAATTGATGAAATCTTTTCAATCTATTCTTTTGTCATTCATGCTTTTAACTTCCTATTTAAGAAACCATTGCCTAACCTAAGAGCATGAGGCTTTGCCTTGTATGTTTGCTTCTGTAAGTTTTATAGCTTTAGCTCTTAAATTTAGATCATAGTTCATTTTGAGTTAATTTTTGTAGATTGTACAAGGTGTAAGGGTATAAATTTATCCTTTTGCTTGTGAATATCCAATTATTCCAGCACAGTTTGCTGAAAGACTTCTCTCCCTGGATTGCCTTGTCATGTTTGTTGAAAGTCAGTTTACCCTGACTGTGTTTATTTTTATTTCTGGGTCTTCTACATAGCAAATCGTGTTGTGTAAGAATCAAGACAATTTGCTGCTTCCTTTGCAGTCAGAATGCCTTTATTTCTTACTCTTGTTGCTCTGGCTAGAATATTAGTATTGGATAGGATTGACCATAGCGCAGGCATCACCTGGTGATATCAGGAGGAAAGCATTCAGCCTTTCACCAGTAAGTATGCTGTTAGTAGTAGGGTTTTTGTATATGTCCCTTTTAAGATTGCAAAAGAGATTTGTCATTTTTATATTAAAATTCAGACATAAAAGTTTTTGAAAAATGAATTTTTAAAATTGATTTAAAAATTGTACATACTTATTGTGTAAAACATGATGGTATATACATTATGGAATGGCTAAATCAAGCTAGTTAGCATATCCATTATCTCACATACTTATTTTTTTTGTGAAAATTCATATGTTTTTGTGATCAATATTTTTTTCCTGGAAGTGTTTTAGATTGGCCTAGTCTGCCAATTATATTTTGTGAAGTCTTTTGTTTTTTTCCTAGAAACTTATTTTGAGACCTGGGGGCCTGGTTGGTAATTAAAAAATAGTTTTATAGGATGTTTTGTAACAAGTGCCCCAAGTGGGTAGGTTTGTGTGATTCAGCTTTTTGCTTTACCAACTCTCAAGGTATAATTAAAATGTTGTCATTGTGATGGTATTTTATTTTCCAGTTTGTTTTAAAACTCGTGCAAATTTAATGAGGTATAATTGACATGTGACAAATGACAAGTATTTAAGGTACACAGTTTGGTCGGTTTTGACCTGTGTGTGCTCTGTGAAACCATCTCCACAGTCAGAATGATGAACATCCCCTTGTTCCCAAGTTCCCTCAGGCCCATTGGTGTTTCTTCCTTCTGCTACTGCCTGCTCCGTTCCCAGGCAGCCACTAATGTTCTTGCTGTCACTGTGGATTTGTTTGCATTTTCTAGATTTTTATATAAATGGAATCTTATTTTTATTTTTTGGTCTGGCTTCTTATTTTTTAACTTATCCATGTTGTTTCATGTATCAATAGTTTGTTGCCTTTTTTTTCTTTTTTTTTTTTAAAGAGACTGGATCTGTGCCTGGCTAGTTTTTGTCATTTTTTAAGACATAGAGTCTCACTATGTTGTCAGGCTGGTCTCAAACTCCTGGCCTCTAGTGATCCTCCCACCTCAGCCTCCTGAGTAGCTGGGATTACAGACCTGTACCACCACATCTGGCTCCATTTGTTCTTTTGTAATTGCCTAGTAGCATTTCAATGTTTGCATTTTTATCAGTATTATGATATAATTTGTTTACTCATTCACCTGGTGATGAAAATTTGGGTTGTTTATATTTCTTGGCTATTGTAAAGAAAGCTGCTATGAATATTTGATTGCAAGTTTTTATCTGGACATATGTTTTCATTTCTTCTGGGTAAATGCCTAAATTGAAAGGGCTGGACTGTCTGGTAGTTGAAAGTTTAACTTTTTGGGAAACTACCAAACTGGTTTTTGAAGTGATCATTCCATTTTACATTCCCACCAGCAGTGTATGAAAGTTCAAGTTTTTCTACATCTTCATCAACATTTGGTGGGGTCAGTGTTTCTCTTTTTCTTTTTCTTTTGCAATTTTTAAATTGAGGTAAATTCACATAACATAAAATTTACTGTGTTAAAGTGTACAATTCAGTGGTTTTTAGTATAAGTTGCGAAACTATCTAATTCCAGAACATTTCTATCTCCCCAGAAAGAAACCTCATACCTGTTTGCAGGCACTCCTTTCCAGTTCTTCTGAGCCAGATGTATTCTTACTCGCAATCTGTATCATCATTTATACATCAGTCTTTTTCTACTTATTCTGCCTTACTAGAGAAATGGCATATTTCTGTATTTCTCTCACTGACAAAAATAAGAGCTTTTTCATTAAAAGGAGGGTGCTGGTGGGTGAAGGAATGAAAAGCTGTTAGGTGATTGTCATCACTATTTATCTACCTTATAGGAGAGAGCAAAGTGTACTGTTTTGTAACTACTGCATTGCTTTTTCTAGTATAACCCAAAGCTGCAAAACCCAGCCCTACCCCCAGTTATTCTGTATTAAAGCTTTCAGAAATATTAGTTATATTTGAAGTGTTAAATGAAACTAAATCTAATTTTTTTTTTTTTTTTGTACATAGGTGGTCGTGTGATGGTATCAGATGCTGAAAGGTCAATACTATCTCCAGGTGGAAGGTAAAACCTAATTTCATCACTACTGTTAGACTTCCACACCTCACAAAGTCTTAGTTTTTAGATTATTGGGATGTTAGAATATTAAAAATGCCTTATGTCACACATCTCAAAGTTTAATATGCAGTTAAATCATTTGGGGATCTTGTGAAAATGCACTTTTTGACTTGGTCGTTTTGAATAGTAGTGTTTCCTAGGTGAAGCTGATGTGATTGACCACACTGTGAATCAGAAAGCCTTAAAGTGGAAAGTTAATATGCTACTCTATAGTATTTATTTTTTTCTCAAAAGGTAGATTGGAATTAAAGCTCTCAATTCAGTTGACAACTCTTATTTATGCAAGAAATAAATATGTAAATGTTAAGTTGAGGCAGTTTTGCATTCACCTTGGTCAGGTGAGTGAGAGTATACTTTGAGATCCAGCATATTGGAATAGTGTGTGAGTGGCTTTCACCATTGCATAGCTTGAATCAGGTTTCCTTCTCCTTTCAGTTGTGGTCCCATCAAAGTGAAAACTGAACCCACAGAAGATTCTGGTATGTACTAGTGCTTTTAGAATCAATTGTGAATTTAAGGAAGACTTTTCCTTGGGTTAGAAGGTATCTTTTTGACTCAATTATTGTATTGTTTTGATGAGAAATGGGCAAGCACTACAAATTCCAAGTGTGACATTATTTGTTAATGTTATCATATTATACTGAAACCTAAAAAGAGACTTTGCTTAATAAGTGGTAGCCGGAAGTTCTTTGCTAATTACACATGTTTATAGATTATACAATTATATAAGCATAATGTAAAAGGTCAACTAGTTCTATAGTGCTTTTTAAAAAAATCAGTATAATACCCTCTTAATCTCCTTTTTCCCTTTGCACTCCCATTTTCTACACTCCAGCGAAACCATTTTCGACTCTAAGGTGTCTTTGGTATCTAATTCCTTATTTTTAAGTATCATACTTACCGTGTTATTTCATGTAGGGTTTTTTTGGATAGATTTATTGAGATATAATTTATATACCATAAAATTCACCTGTTTTAAGTGTAAAATTCAGTGATATTAAGTAAATTAACAGTTTTGCAATGATCACCACAATCTCATTTTAGAACATTTCCATTACCCCACATAGAAACCTGATGTCCATTTGCTATCACTCCCTGTTGCCATAACTAATCTAGTTTTAGTTTTTATAGATTTGTCTTATGTGGACATTTCATATAAATAGAATTATACACTATATGGTAGGTATATTGCATAATTCTGATCATGTTTTTAGATTCATTAAAGAATGATTTAGCATTTATGAGTAGTTTATTTCTGAATATTATTCCATTGTATGAATAATACTACCTTTTCTTTATCCATTTATCATTTGATAGACATTTGGGTTTCCATATTTGACTATTTTAAATAACACTACTATGAACATCCACATACGCATTTTTGTGTGGAAATGTTTTCATTTCTCTTGGGTAGATAAGTAGGAGTGGATCGGTGAGTTCTATGGTAACTCTGTTTGACTTTTAAGCAACATACCATTTTATGTTCCCTCCAACAGTATAGGAATGTTTCCGTTTCTCTTTATCTTGGTCAACACTTTTGTTGTTTGACTTTTCTTTTTTTCCCACTGTCCACAGTATTTGTTAATTGTTTATTTATCAAGAGGAACTGTTCCTCAGCCCACATATTCATAGCTCAGGAACACAGGTCAGTGACAGACTTCTGTGTAATTCAACCCAAAGAAATTTTTTATATTCCAGAATCACTTTGCACTTTGAAAGATACCAGCCTTCCTCATCTCCTCGGAATCTTTCATGGAATCATAATTTCTGTAGAAGTCCATGTATGCCTTCTTTCTTGGTTCAGCCACAGCAAACTTACAGAGAGCTGCAATCCCCAGGGATACAGTGAATGCTGCAACAACATGAAACCACAGATAATATGCATGGATATGCCTGGCCAGGAGGCCATGCATCTGAGGTTTCATCAGAGCATTGGAAGCCATGGTAGTAGTTAGTGTTCTTGATGGATATGCCAACCTCAACACATCCTTCCTAGCTGAGGAAGAAATGAACTGCCTTTTTTTTTTTTTTTAAAAAAAGAGATGAAGTCTTGCTCTGTCACCCAGGCTGGAGTACAGTGGCACAATCATAGCTCACCATAGCCTCAAACTCCTGGGCTCAAGCAATCCTCCTGCCTTGGCCTCCCAAAGTACTGGGATTACAGGTGTGAGCCAGGGCATCTGGCCTTGTCTGTCTTTTTTATTATAGCAGTCCTAGTGGGTGTGAAGTGGTATCTCATTGTGATTTTTCTTTTTCAGTTTTTTTAAAAACTGAGCAGAAAGTAGAGAGTTCCCGTATATCCTCTGCCCCCACACATATATAGACTCCCCTGAACTATGAACATCTTTCGTCAGAGTGGTACGTTTGTTACTGTCCGCAAACTATGTTGACCCATCATTATTACCCAAAGTGCATAGTTTACATTAGGCTTTCTCTTGGTGTTGGATTTGCTGTGGGTTTTGACTAATATATAATGACTTGTATCCATTGTTACAATATCACACAGAGTAATTTCATTGCTCTAAAAATCCTGTGTGCTCCACCTATTCATTCCTCCCTCCCCTGAACCCTTGGTAATCTTTTCACTGTCTCTATGGTTTTGCCTTTTCCAGAATTTCATATATTTTGGATATCGTAGTGATTTTAAATTGCATTTCCCGAATGATTATTGATGTTGAGCATATTTTCATGTGTTCACATATCTTCTTTGGTGACATGTCTATTTAAATGTTTTGTCTATTTTTAAATTGGGTTGGTTTTTTTTTTTTTCTTTTGCCAGTTGTAAAAATTCTTTATTCTGGATATAAGACTTTTATCAGAAATAAGATTTCACAAATATTTTTTCTAATCTGTGGCTAATTGTTTCATTTTCTTTTTGGTTGTGTCCCTGAAGTTCAAAGTTTTTAATTTGATGAAATTGAGTTTTTCAAGTGTTTTTTTTTTTTTTTATTGTTTATCCTTTTGGTGTTGTGCCTAGAAAATCTTTGCCCAACCTAAGATTACAAAGACTTACACTTAGGTTTTCTTCTTGAAGTTTTATAATTTTTGCTCTTATGTTTAGGTGTAAGATCCATTGTGAGTTGATTTTTATGAATTTTGTGAGGTTAGGGTGTAAATGCATCATTTTGCACATGGATGTACCAGCACCATTTGTTGAAAAGACCATCGTTTCTTTCTGCATTGGATTGCAGGAGCACCTTTGTCAAAAATTAACTGACTTCAGCACTCTCAGTTCTATTCCATTGAACTGTAATGCCTATCGTTTTGTCACTGCCACACTGCATTTCATGTAGATTTAATGTTTGGGTATATCTACCTATTATGATATGGAAAATGAGGTGAGGATATGATTATTTTACAACTTGCGAGTCTTCTTCCCTTTTTCCACTTATATAATTAAATAGATTTTTTTTTTTTTTTGAGACAGAGTCTCTGTTGCCCAGGCTAGAGTGCCATGGCATCAGCCTAGCTCACAGCAACCTCAAACTGCTGGACTCAAGTGATCCTCCTGCCTCAGCCTCCCGAGTAGCTGGGACTACAGGCATGCGCCACCATGCCCAGCTAATTTTTTCTATATATATTTTTAGCTGTCCAGCTAATTTCTTTCTATTTTTAGTAGAGATGGGGTCTCGCTCTTGCTCAGGCTGGTCTTGAACTCCTGACCTTGAGCGATCCTCCCGCCTCGGCCTCCCAGAATGCTAGTATTACAGGCGTGAACCACGGCGCCCGGCCGATTAAATAGATTTTTATTGTTTGAGTTCTTTCAGATTGGATCATGATTTTGGACATTTTACTTGATATTTATTTGCATGGTTTTTTTTTTTCCCTTCCTGAGACAGGGTCTTACTGTGTTGCCCCAGCAGGATTGCAGTGGTGTCACCATAGCTCACTGCAACCTTAGACTTCTGGGTTCAAGTGATCCTCCTGCCTCAGCCTCCCAAGTAGCTGGGACTACAGGTACACAGTACCACACTCGGCTAAGTTTTTCTATTTTTTGTTGAGATGGGGTTTCACTATGTTGCTCAGGCGGGTCTCAAACTCCTGGCTGGGAGTGATCCTCTCTCCGTGGCCTCGCAGAGAGCTAGGATTATTGGTGTGAGTTACTGTGCCTGGCCTGCTCTCTTGTCATGTTTGATTTCTAGGACACAGGTGTTTTTACTTATTTAGGAACATATGGCTCTTCCTGACTTAATTATAATTATATTGGAACTATTTTTTGTTACTCTAGGTCTATGTTAAGAGGATGAAGACCACTTCATCTTTTAAAAATAATACATAATTTTAAAATGTCATTGTATCATTACTAGTAAGGAAGTTTATGATTATCCTTGGTAATTGGAAATGAAAAAATGGATATTTACAGTATTTACTTATTAAAGGAATATATAAACTGTATAACCTGCCCAGAGGCTATCTGTGAGGTCCAGAAATTTTCAGTTGTACAAAACACAATTTCACATCATTAAAAAATAGTCATGTCTCCTGGTTTAACCTCTTGTAGACAATGGGTGTGTTATATCTGGGTGCTCACTGTTGCAGATCCTGCCATTGTGTGGCTTTCTCTATGCTTTCAGATTAGTTCAAAAATTATCTTACATAGTGATTTTCAGATATAGGATTTGTCTAGAAACACAAAGATGATTTTATTAGAAAATCTCAATCACTTTCTCATGTTACTGAGCTAATTAGAAATAATACATCATCTGGGCAGGTGATGAAAAGGCAGCAGATATAAATGGTTGGAATAATATATATAGTTATAAATGCCAGCCTGTCATTATGTTTAATGGTGAACCTCTAGAAGCACTCCCCATGAGACAGAGATGCTTACTTTTACCAGTTACTCACCAGGGTTCTACGATGCATAAACCAGTACGAATAGGGGTTGTAAATGATGAGCAGCATCTTCTTTTGCTGGTTATATGCCTATATAGAAAACCAAACAGAATCATCTAGAAAGCTAATAAAAGCCAAGCATTTATAATCTGACATTACTTCAAGAAGTATTAAAATTCAGATATGATAAAATTTTAGATTAAAAACCCGTCAAAAAATGTTAATGTTTCTTGAAATGCTTTCTAAGCATTACATTTGACTAAAAACCTAAAAATTTTATATGGCAAAATCAGCTAATATGTGTCAGTGGACACTTAAGAGACAGGGTATAACTATTTCCAAGACAAATGACAAAAGGTTGTATTATTTGACTTACAAAGAGCTAATGCAAAAACTAAATGACCAAAGATTAAAGAAACAAGAGAAAATGCTCAATCTAGTTTAAAAAATAGGGATAACAATCAGAGAATCATGTTTTATACTTAGCAGATGGGTAAACATTAAACTTTGCCCATGCCCAGTCTCAGCAAAGAGTTTGGAGAGAAAGGTGAAAGCGTTCTTTATGTGCATATAGATTGTTGCTGCCTTGTGGATGATACATTTTAAGATGCATATATTCTTTGACCAATTGTTACCTAACAAAAATGATCATTAACCTATAGCTCCATTAGTGAAATTCTGGTTGCTAGTAAACACGGTATGATAGATCTATATATATTTATATAGACATCTATAAAATAATAGTACAAGAGAAAGGCAAGATACGGAAGACATAATATTCTTTAAAATTTTTGTTTTTAAGTAAGTTGCATTTTGAAACAATTGAAAGCTAACAATGCTTCTATGTACAGCGTAAGGAACTTTTTCCTGAACCATTTGACAGTTGTCAATATGACGCTCTATGTTTTACTGCTTTCGTGTAAAATTCTTAACAAACAAGGACATTGTCCTGCATAACCGCAGTATAATAAGCAAAATAAGGAAAGTGAATTACTCCCATGCATACATGCATACATTTGCATCTGTATTTATTTGTGTCCTTTATATATATATATATATTGAAGGCCAAAAGCTTATACCTATATGTTTAGTTCCACTCTTAACACCTCAGGGCTTGTTTTTTTCTTCCTTTTTTGGATTTACCATTCTCTTCTGTCATAGAAGCATGACACTCAAATATTCTCAGTGTATTTCTTCATTTCATTGCTTCCCTTGGTTTTAACCCAGGTCTCATTGCCTCCTGCTGCTCCCCTCTGCACCTCGCTTACACTCATGCTCCCTCTTGAGCTGTGGCCACCCTTGCCTGCCCTCATCTGCCTCTGTCCGCCCAACCCTGATCAGTGTCCTCCGCCCTCTGCCATGCTCCCTGGCACAGCTGCCCGCCTTGCTTGGTCCTGTCTCAAGGCATTTGGAGTGAATTGCTGGGGAAAGGGGAAGGGCTGTATTAACTTGTGTGTGTGCATGCATGAATGTGTGAATGAGAACTTTCATGTGTGTAAGTGTTTTCTGGGAGATCTGCAAGAAAGTTGGTGTTGAATTGTCTTCTCTCAGAATAGGTGTTTGAATCTTTTACACTGTTTACTTGTTTCACAGAGGTTTTTCTTTTTTTCTTTCTTATTCCACAGGAAATCTCAGTTTTTTGTTTAGTTTTTAGTGCATTGTACGTCTCTGTATTCTTCATTTACCCTGCAAATTCTTTTAAGATTTTTATTTTTTAGATTTACATTTATAGCCAGGGTCCACTCAGGAGACAGAAGCCATACAAATTATTTGAACAGAGAATATTTAATGTTAAGATTTTTAACTAGTTATAAATTTAACTTTGTAGCCAAAAGGAAAAAAGCAAGGTATCACATATGTAACAATTCCATGAAATGGCTGCCACTCTTAAGCTTTAATTTTGACTTACAGGTGGCATAATGTTTGGCTAGATGGTATAATGTTTGGCTAGAACTGGTGCCTGAGGGGCATGCTGAAGCTGGTACTGGTAGCGTTGGAAACATTACAGACTGGGCCCAGCTGTTGCCATGGGAAGGGCCTGCTTTTGCTAGGCTGCTTTTGCTAGCCTTATCTCCTCGTAGCGTTCCCTGGTGGCAGAGGCTGACAAGGAGCCAGCTGGTGTGCAGAGACTGAGAGGGCAGGTTGCAACAGAGACAACTTGATAATGGCTGGCTCAGGCCACCCCCCTTTGGCTACTCAGCATACATACACACCCTTCTCCAATATTTGAACTTTTGTATAGCAGCAAAACAACTGTTCCCCTCAAATGAGATGCAACTTTACTTCCTACAGATAAATCCATTTTTGTCCTCTCCTCAAAATGGGGAGACATAGCACTCCTACAGCCATTATATCCATTCCTGGGATACTAATTTACTATCCTGTCATAAGCTATATTACTTAGTCCTCACATTCAGTCCTAACTTATTTCAGTGTTCTCTTATCTCAAGTAAATGGTAAAGTAAACCTCCAACAAAACTGTAACATAATAATACACAGGAGAAGAGAGAAAAGTTAATATATGCAAATACATAACATTTACACATTCATAACAAGCAAGGAAGGACTTGCGTAGCTGCTGCAGTTCACATTTCTGCAACTTGTTACAATTTTTTTTGATTTACCTTTTTAAAAATTGATATATAAATTTGTATATATTTATGGAGTACATGTGATATTTGTTTCATGCATAGACTGTCAAGGTATTTAGGGTGTCCATCACCTGAGTATTTATCACTTCTACGTGTTGGGAACACTTCAAGTCTTCTAGCCATTTTGGAATATACAACACATTGTTGATAACTATAGTCACCCTAATCTGCTATCGATTGGCACAAAAATTTATACCTTACTTAGTTCACTACCCAAGATACTATGTTTCCTTTTCCTTCAGCCAGGACCTTAGCTGGGTAAGGTTTTTTATCTGGTTGGGGTGACCCAAACCTTCATTCCTGAAGGGTCTTAATCCCTGGTGAATCTGCCTTTTTTATTTGCTTTAATTTTCCGTTAACTTTTTGTGATGGACACAGAAATACTAAGAGGCAACCCATGGAATGCCCTAGGTTCCAGTGTAGTGTTCTCTGCCCCCATTGTATAGCAGGAAAACAATTTCCTCTTGGTAAATACAGGCAATAGAGTAACACCGTTCTTTGCTTCAGGGATAAACACCCTTTTGTATATCAAGCTGACTCTCTTTTTGAGCTACTTCTCTAGCTGAAAATATTCTTTCCAGATTTCTCAAGTCAGATAGCACCAATTCACTATTTAGTTCATTACGGGATTGGTATGATTATGGTTTAATGTCTTAGTCTGAAATGTGTATTATATTCCCATCCATTGTTCACTTCTTAAACTTGTCTGTGGGTAACCTGCTCCTGAGATGGGGAGAGAATTTAGGACCTGCAATCATACGATAAAATTAGCCTGTGTCTTCATACGTACTTCTCAGTGTCTCTCCCCCCACATGCCGGCACAGGAAGGCTAGTGTGGGCTGGAGTCGGGCATTTCCCTTCCCCTGGGAGGGTCAGTTAGGCTCTGATTAAATAGTTTCTCCTGGCTGGGCGTGGTGGCTCACGCCTGTAATCCTAGCTATCTGGGAGGCCGAGGCAGGTGGATTGCTCAAGGTCAGGAGTTCGAGACCAGCCAGAGCAATAGGAAGACCTGAGACCCGGTCTCTATTAAAAATAGAAAAATTAGCCTGGCATGGTGGTGCATGCCTGTAGTCCCAGCTACTCGGGAGGCTGAGGCAGGAGGATCGCTTGAGCCCTGGAATTTGAGGTTGCTGTGAGCTAGGCTGACGCCACAGCACTCTAGCCCAGGCGACAGAGTGAGACTCTGTCTCCAAAAAAAAACTGTTTCTCCTGAGGGCAGGTGAGGGCAGGCCTTGTGAACAGGAGCAGAATACTCTGGCTTATGGGAAAATGTTTTTTTTTTCCTCCTCCCTGTGCTAGAAGCATGAAGGGACTTTTCTCTGAGATTTACTGTGAAAGCCTGGTAGAGCTCCCAGAGGTAAAACAAAAAAGTGTGGGGGTCTCCTGTGTATGGCTGGGCCCCTCTGGACTTCTCCATACCCAGCCTCCGAAGTTCGTCAGTCTGGTCTTCTGGCCCCAGCACTACTCTGCTCCTGGTGTAGGCTGTGGCTCCCTGTGTTCCCCTGTCTGTCTCTAGTCTTGGGCCAGCGGTTTGCCTTATGTCCACACCTCTTTTTCCGTTTCAAGAAGAGGTGTTAGTATTTCAGTCGTTCCGCTTTTTATTGTTAGGATGAGCAGCAACTTCCAAGTTCCTTACATGCGGAATTGGAAACTAGAAGTTTCGTACGCTGAAATTGGTGTATCATTTCTGTAAGCCCCAGTTGTCTGACCCTGTCAGGCTGTCCAGGAAGGGTTGTTTTTGAAGAGTATATGGATATTATTTTCTTTCTTAAAGATTTTTATTGATGTATAATATAAGAAAATGTGCAGAATATAAGTGTACAGGTCCATAAGTAAAAATTATAGACACTTCTGTAACTTTTCTTTTGAGATGGAGTCTCGCTCTGTCACCTGGGCTAGAGTGTGGTGGCATCAGCCTAACTCAAAGCAACCTCAAACTCAGGCAATTCTCCTGGCTCAGCCTCCCAAGTAGATGAGACTACAGGTGCACGCCACCATGCCCGGCTAATTTTTCTATTTTTAGTAGAGACAGGGTCTCGCTCAGGCTGGTCTCGAATTCCTAAGGTCAATCAATCCTCCCACTTCGGGCCTCCCAGAGTGCTAGGATAACAGGCGTGAGCCACTGTGCCCGGCCCGACATTTCTGTAACTTAACACCCACATCAAGATATAGAACATTAACAACACTCTTAAGAAGGCCCACTGCTGCTGCTCTCTCATTACCCCCTCCCAAAGGCAACCACTTGGTAAATTTTTAATATCATAGAGTTCTTTTGCCCAATTTGACCACCACATAAGTGGAATTATACAATGTGTACTCTTTTATATCTGACTGCAAAGGTCTACTGCAAATTATCTGTCTCAATTGTGGACAAAACTTTATGCAGTGTGCTTTGTACCCTTGCTAAAAGGGAATTTTTAGGAAAATAAATCAATGTATCTCATTATTGAAATGGTTAAACATTGTGCCATCTCTACTCTGCAATGTTGAATCATTAAAACTGCTGTTTACAAGTGTTGTCCAGTGGTTTGTAAAAGTACTTTTAATATTAAGTAACAATGGAGGATGATTAATTTTCTTCAATTCCAAAGATAAGAGCTTGTGTTGGAGAAAAAAAATAGGCAGATAGTCCCAGAATATTAATAGTGGTTAAAATTTTGGCTTGGTTGGGGTTATAGGTCATTTTTACCCCCTGTTACCTAGCAAACTTTTGTCCTTTCAAAGTCTTTAAAATGTGTGTGTGTTACTGTACATTATGGGGAGGGCCCAGGGCTTTCTCAGTTACAATGTGACTGAATGCCCTGACATGTAATCATGTAATTTCATTTGCTTTCACAGGCATTTCCCTGGAAATGGCAGCTGTGACAGTAAAGGAAGAATCAGAAGATCCTGATTATTATCAATATAACATTCAAGGTAACACTATTTAATACAATTGTTCTTTCTAAAAGTTATTGGTGCTTAAAATTAAAATTTATTTATCAATTGCTTGAAGTTCTTAAATATTATTTTATTGATTAGTCCTTGATTGACATATATTTGTAATTTGATCACTAGGCTAAAATAAGAATTCAAAAATGAGGAAATAAAATCAACTCAGACTATCTTTAATGGATGTGTAAAATAGCCATTAGTGTTCTTAAAAGGATGAGGGAAAGTTGTGACACAATTTAGAATTCAGTTCCAGTTTCTAGTGTTACTTGCAAAGCATGAGAAGTCTTCTGAAACTTTAATAGCTCTATTTATGCAACAAAGATAACTATTCCCCAAGCATCATCATTATCTTAAAAATTATAAAATGTAAGACAGTGATAAGTTTTAACTATTTATCCTCTTGTTCCATTATCTTTTTGCTTGATTTTTAAGAAAGAATTAAAGCTCATAATACCACAATGCATTATGCTTTTATGCATTGAGGGGTTCTAGTTAGAAGAATGTTTTCTATTTCTTACAGCTTAATTTTTTTTTTTTTTTGGAGACAGAGTCTCACTTTGTTGCCCAGGCTACAATGCCGTGGCGTCAGCCTAGCTCACAGCAACCTGAAACTCCTGGGCTCAAGCAATCTTTCTGCCTCAGCCTCCCGAGTAGCTGGGCCTACAGGCATGTGCCACCATGCCTGGCTAATTTTTTTTTTAATATATTTTTAGTTGTCCAGCTAATTTCTTTCTATTTTTAGTAGAGACGGGGTCTTGCTCTTGCTCAGGCTGGTCTCGAAGTCCTCAGCTCAAACGATCTGCTCGCCTGGCCAGCTTAATTTTTTGTCATTGCCTAATTACACTACATTAAACATTTAAAGTATGAAATCTGGTTGGTTTTGTCATGTACATAGCTATTAAACCATCTTCACTGTAACCAAGATAATGACATATTCATTAGTCCCAAAAGTTTCTTTGTGTCGCTTTGTAATTCATTGCCTTCCCCAGTCCTCAGGCAACCACTGATCTATTTTCTATCATTTTAGATTAGTTTCCATTTTCTAGAAATTGGTAATGAAATGATAAAATATGTAGTATTTTCTTGGGGCAGGAGAGCAGTGACCTCTTTCATGTCAGACGATTGTTTTGAAATTCACCCGCAGTGTTGTGCAGATCAGTAGTCGATTGCATTTTGTTGGTGATTGCTGTCCAGCCTGTGCCATGGTCTGTGCTTCCCTTTGTCTGTTGATAGCCATTTGGGTCGTTTCCAGTCTGGGGCTGTTACAAATAAAGCTACAGTGAAGAGCTGTGTAAAAAGTTTTTCTGTGGACATATACCTTCATTTCTCTTGAGTAGATATCTAGAAATGGAACAGCTGGGATATATGGTAGGTATTTAAATTTTTAAGAAACTGCCAAACTGTTTTTCAAAGTGCTTATACTATTTTACATTTCTTTTAGCAGCATATGAGAGTTCTAGTTGCCATACATCTTTCCAACACTTGTATTGTCAGTCTTGTTAATTTTAGTCACTTAAGTAGTTGTGTTAGGATCCTTCATTGTGGCTTTAAACTGCATTTGCCTAATAGTCAGGTTTATTTTCTTTAAAAAGATAGTCTTATTGGTTCTGGCGGATTTTGATAGTGTTTTTAATAAACTCATTCTGGCTCATTCTGGTTTGTAATTATGTGAATGTCTGTATACTTATAGTAGACCATGTCATAGTGAATTTCATGTTTTAGCAGTCAATTTTGAAGTTTACCATTGTAATTAGGAATTACATGGCAAAAAGTTTAGATGATTCAAGAGCTGGAAAACATTTAGCCGTTATTGCAACTGTTGGTACCTTACTAGTTTATTTGCATAAAGTTGTAAATACTGTTTAATGAAATAGTTTTAAATATAGATTCTGTTTAATGTTTAAAATAAAGTCTCTTTTTGTTTTTGGTATTGTCTTGGTTAGCATTGCTGTTATTATCAGCCATGATTGTAGAAACTTTTTTCTCCCCTTCTCAGATTTAAGAGGGTGAGTGATTTAAGGTGATGCCTAAGTAAATAAGAAATGGAAATCACATGTTTGTGGAAAGAAAAGATTATCTGAAATGAGAATATATTAAGTGCATTTGAACAAGGTGTGAGCTAGACAATTAGTTTTGTACCTAGCAGGGAAGGTATAGTCCATGCAATGTGGATGTTTTTCTTAATAATTGAGTTTTGCCAAGTGCAGTGGCACCTGCCTGCGATCTCAGCTACTGGGAGGCTGAGGCAGGGGGATAGCTTGAGCCCAGGAATTCAAGACCAGCCTGGGTAACATAATTAGGCCCTGACTGAAAAATTTTTTTTTAAAAATTGAGTTTTGGCAATTCTTCATATATTCTGAATAAAAGTCCTTTGTGATGTGATCTGCAATTAGTTTAATTTGACCAAGTCCAACTTACTGATTTTTGTATGGATTGTGTCTTAAGTGTCATATTGTAGAAATTTTTGACTAACCCAGAATCCCAAAGATGTTCTTTTATATTTAGAAACATTTTATAGTTTTACACTTAGGTCTTTGTTTAATTTTGAGCTAATTTTTGTCAGCAAAATACTCAGTGCAAGGTACCGAGTTCAAAATTTTGCACACAGATATCTAATTTTTTAAGCATCATTTGTTGAAAAGACTGTTCTTTACCTGTTGGATTACCTTTGCATCTCTGTCAATTTCTGGAGCGTATTCTGTTACATTGATGTATGTGTCTGTCCTTTCACCAGTATTACACTGTCTCAAATACTATATATAGGTTTATAGTAATTCTTGGAATCAGATTATGAGCATCCTCCAACTTTGTTCTTGTTCAAACTTTTATCTCATCCAGCTCCTTTGCTTTTCATAGGAATTTTTAAAAATCAGCTTGTCAGTTTGTTCAAAAAAGCCCGTGGGAATTTTGATGGGGATTGTGCTCCATCCATAGATCAAATTTGGTTGAAGAGCTTAATAATAAGCCTTTCTATGCATGAACATGGTATATGTATCTTTTCTATTTAATTCTTCCATTATCTTTTTCATCTGTGTTTTGTTTTCAGTTTATAGGTCTTATATATATTTTGTAAAATTTATATCTATGTATTTTATGTTTTTGGTGTTACTATAAAAGATAGTGTCTTTTTTACATTTCGGCTTCTATTTATTGCTAGTATATGGAGCTCAAACTCCTGGGCTCAAGCAGTCTTTCCAACTCAGACTCCTGAGTAGCTGGGGTTACAGACACATACCACCATGCCTGGCTAACCTGTTTCTTTTGACCTAGCTAAATTCATTTGTTAAAAGCTCTAGTAACTTTTTGATAAAATCATTGGGATTTTTTTTTTTATTTAGACAGTTGTATCCCCTGTAAACCGAGACAATTTTATTTCTTGCTTTTTAGTCTCTATGTTTCAAATTTCTTTTTCTTGTGTTATTGCACTGATTAGACCTCTAGTTTTATGTTGAATAGTAGTGGTAAGAGCAGACATTCTTACCTTCTTGACATTACGAGGAAATCATTCCATTTGACAACTGTGGATTTTTGTAGATACACTTTGTCAGGTCAGTGAAGTTCTTTTGTGTTTATAGTTTGCTGAGAGTTTTTATGATGACTGGATGTTGAATTTTTCTGCATCTGTTGGGTTGATTATGTGGTTTTTCTTGTTTAGTCTGTTAAAATGGTGATTGACATTAATTTTAAAATGTTGAGATTGGCCTTGTATTTTCTCTGTTATGATATATTATTCTTTTTTATATATTATTGGATGTGATTTTGGTATACTTTGCTTAGAATATACAGTTTTATGTTTTTAAGAGATAGTGACCATAGTATGTATTTTTCTTTTTTTGTGAATGTCTTTACTTGGTTTTGGTAGGTTTTGGTAATGCTGGCCTCATTAAAATGAGTTGAGAAGTGATAGTTTGGTAGAGTTTTTTATAGAATTGGTTTCTTTCCTTTCTTTTTTTTTTTTTTGAGACAGTCTCACTCTGTTACCCGGGCTAGAGTGAGTGCCGTGGCGTCAGCCTAGCTCACAGCAACCTCAAACTCCTGGGCTTAAGCGATCTCCTGCCTCAGCCTCCCGAGTAGCTGGGACTACAGGCATGCGCCACCATGCCCGGCTAATTTTTTGTATATATATTTTTAGTTGGCCAGATAATTTCTTTCTATTTTTAGTAGAGACGGGGTCTCACTCTTGCTCAGGCTGGTCTTGAACTCCTGACCTCGAGCGATCCACCTGCCTCGGCCTCCCAGAGTGCTAGGATTATAGGCGTGAGCCACCACGCCCGGCCCCTTTCTTAAATGTTTGTTAAAATTTGCCAATGAAACCATCTTGGCCTTGAGGTTTCCCTAATTGAAAATTTTTTAACTCTCTCCATTTAAAAAATTACTTTCAGCCAGGCACAGTGTCATGCACCTGTAGTTGAAGCTACTGGCGAAGCTCAGGTGGGAGGCTCCCTTGAGCCCAAGGAGTTCAAGTCCAGCCCTGGCAACATCAGTACCCCATCCCTTTAAAAAAATTACTTTGAATAGATACAGAGCTGTTCAGGTTATCTATTTCATCTTGATTGAGCTTTGACAGTTTATATCTTTCAAGAATTTGTTTACTTCATTTTAATTATTTGAATTTTAGGTCATAGAGTTTTGTGCAGAATTACCTTACTATTTTTTATTTAATGTTTGTAAAGTTTGTAGTGATATCCTTCTCATTTTCAATTTGATAATTTGTGTCTTTTTTTCTTGGTCCGTCTAGTCCCCCCCACCCCCAGTCCCCTAAGAAATAACATGTAAATATGTAATTGAAGCCTTTCTTTGGACTCTCCCAAATTCCCACTTTCCTGTCTATTAAGTTAACCATTGTCATGGAAATTAAGGATTTCTTGATAATGATGTTATGCTTTCACTACATAAATATTTTCACAGAAGTGTGTGTATATGGATATCCACGCACATACATTATATATATATGCTATTTTCTGAGTTTTTAAGTCTACACAAATGGTATACTGTGTATGTTTTTGAGTATAGTCTCTCATTCAATATAAAGTTTTAAGATTTATCTATTTTGTCACAAGTAGATTTAATAATATCATTATGGTAGTTACAGTGTGTGATTATAATGTAATTTATTTGTCCGTTCTTCTATGTAAAGACATTTATGTTTTCTTCTAAAATCTTTGGTATTCCAAAATGGGCTTGGATATGTTTCTTTGTGCATGTCAGTGTTCCTGTAAGATAGTGGCATTCAAATGTGAGTGTTGGGGATGTGCTGGTTTTCGTAATGATTGGTAGGCACCTCTAGCATTTTGAGGGTGGGGGTTAAAGTATTCTACCTATCTTAGGGTGAATAAAATCTGAATACAAGGCTGTTAAACAACAGATATTTGGAAGTATAGTGATGTATGAAGGTATGCTGGGCAAATACTAACTAAAAAAATTCTAATTTAGTAATATTAATTTGAGGCCCCTCTAAAATAGTAGCAAGGGATAAAGAGTAAGGACTAAATATGTAAGAAGTAAGTCACTAAATTGATACAGCAACTATTAATTTGTATGTACCTAACAATGTATCCTCAATAAAAGTAAATAAAGAATTAACAAAATTATGGTAAACTTATAAATCTGTATATTTATAGAAATATATAATCATTTGGGAAATTTTAACAGATGGTAGCATCTAACACATCAGGCTGATGAATACTTACAAATGTTAAATAGAGTATGTCAGCTCTACAGCTAACAAACATAAGCTAATAATGTATATAGCTAATGCTATACCCAGGAAATAAAATGTTTATTTACAAAACATGAATCATTTACAAAACTTGACTGTGTGCTTGTTCACAGGTAGTCTTAATAAATTCTTTGAACATAATGTAATTAAATTCAAAATCAATAAAAGAGTTAATTAAAACAGAAAACTTATACAATGGGAATCCTAAGAAACATCCTTGTAATTGACTTAAAGAAGACCTCATTAAATATAAAGAGAAAAGAATATTGAGAATACCACCAGCCAAACTTGTGAAAATTAGCTAAAGCAGTACTTAGAAGTCAATAATAGGCCGGGTGCGGTGGCTCAGGCCTGTAATCGTAGCACTCTGGGAGGCCGAGGAGGGTGGATCGCTCGAGGTCAGGAGTTCGAGACTAGCCCGAGCAAGAGTGAGACCCCCGTCTCTACTAAAAATAGAAAGAAATTATATGGACAACTAAAAATATATATAGAAAAAATTAGCCGAGCATGGTGGTGCATGCCTGTAGTCCCAGCTACTCGGGAGGCTGAGGCAGTAGGATCACTTAAGCCCAGGAGTTTGAGGTTGCTGTGAGCTAGGCTGACGCCACGGCACTCACTCTAGCCCGGGCCACAGAGCGAGACTCTGTCTCAAAAAAAAAAAAAGAAGTCAATAATAGCCTTAGCTAATGTTTCACTTTTAAAACATGTGCATAACACATCTTCCTTGACATGAATTCTGTATATTTTACCCAGGGTTACATGACGAGGAAGTGGTGGATCTGAAATTTGAATTCAGGACCCTACATTCAAAGTCTTGCTTTTAGTTAAAATTCCAAATGCAAATATGTTGTATTTTTCATCCGATTGTTTTCTTCCATGACATGTCCTTTGCCTGTAATGTGTAGTTTGGTTCATCTTTGTGAAATTGCGTTAGTGAAGCCTTCCAGACGACTTAGGATGTTTTCCAAATTATATTCAGTGATAATGAACTGGTTTGTGTTCATAGTAACACAAAAACATGTTTTATGTTAAGTAGCCATTGAAAACACAGTGTTTTGTTTTCTATTTTAAATCTATTACTTTAATCATTAAAAAGCTTGATGATACATATAAATGTGTTGTTAAAATCTCGGTAACATTTTACGAAGGTTAATTTAACCCAAAGTGCTTTCTATGTTAATAATTGGAAAGAACCTTACTAACTGATTAAAGGTACTTAGGGTTTTGCAAGAAAGGGGGAACTGAATTAATAGCTGTTAGTTTGTCATGTTTCTATTTCAGTGGAGATTCAAGCTTACTGATAGTTGATGTCATTTTAGAGATTCTAAAGAATGTATAACAATTTGGTTTTGCATTTTTTTCTTCAGTATGACAAAAGATTAAGCAGATATTTGCCAGGGAGGAAACAAATACACTTGTAAAATAAATGTGCATTTATAATCTGTATGAAGTAAAAGTTATAGTTTATTGTTATAAACATTTCACTGTTAAAAAAACCCCATATTTACCATTCTAGACATATCATTCCCATTCAATCCATATGTCCAGTCATTTTCAAAATTTCTTTTGACTGTCTATGCATGAATTTATCTGATTACACTTTTTCCATTCACTAAGACCATAAATGGACACCACTTGTTTTGTCGGTCATTTTTTTTTTTTTTTCCATTTTGCCTTTTTTATCTCACTCAAATTTGTTCACTAAAGTGACCCAAAATATATTTTTGGGATTGCTTTTGAAGTATTATTTTTGTATTCCAAAGCAGGCCCTTCTGAAACTGATGATGTTGATGAAAAACTCCCCCTTTCGAAGTCTTTGCAAGGTATAACCTTTTCACTTCCATTTTCCCACATACTGATCATTTAAATGTTTCCGTATATTGGACAGACTGTGTTTTAATATTTATAACTATATTATTACTTTTCTAAATGGAAAGGAAAAAGAAATGTATTGGCCTTTTTTATAGCATATAAATGAACTTCACAAGCAACAATTTTTCAAAACCAATTTTCCCTTTTGTGAATCTAGTAATGAATCTCGAAATGGGTACATGACACACTTTCATATTTAAGGTAAAGTACACATTTATACCTTATATCAGAATAGTCAGAAGTAAGGTTATTATTGTATAGTTAGTAATGTAAATATTGATAAGGTCATGTTGATACTAAGTTTTTAGAAGGAGTCTGAAATATCACTTGTAAATCCCTAAGTTTATGGATTGATTACCCTTTCTGGAATTTTTGTATTGTGATCACAGGTTATTAGTGATGGGTTTTACTTCTGTCTATTCTGGCTTTGAGCATATAAGATTTATTTTCTTTAGGTTTACTTTATAATATAAATGTAATTGTTTATTTCAGATTTTAAAAGAACAAAAAGGACACGTAGAATCATTGTTTACATGACCAACCATCTTAACTGTTCTTATTGTTTCCCAAACTTTACTTTTTAACTATTGGCCTCTCTCCTTCCTTTGACCTCACCTCTCTCTTCTTTGACTTTACAGTCAAAGAACTTAGTGCTTCAGAAATTCAAATATTAAGGTTAAAAAAATAAAGGTAGTATGTATAGAGAAAGCATATTTTAAAAGTTAATTTAAGATTGAGTCATGGTTATAGATTTGTAGATTTACCTAGAGTTTTGAGTTCAGGTGAGTTTTCACAATATAAAATAAGTGGACATGAATCCCAAGATAATTATGGCATGATAAAGCTAGACATTGAAAACCAAAAATATTTCGTCTTAGTATGGCACTTTTAATTCAAGGGTACTAGACTGAATGACAGTTTTTGAGACTGTGATCATTACTCTTTAAAAATGAAGATAAAATATATTTATAACTTACATCTTTTAGTGCAGTTTCCAAATTTAGTTTTCAATAGGACAAAATAGATTAGAGTCTGCTTCTGTTCCCCCGACGTGATTTATTCTTACTGATAGGTACTAAATTTTTATTTACACTTAAAGGCAGCGGTTTTCCTTCTTTTCCATGTTAGTAGGTCAGATATTTAAGGACAGAGGATGCATATTAGGGGCAGCTTGGGCACTTAATCCTAAGTGGCTCTCTGATGTCTTAGGTTATTTTTTTCCTATTTGTGAATAAAACTTCTGCTCTGGTAGGATGAGCCTGTTTACCTTGTGACTGCCTAACCTGATACATTGCTTTATGTTCCAGTTTTTAGAAGCAGGCAGATTATATTACCTGAATTAAAATGCTTTTGAGACTAAAGGTAGTATCTTAAATTTTAACTTATGAGTTTCCTTTAAGTACAACTTTGATTAAATTATGGGGATTGAGTTTCCGTGGCTTTCACCATAGAGAAAATGGAAAGCAGGAAACATTCTACAGCAAACCCTGAACTTGTTTTTATATAGTTAATTAAGTCTGTGAGCAAAGCAAGAATTTACTCTGATTTGTTTTTTTGTGTGTGAGTCATTGACAGATGAGCATGGTACTTGAAACATAATTGTGCTTTCTCAGATTCCAATATCCATCAGTAATTATTATATCACGTAGTTATAGAAACCGATATTAAATCCCCAAACCTAATCAGGTTTACTTTGTGTATTTGTATTTTTAAATAATTTCTTTAGCTTCCAAATACAAGTGTTACATATTTTTCTGAAATAGAAAACATTGTTTAAATTAATTATTAAAGAGTTAAAGAATCATTTTATATATATTTATTATGTCTTAAGTTGTTTGCATTGTTACCTAGTTTCTCTTTCTTCTTTCAGTATAAGTTTTTATTGGTTTATTATATGTTGTTTATTTTCTCTTTAGGAAGTCATCATTCTTCAGAGGGCAATGAAGGAACAGAAATGGAAGTACCAGCAGAAGGTTAGGAAAAAAAAAGGATTTTTAATTTTGCTGTATTTGTTTTATATATTTGTCCTATTTTATAGATTATATTATCATTAAAACACCTGATTTGAAAATAAAAGATGATTGTTTTGGTATGCCTTTTTAGCCAACAGGTTTTTTTTAAGTTCTAAGATGTAATGTGCCTCTTTCACGGTACTGGTTAGTAAAGCAGATGGGGATGAAAGCTAAGTGGTAAGTAAAGCTCACTGGGATGCAGAACACTGTCGGGGTTTTTTCTGTTTTTTTTTATGCCACATTAAAAAACTTGTAAGGAAGAATAGATTTAGTATTTCAGAATTAAAGTTACTACTAGCTCCATTCATACTTGATTTTTAAATGTACTGTGTAATGCTTCTAATCTTTTAGTAGGATAATAATATATTCTAGATAAAATGAACAAAGGAGAGATTTTTCTCTTATTTTTATACCTACAACTACTCCACGAACTACTTTGTCAGTTTACTACTAGCTCTACAGCTTTGATTGTAGGATTGAACGATGGTACAGCTCTCGTAGTGTTAGAATCTTGAATTAAACTGTTATACAGGATGGATTCCTGCTTCTAAGCAGTTCAACTAGTTGCACAAGAATTTCTGTAGATTTCTCCCAAGGAAAATGACTGGTAAGGCGACTGCATCTTGTTTTAGAATGATTTTTCTCATAAACTGGTTATGTTGTACCTTATTTTTCTAGAGTAAAAAGGGAGTCCATTTTGTGACTGTTTGCATCCATGTATTTGCTTTTTTGTTTTTAAAAACCATTAATTTGATCTTTTACCTTCTTTGAGTGAAGGGCTATTTTAAGGTCCCTGGAATGTAGGCTAACCTTTCCAAATTCAGTTGTATAATTAAGGTTTCTAACTGGAATACATTTCTCTCAGAAATACTGATAGGCTCATTTAAAATAATTTGTTAAATTTCATTGTCAGATCTTTTTATAGAAGATTGTGTGGGTGAATTTTATGTTTTACTGTGTGGAGGTTATTAGATGTTTTCTCTGTGACAAAATTTCAGTGTTGGATAGGTGGTATTTATGACAGCAGAAGACATGGTACCAGGGGTTCGTCAGACAATACAGATTGCTCCGTGGGTTTACAATTCTGTCATTAGATACTGGGCTTTGCAAGACTTTGTTTTTGAGGATGTTTTTATTGTCATATTTCAGTGTTAACAGTTGAATTGAACCTGGGTTCTGGTCTTTGTTTCTTTACTAACAAGAAAAAACAATCTTGAGCAAATCAATTAATCTCTCAACCTTTGCAAAATGAAAGAGAGCTAATGAAAATACTCTTAGCTAAGCTTCTAGCACTAACATTCCGATGTACATTTGTTGTTTTGTGTAGTAACAAAAATATTAATGAAATACTTAGTTTTTTAAGAGTACATTGCATACAAAGTTAGAGATATAGTCCTGTATGTATTTGTTATAGACATTCTCTTGATGTGAAGGTCTCCATTGCAAAAAATTGATTATGGTTTTATTTAACACTACGAACCACTCCTGAGATTGCTGAAAGGACAGGAGAAATACTAACCAAAGTAGAAAGCATTTGTTTTTATTCTAGCATTTTCTAGTTATAGCAGGAAAACAATGGTGACTTTGTTATAATCTCATTCTTCCAAGAATACGAGATTTTTGAGGCCATTAAAATGCAGGTAACTTGGTCTTATCTAACAGTTTTCCAGAGTTTTTCTACTTTTTCTTTTATCCCTATTTATAATGAAAAGGATCAAATATTTTAATAAATATGAAATGAATTAAAATGCCAGCTAAGTTTTATAGTAAGCTGCTTTTGGAGTATCGAATCAGTAAAATGTTGGAACATATGGAAAATGCTTAATAATGAATGTCATTTTAGAATTTTATTTTTTTCAAGATTCTACTCAACATGTCCCTTCAGAAACAAGTGAGGACCCTGAAGTTGAGGTGACTATTGAAGGTTAGTTATCTAAAAGCCTTGATTCCAAAAGTTTACTTCTGGTCATAAAAGTATTTGTCACATTCACATTGCTAAATATGCATTTCATCCATTCTTAAAGGAAACTCGTGAAAAGAATTGACAGACATACGTGTTTGTGTAACCATAGTAGCCCACTTCCCAGCAGTGCACCTTAGTGCTCTGGGAGTTTTAGACAAAATTCAGCCATGAAAATGAGCATTGGCCCCCAGGTGGACCAAGCCATACTTTTTGTCAGTAGGAATTTAAAAGAAAGAAAATTATGACCAGACTTGATACACACAAAAACAGATTCTGTAATCCACTGGGTGGTGATAGAAGGGACTTAATTGTAGCTGGAACTCCTAATTTCTAATTAAGTATGGTGGAGGAGAAAGTGTTGATAGTTTAGTCAATAATTTTTAAAGCAAGCCCCCCTCCCAGTACTACTTAGAGTCTAACATAAAATTTATTTTTCAAAGTTGTTTTGAAGAAATAGCTCCAAATAGTGTTTTTCCCTAGAGAAGCATGAACCTAGATAAGCCCGTTTGTCCTGAATTATTTAAAAATTCAGCTAGTAAGATTATTAAATGACTTTTCACATTTCATGATTATTAAATGAATACTGGGTCTTCCCCTTTAAATAAAGGTCTTACAATACTCCTTTGTAAGTTTTTCCCCCTCAAAAAGTTTTTTCCTATGGTAAAATGTTGAAACAACACAGTAAATTGCACTATGTGAAGTTTCCTTCACGTTTGTTCTGCTCTCTCTAGTCCTAGTACTCAGGGATGGGTGTCAGTTTACTGTGTATACTTTTAGAAATACTTTTAAAAAAAAAAAACAAAACTCACAGGTGCTTTTAGCATATCTTATAATGCAAATTCTAAAAAATTCACATGCCCCCATAGATTTTTTTCCTGCCACAGTCATATATCTTGGTACTTCATTATTTTTTTCTAACTGCCGCATCACCTTTCTTAGTTTGATGTCTGTCTGTTTTTTCTCTCTCTTTCCTAATTACCTGTCCTCTACTGGTATCACTCAGTTATTTATAGTGTTTGACTACTTTAAACTACTTAACATGTTTGTTTTCATTGCTTCTAAAATATAAGTAGATTACTAGCTTCCATCTAATATAAGGAATCTTTAATACTTCACGTGTTAATATACAGATTTCTTTTCCTTTTCTCATTAATATAATTTTACTAATCTAAAAATAATTTTGAATTGTTTATCATCCAGCATTAAATAATTGAAATTTAATTGCTTTTTAGTTAGAGACCTCATTAACTATCGGAGGAGAAAAGTTTAAGAGCATATAAATATTGTAAATACTCAGAACTTTGTCCCTTCTATAGAGATAATCAACATAGGTGATTTTTTAAATTATTAAAATAAAACTTTTAGATAGAACTAGTAGCCAGATTGATTTATCAAATCTTAAAGCAGATAGAGGCTTTATTAAAATTATTTAGAAAGTAAATACTTGTAAGACCTTTAAAAAGATGTTACAAAAATCAAGAAATAAATGGCTCATGAACTTGAAGCACATGTCAGTCTTTTGAAATTCAACTGTTTTTGGAGGGATTGAAAAATCTCATTTCATTTAAACTAAGACATAATGCAGTAAGCGTGATTTAGCATCCAAACTTGTGATGAAATAGAATTTTGCTTGCATAGACTTCTTTTTTATTTTCAGAAGACCAGTGAAATCCAGGTCTGAGTAAAATAATTACTTCAAAGGGTAGCATTTTCTGTGTCTCATACACACACACACTCACACGTACATGTGTATTTCATATAGAAACTATATATATCAACCATTAAAGTGCTAAATCTTTTTAGCCATTAAGGAAGGTAAAAATGAAGCCTCAATATTAAGAGCAAAGGTCAAATGAGAACTTACATGAGCATCTCTGGTTGATATGTACATATGTATATTCTTTCTGGAAAGATTACTGCAAAATGGTAGACGCTATTTAAGTATCCATAGTTAGAAAATTAAATTTTGGTATTCATAATAGAAAAATATATGGGCATTGACATACTGATTTATTTTTTCATAAATGATCTAAAAAAAGATCCCTAATATGTTTAGTGAAAAAAAAACCCTGCCTTTCATGAACAAGGCAAGTTTAAGAGAAAAATGTGTCTATAGAATAGTCTTAGTTTTGTGTAGGGAAATACTTGTGCTTGGAGGAAAGATGGACTAAGATATTCCTGCTTGCCTGGGGATGACTTTATTTTCTCCTGTTATATCTTTCTACGTTTCCCAACTAGTTTATAGAAAAGAAAAAAAAGAACTTTGTCATCAAGTAAGTCTGTCAGATTTTCCACAGTGTTTTAACCTTGTTATCTTCATGTGGAGTTACGAAGAGGCTAATTTGACATTGATGCAGATAATGTTACTTACCCATCGCTGGTGGTGTGCTCTGAAGTGTGTTCTTCATTTGTGGTGATCCATTTGTACTTGAAGTCAGTGGTAGACATTTAAGACTTACGTGACCTAGGTTTGGGAAACGGGCCTTGGAATAATGTGACTGTACATGCCTCGAGTTTGTAAACACCATGACTGCATTTTTGGACTAAGTCGGACGACTGTTAGGTATATTATCTTTGATATGTGCAGAGAACATCTTACCTTAGAATTGTTTGAGGTCTAGCTGCCATGAGAGTGTTAATAAAGGGATGTCTTTATTGTGCAGTTCTCTCTCAGGGGCATCGTTTCCCAAACCCGAGTCATTCACATCTGTTCATTCTGCTGTGGCCTAACCCTCTGTTCATTGCTTAACCTAATTTTTTTCTTTAAATTGATTTTAAGTAAATTCATTTTCCGATTAATTTTGCATCTTCCTAAGTCAACTATCTTTAGATACTTAAATTTTGTTTCTTTCTCATATTTTGAAAAGTATATGTAAATATTTCCACATATAATTGCTTCACATTATCACACATGGCCCATGTACTAAAGTTGTTCCTGTGGATTTCGTAGAATCTATGTAATTGAGTAGGTTAACATTTGAAAACTGTGTTTTTAATTTTTATAGCTTCTAAACAGTTACTTAATGAATAACCCAATTGTTTATGTAAAAGTAAGAGTTTTAGAGGTGTTACGTACTATAATTTGAATAAATCTTTTTTTTTTTAAAATACAGAATCTCACTCTGTTGCCCAGACTAGAGTGCCGTGGCATCAGCCTAGCTCACAGCAAACTCAAACTCCTGGGTTCAAGCGATCCTTCTGCCTCAGCCTCCTGAGTAGCTGGGACTACAGGCATGCGCCACCATGCCCAGCTAATTTTTTCTATATATTTTTCGGTGTCCAGCTAATTTCTTTCTATTTTTAGTAGAGACGAGGTCTTGCTCTTGCTCAGGCTGGTCTCGAACTCCTGAGCTCAAAAGATCTGCCTGCCTTGGCCTCCCAGAGTGCTAGGATTACAGGCCTGAGCCACCGCGCCTGGCCTGAATAAACTGTTTTATAGCCTCAATATTTTAGTAGGTTTTAGAACAGTTGGATTATCTTTCATCTGGTGGTGATACCCTTTTTTGTGGAATTCATGTTTAGGACATTGGCTAATTTGGCTGCTGCATGTTAAAGACTACACTATCTATATGTTCATTTAATCGTTCCACAAATACTGAGCACCTTGTATGTGCCAGGTGTTGTACTAGGTGCTAAGAATGTAGTAGTGAACAAGATAGCCAGATCCTTTGGAGTGTTTTGAAAAGAGGAGTGACAAGTTCTGTCCTTCACTTTAAAGAAACATGGCTACTATGTTGAGAAAGACCAAGAGCAGCCAATAGCGGAAGGAAGAAAACCAACATAGGAGACTGTTGAATTATCCAGGGTGCAGAGAAAGGTGCATTAGAACAGGTTGGTGGCAGTGGAGGTATTAAGCGGTTGATTCTGGGTATGCTTTGTAGATAAACCCTTATAGGCTTTGCTGTTCGTAGTTTAATTGTGTTTTTCTTACATGTTACTATATACAGCACTCTTAGAATCTACATAATTGAGTAGGTTAGCATTTGAAAACTTTGTGCTTTTAATTTTTATAGCTGCTAAATAGTCAATGAATACCCAATTGTTTATGTAAAAACAAGAGTTTTAGAGGAACTGTGAGTTGAATCCTTGGTTGTAAAAAATAAGATCCATTTATTTGAAATGTGTAGGGTAATTAATGGCTCTAATTTCAAAAGAGATGTAGTGCCTGGTTTTGATTTTTTTTTTTAACCTTGAATAGGTGTCAGATTGTGTGATAAAACACTACCAATTTGATTATGTTGAAAATAAGTATCATAAAATATTGTTACATGTTATATTAATGCATTCATTGGCAAGAATGTAGTAATAAACAACTTTAGCTCTGAAGTCTGTATTGTTTATAGGCATATTTGTAAATATGTTGCAAGAGGGAAAACAGGGTTTTTTTCCTTAGTACAAATTTTCAGTTAGGGTCGTGATACTGACTTTCTTCAAAGGTGGTGGGGTGATTATGTAAATATTTTGAGTTTGGGCTCAAATTTGAGACATGCAGAACTGTGTATTTTGTTACACAAAAGTGGTTGTTTATAACATTGAGACATAATGTCTATAATGATAATTGGAATAGCAGTGCTCAGTGCTGGGCCTGATTGTTAGGGGAAATCCCTGGAGCTTTATTTGATGTTTTATGCTACAGAGAAGTAATTTTGATCCTTTGTGGAGAGGATTTTAGGTCAAGTGTAACCATTTCCCCCCACTTTTCCCAAAACCAATTAATTGCAGCAGTTACTAGAGAAAAAATTGAGGGTGTGGTAACGTTTATAGCTATCCTGATGACTTAATTCCATGTTCCATATGACTTAAAACACCCAAAGATTAGTTAATAAAAAAAAAGTGGGTTTTTAAAAAATAGAATATGTGGTATGATATTTTATCACAAATAATTAAATCCATCTCTGTATTTGTTCACATTTAATAGTTTGGACTTCATTATTTGTCACCAGACATAAAATGTAATATCACCTCTATTTTTAATATTTTGAAGTCTTTGTTAAATTATTTCTTGTATTAAATACTCCAATAGATCTGTCTTTTTTCTTTCTTTTTAAGTTTGACGAATAAGTGAGGTCTTGACGCTAAGGAAAATTTGTCCTGCCCCCTTCCCTGTCCTCCATCTTGAAGAGTTTAGATTATGATTAAGATTAGTGTGACGGACCTTTGCGAGTCGTCATGGTATCCTACTGTGTTTTCTTTATTATTTCCTTATACTCTGTCAGTTTTCACGTTACGTCATTCAGTTAATGGTCAGTTTAAATGATCTGTAAGGATATTTAGGCTAAATTAGCCTATAGGGGAAGCACTTTTGTTTTAGAAGTCATTGCTTAATGTTTGTAAAGAAATATTAATACTAAGCATTTATAATAATTTTACAGTATTTATAGGTAAAATTGAGTATATTTTATCTTTTGGATATCAGCCTAAAATTACTCTTAAGGGATTCCTAAAATCTGTCTGGAAGTTGGAAAGTAGGGTTTTTTATAGTATATTTTCAGAATTGAAGGTTAAACATAAATGATACCTAATGTATTTTCTAAAATATTTCTACTTAGGTTGGAATCTTAATCTATTTATAGGCTCTTTTAACCATTTTAAATTCATATAGTAATACAAACCCAAATGACATAGTCAAGTTTATTTTACTGAGAGTTTGTCACTTTTAAATTTTCTATCAGAGATTTTTTTTTCTGGATGTTTTTCTACAGTGGCATTCAGCATGTCAAAATTTTTATAGTGTTGGCTGGGTATGGTGGCTCATGCCTGTAATCCTGGCACTCTGGGAGGCCGAGGCAGGAGGATCCCTTGAGCTCAAGAGTTTGAGACCAGCCTGAGCAAGAGCAAGGCCCCATCTCTACCAAAAATAGTAAAAATTATCCGGGCATGGTGGTGCTCGCCTTGCAGTCTCCGCTACTTGGGAGGCTGAGGCAAAAGGATTGCTTGAGCCCAGGAGTTGGAAGTTGCAGTGAGCAATGGTGTTGCCACTGCACTTTACCCAGGGCGACAGAGCGAGACTCTGTATAAAAACTAATTAAAAAATTAATAGTGTCAGTTGTTAATATGATGATGTTTTTCTTAAATAGTATCCCCTACAAAAGCAGTTTTGTCTTTTCTAGTACATAAAAAAGTCCTAAAGTGAATTTGTCTGGTATTGGTGACTTTTGTACCATTTTCTCCATTTGATTATAATAGTAAATAATTTGAGGTTACTATTGACATTATAGGAAGAACCTAAAGGCAAAAAGCAAGGGCGTAGTGTCCAGCTGTGTTCTCTGATTCCATAAGAGGAATGAGATATGAGTAATTTTCAGCTGCATTTAGGTTTGCCTTGACTGACATACAGGCATTACATGTTAAAATTTACCCAGTGCTGCCAACATTGTATATTAGGCCACGTTTGTACTACTTGTCTTATTGAGAGGCAACCTGGTAGGCCAGTTGGAAGAGTTGCACCCAAAGTCTAATCTCAGCTGCACCATCCAGTGATGTGACATAGTCATGAAGGCCAAACTTACAAATGGTACATAATGTGTTTTCTAAAATGTTTCTACTTAGGTTGGAATCTTTATGTATAGGGTCTTTTGACTGTTTTAGCAGAGTCTTTTAATGGGGTATTGCTCTTCCTCAGGCTGATCTCAAACTGCTGACCTCAAGCCACCTTCCTGCCTTGGCCTCCTGGAGTGCTAGGGTTACAGGTGTAAGCCACGGTGTCTGGCCCATATTTGTTTTTAAATAAGGATATATTAAAATGATATTTCCTGTAATTTACAGATGATATTTGAGTAGAAATCTTAGTAGAGTGTTACCTGACATTTTTAAGGAATAGAAGAAAATAACAATGGTAGCTTTTCTCATTTGATCCGAAATGTCCCTAATTCTAGCATCAGATAATGTTGAAGGATCACAGCAGAGTTGAGTTGCTGACATGTCCACAAAGAAATTAGCATGGAACTCTTACTACGAGTGTCCTGAGTAGTCTGAACTCTGTGCTTGAACATCTGGTTGCTCGTTTATACACAGTTTCTCTGTTGAGTGAATCAACATCTATTTCATAAATAATGTAGCCATTTCTTTAATCCTTTATATTTGTATTTGTAAAAGTATCTGACATATAGTTATCCAACTTCCCTTGTTATGTATGCTTGAATTTTGTATAAACTTAAATATTTTTTCCATCTAAGCTTTATTTTATCCCCCTTATATGTTTGTATAATTTTAGGTGATTGTCTTCATTAAAACTTTTTTCTCGAAAGTCTTAGTATACAGTGTTTGGCAGCTATTTGCAAGTTATTTGAGGAGAAGGGGAAATTTATAATGACACTTCAAATTAACCAAACTAAATAATAAAGCAAGACAAAGGAAAATGAGCAGTATTCACTTGAGCACATCCCCAAAGAATAGGAAAATTGTAAATGTAACGTGAAAAAAATATGCTGATGATTACAATACAGAAATAGCTATTGATATTCATGACAGATTTAAAGCCCTGCTCGCCTTTTGAATGTTGAGAACTTACCTTGGGGTGCCTGTGACTCATTTAGGACTGTTCCTCCAGTAATGGCCGTTTTCTTTTTCAAGATGATGATTATTCTCCACCTACTAAGAGACCAAAGACCAATGAGCCACCACAGCCACCAGTTACAGAACCTGCCAATGCTGGAAAACGAAAAGTGAGAGAGTTCAACTTTGGTAAGTTTAGTTAATATGCGGCCTTTTCCTTCATCAGCTTTTCAACTCTGTTACTAATAAAAGTGTCAACAGTCTTTGCAGGAGCAAATGCTTTAAAATACATTATTGCATAATCTTCGGAAAGCCAGGGGCATTTTGAAGACATTGTTTAAACACAGTTTTCATTTCCTAAGGAATAAGACATTGTATCTTCTGATGTTAATTACAGTTAACTGACACTAAATTAGCGTTAACAACTTAGTAATTCAGTTCATTCTCCTAGCTTTAAGACCTTCCTTGAGAAATATTTCACCTCTTGGTTTTCTTTTTTGCTCTGTATGACTGCCAGCTGCTGATCTGTTAACTCCCAATGGATGATATGTCCTGTTGAGGGGACTAAACAAAATATTAGTGCCAAAATTATGTTTTTGATCCACAGTTTGAATAAATAAGAGCATTCAGCTTGTATACATTTTGAAAACAGTGTTTTAATATTCTACCTCATCATAATCACAAGTACTGGATATAAATTGAATTTATATATACATTAAATTTTTATATATTTACAATCTTTAGCATTCTGTTTCTACTATATATCTTATTTCTAAACAACTGTGACATGTTTTAGGAAGTCTCCTAAATGACCCCTGGAGACCTCTTTATGCCTTCTTTTTGTAGTGTTTAATTTGGTCTTTTCTGCCCTTCTGCTTTTCAGAAATTAAAAGGCTAAAAAGAGGTACTAAACTAACTTTAAAACAACTTTTAAAATTACCCGTCAAGATAAGTCTAAAAACCACAAAAAAGAGGAAGAGTTTTTTGGAAAGCAGTGAAATTATGTAGACTGAGGTGGGCTGTTAAGATGTATAATGGAGAAGATATGTCATCCTGTGTTAGGTCATCTTAAGAACATACCAGTGCTTCCACATAGGTATTGATTATTGAGAGGTAACTTTCTTTCTCAATTTTCAGAAAAATGGAATGCTCGAATTACTGATCTACGTAAACAAGTGGAAGAATTGTTTGAAAGAAAATATGGTATGTCTAAACAAAAAAAAATTCTTTTAATACTTTGTTCATAAACATTTAAACGATGGAGTTGCTTTTCATCATTGAGGGTAATGCAAACAAGTCCCGTTCTGCTAGTAAGTTGTACCTTATACATCTCTCCTGGTAAGGTCATTTATGGTTATCTGTGTAAATATTAGAAACATTCTTTGTTTCTGAATTACTATAAAGCTAATGAAAAGTTTTATTTCTTTAGTTCTCAAACATTTCTTATTTATTTATTTATTTGTTTGTTTATTTATTTATTTATTTATTTATTTATTTATTTATTTAGAGACAGAGTCTTGCTCTGTTGCCTGGCTAGAGTGAGTGCCGTGGCGTCAGCCTAGCTGACAGCAACCTCACACTCCTGGGCTTAAGCGATCCTCCTGCCTCAGCCTCCCGAGTGGCTGGGACTACAGGCATGTGCCACCATGCCTGGCTAATTTTTTCTATATATATTTTTAGTTGGCCAGGTAATTTCTTTCTGTTTTTAGTAGAGACGGGGTTTTGCTCTTGCTCAGGCTGGTCTTGAACTCCTGAGCTCAAACGATCTGCCCACCTCAGCCTCCCAGAGTGCTAGAATTACAGGCGTGAGCCACCGCGCCCGGCCTCAAACATTTCTTTTAAACTTTGAGCATGTAATTTTCGGGATTTGTTAATTACTGCAAAGTCCTGGATCTTGGGGATTTAATTGAAGATTATTTTCTTAAGTAATCATTTCTCTTAATCTGCTTTGTTAAATCCAGTATTCACTGAGATGCCCTTATTGTCTCTACTTTTATCTCAATGCATAACTGAGTTTAAGTTAGACTTTAGATTCTTTGCCCTTGTGCTACTCTAGTCCATCCTACAGTCACCTTTATATAATGAAAGAAATAAGTACTTGGTTGTTAAAGCCTGATGGTATGTGGCAAGTGCTCACCTAAAAATAGCAGCAGTCATTGAAAAACATCATCTGTTTTGCTGTTATTTTATGTGGGTGGCTCTTTATTTTGCAGTCAGCTAGTAAGCTGTAAAATTGTATGATACGCAGAATTTTATTTTATTTTATTTTATTTTTTTGAGACAGAGTCTCGCTTTGTTGCCTGGGCTAGAGTGAGTGCCATGGCGTTGCCTAGCTCACGGCAACCTCAAACTCCTGGGCTTCAGCGATCCTACTGCCTCAGCCTCCCGAGTAGCTGGGACTACAGGCATGCACCACCATGCCCGGCTAATTTTTTCTATATATATTTTAGTTGGCCAGATAATTTCTTTCTATTTTTTTAGTAGAGACGGGGTCTCGCTCTTGCTCAGGCTGGTCTCAAACTCCTGACCTTGAGCGATCCACCCACCTCGGCCTCCCAGAGTGCTAGGATTACAGGCGTGAGCCACCGCGCCTGGTCCAATACACAGAATTTTAACTGAACTTTAAGTGAAGTTTTAAACACGATAAATCATATTGATAATATTTACTTTAACAAACTTGAAATGAATGTTTCTTACTTTATCTTGAATAATAACCTACCCTCAGTGAAAATCTAGAATTAGAGTAAATTTACTAGTGAATTAAATAACTTTTCCATAGTGTTTTTAGTTACTTATTCAAGGTTCTCTTAGTGTTTCTCCCACTTCGAAATAGTTTGCCCTTTTTGCTTTCTTTTTTTTTTAAAGTGGTTCATTTCAAAGCACAGTAAAGCATGTGGAGGAAGCACTGTCACATGGTGATCAGATCACAGACTATGGGGACAGGGTGCCTGGCCATGTTTCTTTTCCCGTTTGAGTATTGGTATCCTCTTTTGTGCTCATGAGACCTGAAGCTCTATCCTGAAAATTTGATAAGATAGTAAAGTGCTTCACATAATACCTGGCACGTAAATACATAAAAATGCCTGCTATTTATATTTTTATTATCTTCTTAATTTAGTAGTATTCTGAATAAAAAATAATTTACTATTACAATAGTTTTATAAGTTTCAGTGCCTCTTTCATAAAGTGAAGCAAAGTTTGTTTTTGGACTTATGTTGTGATGATGTTTTATTAGATTATTTTGCATGTAAGAAAACAAATAATGTTTACCAATCATTGTGAAATTATTAGAACAACCTTCACATTTTATAATTTCAAAGCAATATTAATGGTAATTGCCTTGATTGTTGATACTCACCATGCTTTTTACTTTTTACGGCTGTTGTATTATTTTACTTTTGGGTAAATAAATGTTAACAGAAATTTGCAATTCAGAAAAATCTTCTGCTTCTGTTATTTAAAATAAATTATTTTATAAGTTCAATAATGGTTACACTAATGTTTATGTTTTTTAATTATTTCTCTTCTGTATAATATATGTATTAGCTAATATTAACTGATATATTTTTCTGGATTCATAATGTGGTTCATATTTCACTAGAAAGGCTGGTTATATCTATATTGCTTTAAAGTAATGGTATATTTATTTCACTTTTTATCACTTTGATAAAACAGATTACTGGCATCTTTGGTTTTCTTTTTAGTTCTTATGTACTGTTTTTCTTTTGATTCAATTACAGTAACAGAAGTAAAGATCAAAGTATGAAAATTAAAGAGCAATACATAGTCAATTATTCTTTTCCAAACTGTGCTTAAATGATATCCCTTTCTCTTTTTATCCTTAAAGCTCAAGCTATAAAAGCCAAAGGTCCGGTGACGATCCCATACCCTCTTTTCCAGTCTCATGTTGAAGATCTTTATGTAGAAGGACTTCCTGAAGGAATTCCTTTTAGAAGGCCATCTACGTATGGAATTCCTCGCCTTGAGAGAATATTACTTGCAAAGGAAAGGATTCGTTTTGTGATTAAGAAGTAAGACTCTTGTACCCTTGTTGAATTCCTCTTGGACTTCTGTCTTTGTTCTGATTAGTGCATCTTTTTATTGTTCACAAAAATTCATTAACCACTAAGGCTGCATTTAAGTTGGAGTTATACATATTTTTATTTTCTACTTTTTAGTTCATGTGGGTCCAAGATGGTGTCAGTCATGCCAGAGTTGGCTTTTGGAACATGAACACTGCCCATACGTGATTGGCTTGTAGCTATCATTTTCTTTTATAATTTTCTGCTGAGTTTGCTAAAGAAGGTTGTATGTATATTTTGTTTTTAGGTCTGAAATTTTTAAAGCATGTATGCGAATATGAGTGTATAATTAAAAATAAAAGAAACAGTGGAAGTTAGAATGGAAAGAAAAACTAAGCGATGTGGTGTAAATTTCTTAGCATTGACTTTAAACATGTGTCACGGAGTTCTTTTTATTTTGTTTTTAAAAACCAAGTACAGCCATCAGAATTGGACTTCATGTCAAAATGGCAGCCACATCACCCATTCTCATATTTTTCCTAAGATTATATCAAATAACAGTAAAGGTTCAAAAAACTAGAAGGGCATTTATTAACAGATTTCAGCAAATGCATATATAAGTGAATCTATTATAGCCATAAAACAAGTATTAGATATTCTTGTAAAAGGAAACAACTGGAGAATAATTGTCTAGGAAAATAGAAAACATAATCGCTAAACTAAAATTTTAAATGGTAGGACTTAGAAGATTGTCAGTTTGGTAGATTGCAATGAAGATAGAACATGTGGGACATGAGAAAGGATATTGAGTCCTCATCTAGTGACATCTGACTAATAGGAGTTTCCTTAAAGAGAAAAGAGAAGGAAAATATTAAAAATGAATAACAGTTATTTTCTAAGGCTACAAAAAGATGCAAGTCTTCTGCTTTGAACATGCCAACTAGGGTGAATGACCAGAAAGGGAAGATACGTACCTAGTCACACTTCATGAAGTTTTAGTACTCTAATGATAAAAAAATCACTAGGTTGCAGAGAGAGTTATGAATCATTAGGTTCCAGGTCATTCATAAAGGATGAAAATCATCCTGATAATAAACTCTCTTCAAGCAGTAATGGATGCTGCAACTCTATCAAGCAATTCTTTCCAAGTTCTAAAGAAAAATTATTTGGGTCTCATATTCTGTAGTCGGCCACACGTGACATGGAAAACGGTAGGCAGCAGTTGGAATGTCTCCAGCAGTAGGTAACAAAAGTCTTACTCAAATTGGCCTAATACAGTAAGATACTACGTCAGACGGCAAGGAGGTCAGAGGCGGGATAGTGGCAGCTGTGGTGCTAAGGCTCTGTGTCTCCTCCAGACTCTTCTGTCCAGGTACTTATGTAATAGTTTCCTTAAACTAGTTGCGCACTGGATGCAAAGGATCCAGGCCTCACAGCTAGACACATCTAGGAAAGAGAGTCTCAAAGCAAGAAAACCTTAGGATGTGGCCAAAAACCTTAGAATGTGGCCGTACTTGTCTAGTTAGAATATGTCAAGTGCTCGTTCCTAACCCAGGCCCAGGTGAGGGAAGGGCACCAGCACGCTGGGTTTAGACCGAGCAGAACTTGCCCCCCAGGGAGTGGGGGTAGATTCACTTCAGAAATACGTAACTTTCATTTTTAAGCCCCTCTTTAAGGAGTGAGTCTTTTTTGAGTCGTGTGCATATTGTAACAGAATTTTAAAGAGTTTACTGACATAGCCTTGAATTGTGTACAGTGAACTGAATAGCAGTAGTAGAATGATAGTCGTTTCATTTGCACAGTGTTCACCTTCATCACTCTGGTGATGGTCTGGTGCTACTGGGATTGAGAGAACGGGGAAATTAACAACCACCTTGATAACTGTTAGAACCAAGCAAAGTTGCCTTTGTATCAATAGTAAATAGAAGAATGACAGGATCTTTTAAGATTTAACTAAAGATAAAAAAGATCCCTCAAGATGATGGGTAAGCTGCCCTACACAGAACAAGTTGTTTTACAGATATATATTTTTAGACACATTGTAAAGTCTTAGTGGTCTCCCAGGAAATTGAATAGTATACAAAATGGACTTCTGAAAGCTTGACACTAGCCAAGCACCGTAAATAAGATCCCTCTACCCCCAACACACTGATACATTGTTTTAAGAACTCTTTTGTACTGTTTTATTAATGTGCTTGTTTTTTAACTCACTAGAAGTTTTGAAATTTATTTTTTAAAAACAAAATATCTAAGGAAACTATATAAATTATTTTGTAGGTTTTGTTCATGTTTGCTAATCTTAAAAGCACATATAACTTTGGTGTGTATTTGGATGTTTAAGTAACATCCAAACATTTGGACTTGAACTTATCACAGGGTCGTTTATGCTTGCCATATCCTGTTTCAAGTATTTTCAGTATACTCATTTATGGGAATCCATCTTTTACGTTTAGCAAGAATGGATTTTTTTAGCCATTCCCTAAAGGTCCATGTGGTTTTTTTTTTTTTTTTTTGAAGTCTCACTGTGTCGCCTGTGCTAGAGTGCTGTGGCATCAGCCTAGCTCACAGCAACCTCAGACTCTTGGGTTCAAGCAATCCTCCTGCCTCAGCCTCCCAAGTAGCTGGGCCTACAGGCATCAGCCACCATGCCCAGCTAATTTTTTCTATTTTTAGTAGAGACCAGTCCTCGCTCTTGCTCAGGCTGGTCTTGAACTCCTGCCCTCAAGCAATCCTCCCACCTCCCAGAGTGCTAGGATTACAGGCGTGAGCCAAGAGCCACCACGCCTGGCCAGTATTGTCTTTTTAAAACTGGCTTTGGTGACTAAATATTAAATGTGAATTAGGGGTTATTACTTTACTTAATATTGCCTAGTGAATATTTAGTACTTATTTTTACCTTTCAGACATGAACTTCTGAATTCAACACGTGAAGATTTACAGCTTGATAAACCAGCTTCTGGAGGTAGTTCTAGTCTTGTGTCAAATTAGAACATTATTATAATAATTATTCACCTCTCAAAGGAACATGGATTTCCTCTTTATGTTTCCTTCCACATGAAAGAATATGCTTTAACTATTAATTATATGGCATTACAGGAAAATTTACATTGTCAGATTTCTAATACTACAGAAATATAAACTCATTTTTTTATTAACCTGTTGTAAATAAATGTAAATATCATATTTCTAGATAGATAGAACTAAAAGAGCCATGTTTTTTCTGCTTTTGAGATGCAGCATTTGTTATCTGGCCTAAGGTATTGAATAGCGTATTGAATGTAAAGTAGTTATTCTACATTAGTCAATTAAATAATTATTCATCAAATGTATGTTATACATTATACATACAAACATTATTTTATTGCCTGGTTTTGCTCTGGAGTGGAGTGGGATGGGGACATAAGAAAATGGGATTTAGATCAGGGTTTGTAGAAGAGGTGTAATGGGAGAATTGCCAGTACGGTCATATCCCTAAAGTCATCATAGCGAAACTCCCTGCTGTTGCTGAGTACACTGACTTTTGCTATTTTCTAACTTTAATGAACTTTGTTTGATGCTTATTCTTTTTGTTCAATGTTAGCACTATTTTAGTAACACATTCTGAAATCTTAGAAATAATTCTAGTCACAAGAAAAGGAAACATAATACTGCCTATTTTATAATCGTAATATTTAATAGCATAAGTTATTAAAGCCATAGAATTGAGAGTATTTGTGTATTTGTTATTCTTACAGTCAAGGAAGAGTGGTACGCCAGAATCACTAAATTAAGAAAGATGGTAGATCAGCTTTTCTGCAAAAAGTTTGGTAAGTCTGATGTGTTTTACCCCTCAACTAAAGTATATTACTGAATAATATCTTTAAAATTTTTATTTTACCTTAGGAAGGTATTATAAATACAATGAATATGACTCACCTCCAGTTTTCTTATTGGTTTTTAATATGTACTTATTATAAAAACTTGTAATCCTCTACAAGATGGCAGAGACGAGGGTAATGAAACCCCTATGTAACCTTTACTGAGTAATTTTCTATACAATTTAGGGTTTTATACAGTTGAGGGCATTTCACAATTTTGGAGTCTTTTTCTCTCTGGGCCTTTAACGATGCTGGTGTGCCATTCCGGAGTGAAGGCGTGCTTACGTAGCAGCCGCCGGGACTATCTGAGGTTGCAGCCTTGCCCTTGCTGTCTGTTTTATCTTACTTCTTCCACACTTCATAAACACTTAAAATTCTTAGGTTTGGTTTATCACAGTAACATCTTTTGTCACCCAAAGTCACTCTCTCCCTTGATTTTATCCTGCTTCTCAGTAGAATTCTATGTTGTTGTCCTCTTTTCTTCCTCCTTATCTTCCTCCTCCCTCTCCTTTCCCTCCTCCCCTTCCCCTCTTTTTAAACTTTTTATGGAAATTTTCAAAAATTTCAAAAATTGTTTGACTGGCTTCTTCCTGTCTCGTTCCTATCTCATTTTCAGTCTCTGGCTGCCTGCTCCCCTCGTGCCCTCCTCACACATGGGAACGCTAGTCCAGAGCTAGTCCCCAGCCCTCTTTCTGTTTTCTTACTGTGCTTTCTCCGCAGATAGCTCATTCCGTCCCACATCTTAACAATAATATATTGTCTATGTCCTGGTAACTCTTAGTTCCCGACCCCGGAAGTTCCTCTTCATACAGACCTTTGTATTATCCTGACTGTCTGATACCTCATCACATGTCCTGGTCAGCATTTTTATTTGTTTGTTTGTTTTGAGACAAAGCCTCACTCTGTCACTGGGCTGGAGTGCAGCATCATTGTCATAGCTCACTGCAACCTCAAATTCCTGGACTCAAGTGATTCTCCTGCCTTAGTCTCCTGAGTAGCTGGGACTACAGTTCAAGCCACCGTGGCCAGCTAATTTTTTTGTTTTTGTTTTTTTGTAGAGACAGGGTCTTGTTTGTTGCTCAGGCTGGTCTAGATAGAACTGGCCTCAAGCAATCCTTGTCCCGCCTCAGCCTCCCAAAGTGCTGGGATTACAGGTGTGAGCCACTGCACCTGACTGAGCTCCCACTTTTAAAATCATTATATTTCCTAGACATTTAGTAAAATACAAGTGATTAACATTGTATGTAATTAGAGATGCCAACATAATGTCATTATGATTCATGAGTAAGTGACATATTAGAATGAGTATTTGGGCTGGGCGCGGTGGCTCATGCCTGTAGTCCTAGCACTCTGAGAGGCCGAGGCGGGCAGATTGAGTTCAGGAGTTCGAGACCAGCCTGAGCAAGAGTGAGACCCTGTCTCTACTAAAAATAGAAAGAAATTATATGGATAGCTATAGAAAAATTAGCCGGGCATAGTGGCGCATGCCTGTAGTCCCAGCTACTTGGGAGATTGAGGCAGGAAGATTGCTTGAGTCCAGGAGTTTGAGGTTGCTGTGAGCTAGGCTGATGCCACGGCACTCTAGCCTGGGAACAGGGTAAGACTCTGTCTCAGAAAAAAAAAAAAAAAAGGGCCGGGCATGGTGGCTCACGCCTGTAATCCTAGCCCTTTGGGAGGCCGAGGCGGGTGGATCGCTCGAGGTCAGGAGTTCGAGACCAGCCTGAGCCCCGTCTCTACTAAAAATAGAAATAAAAATTATCTGGACAACTAAAAATATATATAGAAAAAATTAGCTGGGCATAGTGGCGCATGCCTGTAGTCCCAGCTACTTGGGAGGCTGAGGCAGGAGGATCGCTTAAGCCCAGGAGTTTGAGGTAGCTGTGAGCTAGGCTGATGCCACGGCACTCACTCTAGCCCGGGGAAACAAAGTGAGACTCTGTCTCAAAAAAAAAAAAAAAAAAAAAAGAATGAGTATCAGCATGAACAGTTTATCAACTTTGCCCTCTTGTTTTGTTCTGGAAATTGGAAAGGAATCAGCCAAACCTGGCAGCATCGTCAGTGCTCACCAAACAGGCTTTTTCCAGATGGAAAGCTGCTGGGGAGTTAGTTTGCTCACAGAAAGAAAAAGTGGGCAGTGGAAAATACTTTGGTGTTTTATCATAAAAATAGGTTTAGAGTTTAGTAATTGTTACTTACAAACAGTAAAGAGCTGGCTCTTTTTGTTAGTGCTTAAGGCTTTAGATGGGTCTAGGAATGTAGCTACTTTAATATAGAGTATTGCTACTTTCTTTAAAGTTCCTGAAGGGGAGAGAGGAAACCTTAGATTCTCCTTAGCTATTAACCACTCCAGCTATTGAGGAAATATTCACTACTTCCAACAGCATGATCTTTCAGTCATTTGATACCTGTGGACACCTGTGTGTCAGGTGCTGTGACTGGCAGTGCAGAAGACCATGCCCTGCCCCCGTTTGTTCTGGAGCATTCATTCTGCTAGGGAAACGTGTTTAGTAAGTAAATAGATACTTAATGTTACCTGGTCTGGGAAAGAATTAAGTAGAGTAAGGAAACTTTGGAGGCAGAAGGTTGTTTACTGGTGAGGCCACACTGATCACTGGATGAGCAAGTGCTGCAGCTGGCCTCCACCTCTTTCTGTAACTTCTCTTTCTCAACTCTAGCAGTCCATCCTTTTTTTATTTTATAGAAAGTTTGTTAGAATTAGGTTTATTTTTTTTTGATAAATTTAAGAGAAAGATTACACTTAATATCACTCCCAGATGTGACTCTGAAAGCCTCTAACCCTTTAGTGTTATTTTTTATGGGCATATTTATTTTAACAGCTATGATCATAAATATGCTCTATTAGACCTGTTCCCAAGTAGAGAAAATAGTATAACGAACACGGAAGTACCCATTACTCAGTTTCTGTCATCATTAAGACTCCTCCCACATTTTGTTCATTTATCCCTTTTCCTGTTTTTCACTTTGCAGGAATATTACAAAGCAAATCACAGGCCTCATATCGTTTTATCTTTTCATTGTGCATCACTGAACAGCATCACCATTTTCTTACACAGTCACTGTCATTTTTATACCTGACAAAATTAACAGGTTTTTTGGTATTGGCTCATATGCATTCCTCAATCGAGTTTCCTCATTTATCTGAAAAATTTTGCTTTGAATCTGTATCCAAACAAAATTCATGCATTAACTCTGGTTGTTATGCCTCATTTAATCTATACCAGCCTCTGGTTACTATTTTTATTTCCCATTCCTTGAATTCTTTGTGGAAAGTTGTTTCCTTTTACAACAGCAGGCTTGCAAGTAGGCGATAAAGAACATTGAGCTCGAGGGTGCAGTGCAGATGAAAGGACAGCCTGAAATTCACCAGTGTGCAGCAGCCAGTGAAAGAGGGTTGTTTATGGTCATCAAACAGTAGCAAAAGTCTGCTTCGGATACTTGAAAAATTACTATTTAGGTTGTGTTTATTGTCTGTCCTTATTTAAAGATCTTAGAACTATTAAGATTGTCTTAGGACTGGGACCCTTGAATCCACCAAAATCTAGCTATTGATTATGGGTCACTGATACTTGCCTTTGCTCTATTAAGCCTATTTCAATAGTTAATAAATATGTTTCCAGAGTATTTCCATTTTTAAAAATTGACATGCACCTTGCTTTGGATTGTACTAAAATATGATTTTAGCACAAACTTAGTCTCCTGAATTGCATTGATTTTGTTCAGCTGAAGCCTTGGGAAGCACTGAAGCCAAGGCTGTACCGTACCAAAAATTTGAGGCACATCCTAATGATCTGTATGTGGAAGGACTACCAGAAAACATTCCTTTTAGAAGTCCCTCATGGTATGGAATCCCAAGGCTGGAGAAAATCATTCAAGTGGGCAATCGAATTAAATTTGTTATTAAAAGGTAAGATTATAATCTGCAGGAACAATGTGTTCTCTAAGAAAAGATTTATTTGATGAAGATGAACCTTTTATTCTCCTCAAATTAGGACTTCCTGTCTGTATTTAAAATTAAGGCATTACATAGTGTAAGCATCAAATATGCAAAATTGGGTCTAATGGGAACCCTGTCCTTGGGAGGTTTAATACAAAGGTAAACGCAATAAAGTGTTATTAAGCATTTTCAGGCAAGACGGTGACAGTAACACATCTAGATGGGTCTGTTGTGCATTCAGAGTAGAGGAAAGGCATTTCAAATAAATAAGATAATGTAAGTGGGGGTGAGGAGGTGTCAGATATGCTCGCATGTTCACATAACTAATTCATTCTGCGTGGCGTGAGTGATGCCACGTGAGTGTGATGTGACTCCAAGTCAGGATAGACAGACTCAAGTGGCCAAGTGGAGAAAGGCCTTAGATCCTGCCAAAGAAGTGGCAGTCATTAAAAGTTCTCAAAGCAGATTCCTCTTAAAATGATTTGCATTTGCATTTTTGCAAGATTATTCTGGCTTTGTTTTTGAAGGTATCAGAGTGAGTAATTTGGGTGCAGGGAATAGGAATAGAAGGCTGTACATCTTTAATACTCACGGACGGAATGTTGAAGGGATGGGATCTTGCTGACTGATGACTGAGGATTGTGTGTTTGTGTATATTTGTTGGGACTGAGAGTTAAAAAGGAGAGGAAATATTTAAGGTGATACAGCTAGCTATTTCTAGCTATATGGTGGGAGAATTCATCTAAGATTTTTGAGTTGGTTTGGGGGGGAAAGTGAAGTTTCTGCACATTTAAGTATAAAATACCTTTGAAGGCATCTAGGTAGTCCCACCAAAATATTTAAAAATTGCTATTTTCAGAATAAACTGGAGTCACCAAAATGATTTTTTTTCACTGCAAGTGCAGGCAGAATGGACCATATTTAGGAATATTTGGCAGTACACAGCTGTGTGGGGGAGTCCTCTGAATTGTTCCTAAATCCTCTATTGCTAACGTCAACCGTATTTCTACAGACCAGAACTTCTGACTCACAGCACAACTGAAGTTACTCAGCCAAGAACGAACACACCAGGTAAAACAGTCGTGAAATCGTTTTTTAAAAGCTTAGATCTATGATTTTTAAGCTTTATGTTTTGTTTTTTTTTAAATTTAATCTTTTAAAGCTGTGGACCTCCTTCTTCCTCCCTTCCTTCCCCAAAAAAATCTTTTGTGGAAGCTCAACACAGGCACTCCTTGGTTTATCAGTATGAACAGCTTAGGATAACTCAAGCTTTGAATTTAGACCCATACTGTCAAATAGGAATATAGTGTATGCTACAAGATGTAAGCCACATGGCTAATTCTATATTTTCTAGTAGCCAGATTTGTGTGTTTCAACCTATAATCATTATAAATAAATGATGAAGTATTTTACATTCTTTATTTTATACCTGTATATTCTTTGTTTGACAATCTGGTGTATGTTTTATGCTTACAGCACAGCTCAGTTCCACCCAGCCACGTTTTAGCTGCTAAGGGCTGGTAGCTACCATGTTGGACAATACACATTTAGACCTTAATCTTTCTTCAGATGCACCCTGTTCTTAAAATGACAAATACTGTAATTATACACTGATACATAACACTGATATCTTAGCCTTATAGAAAAAGAAGTGTTACTTGAATGAAAGGTTTTGAGTTTTTTGTTGTTGTTGTTGTTTGTTTGTTTTGAGACAGTCTCACTCTATTGCCCAAGCTAAAGTGCCGTGGCGTCAGCCTAGCTCACAGCAACGTCAAACTCCTGGGTTCAAGCAATCCTCCTGCCTCAGCCTCCCGAGTAGCTGGGACTACAGGCATGTGCCACCATGCCCGGCTAATTTTTACTATATATTTTTAGCTGTCCAGATCATTTCTTTCTAGTTCTAGTAGAGACAGGGTCTCGCTCTTGCTCAGGCTGGTCTCAAACTCCTGACCTCGAGCAATCCTCCCGCCTCGCCCTCCCAGAGTGCTGGGATTATAGGCCTGAGCCGCGCCTGGCCTCTCTGTGTGCCTTTCTTTCTTTCCCGTCTTTTTGTTCACCGTTGCATAATGTCAGAATAAGTGACTGTGATTTGTAGATCCACCCAAGGGACTTCTTTTGCCAAGAACCCTGCAGTGTGAAGTTTGATGTTGCCAGGAAACAAGTGTTTGGAATCGAGTATGAACCTTGGGTGTGTACTAGTTGTTCCGATGTGTGCAATGAGCTAGTGTGTGAGTTGGGTTTATGAGTGTGTCCTGCTAAAATACTGCTCCTTCAGCTCCCAGTGTACCTGGTGACAGCTATTGAAGGTCAGTCAGTATGCCAAATAGATTCTGTGTGTATGGTGACAGGAAAAGTGATTGAGAAACAGAATTATCTTGTGTTGGGAGTCCTGCAGTGGAACAGATAAATCAGTGCTTAACTCAGAGGCGCACCCCTCAGCATGCTTTTGATAAGTATTGGTGATGGCATTGAAGATTGGAAGTGACATATTGTTTGCTAAGGGAATTAATTAATGGAGAAAGAAGAATATTCTTGAAGGTAGATCTTTAGAGTGGATTAGTCTGAACATCATGAATGCCTGTAGAAGTCTTCATTTCTTAAGACAAAGCTCAAATTCAAGGTTGTGATGAATGTGATCACTGTTTTGATTAGGGGCAATTGTAATAGTGACTGCAAAACCCGAGAGTGCTAAACATGTGCTATTTAAAGAATATGCAGGCACCAAAGACAAGCAATCAAGCAGTACCTCATCTGCTGTCTTCAGGTGGAGGTTAAAGGCCTATCATCACAAGGAGAATCTCGATTTTCCCAATCATTAACAACACTTGACTTTCTACCATTCATAAAAGACCTTGGAAAGAGTTAAAGGCTGTAGATTCTTCATTCCAATGAAACCTTACTTGGGCTTCCAGTGGACCAGGCTTGAATCTCTTGATGGGATAATTCAAGTCAGGAATTGCTGCTTGGGTGTACTTCGTCCCCAGTTTGGTGAAAGATGGGTGTCACATGGAAGAAGGTTGTATAGTGTGGCAGGTGATGGGGCTTTGAAGGGGAGGAATGCGGAGGTGCGATGTGAGGGGCATTGTGCACGTTGGTGTAGCAAATGCTGGAGATGGGAGGTGGGCAGAAGAGTTGGCCGAGCAGCAAGTTAACAGAAGTGACCTTACAGAAGGAGAGTCTAGATGTCGTTGTTAGTAGTCACTCAAGTTTGGTTCATACCCAAGTTATCTCTGGCTGAATGGTTGGACTACTGTGAAGTCCAGAGGGGGAAAGCAACTTATACTAAACCCCTCAGACGCTAGGTTTTCTTTTAAGGTAAAGGAAATGTTAAAAAGATTTTCTGAAGCCGCCAACCTGTAGCAGTATTTTCAGAACTTCTCCAACCTTTTCCACTGCCTTTGTCAGCAAACACAGATGACTCCCTCACTTAAGTGATTTTTCCACTCCCTCTACCATTTTCTCTTTCTCCCTTTCCCTCTTGTCATTATCCAATAACTCTGATCATCCTCCATTGTCCCCAAGTCCACCTCCATCCTCTACATCCATAGCTCCTGGCCAAGTAAGTGACATTCTACAAGTCTTTTATAGTAGCTTGTTGTTTTTTTCTTTATTTTTGTTACATTTAAAATGTAATGGTTGTCTCATAAATAATGGGTAGAAAAAGAAACCAGATTGTAGATGTGAGTAAGGTTGAGTGACATCTCCCTGATTGCTTTACCATTTATTTCTAATGGGGAAACTTGCTTTGATTAGTGAAGTTTTGTTTTATGTGAATTTCTTGGCAAACGTGTTAGATAAAACAAGGACTGCCTGTACAGCAAACAAGTAAAAGTCAAGTTGTACTTGCTGAACCTGGTGTGGCAGCCCTTAGGCCTTTCATAGGTGGTCTCCCAGCTGTGGTCTCCCAGTTTCCTGATATACAAGGAGGAATGTATGAGAACTACAAATTTTGAGCAATCTTTCATATAAACAAATTTTTCCATATTTATACTGTGAACTTAAATTTTAATTTTCTCCCTGCAGTTCTTTTGATATTTGACAAGTACAGAAAATTATTTTTTCCCTTAAGACCCAGAGTTTTTGTTTTTAAACATAATCAAATTAAGAGAATTACTGGAAAGATGAGTATCTACATTCTGGTCCTGAAATCCAGTCTAATTTGTGTCATTGCCAATAAATAACATCATTAATTAGATTTATTTTTGCTTTCCAGTCAAAGAGGATTGGAATGTCAGAATTACCAAGCTACGGAAGCAAGTGGAAGAGATTTTTAATTTGAAATTTGGTAAGTAAAATACAGTGGTTAGGTTTTATTTTAAAAACACGAATGGGCCGGGCGCGGTGGCTCACGCCTGTAATCCTAGCCCTCTGTGAGGCCGAGGCGGGTGGATCACTCGAGGTCAGGAGTTCAAGACCAGCCTGAGCGAGACCCTGTCTCTACTAAAAATAGAAGGAAATTATCTGGACAACTAAAAGTATATATATATATATATATATATATATATATAAAAAAAAAAAAAAATTAGCCGGGCATGGTGGCGCATGCCTGTAGTCCCAGCTACTCGGGAGGCTGAGGCAGTAGGATCGCTTAAGCCCAGGAGTTTGAGGTTGCTGTGAGCTAGGCTGACGCCACGGCATTCACTCTAGCCCGGGCAACAAAGTGAGACTCTGTCTCAAAAAAGGTCCCAGAACGTGGGTTTTAGTTTATTTCTACTACTAAACTCACTACTGAAACCAAGCAAATTGCTGCGTTTCTCGTGGATTTAGTTTTCTCATATATCTCAATGGGAGAGGAAGGGAGGAGTCGGGTGCATCTAGTTCCATTGTCTGTGCTTCTGTCTGGCTGACACGGGTGTGGCAAATAGGTTTCACCATTTGTTTCAACTTAGATTTGTTGACAGCGGTTTCCTGGAGCGCTGTCTTGAGAAGGATTCTGAGGAGGCTCAGCAAGAAAGTGTTTCAGTTGATTGGGTGTATCTGTCATGGAAAAGGAAGTAAGGAGTGGGGAGTGATAGCAGTATTCCCGGGGCCTACCTGTCCATTATTGTAATACCTGGTGTTGACATTTTGTGTCCCAGATCAGGAATCTTGATTACTCTGCCTCTGATCACTCTAACTTAATGAGTTCTGCTTGGATGCAGCACACACAGCTCCTGTCTGTAAATAGCCAGCTTGCATCTAGATGATAACAAAGGCTGGGTAGGCGCCATTGCTGTGTGAAATGGCCTTGGTTCAGTTCTGCCCAGAGCACAGGGATCATTTTGACTAATAACATAACTATCCTTTTGATTTAAAGTGTTAAAATGTTCCTCTTAAAAGTACTTATTTTTTAAGGCTTGTTCTTCAAATTTGCCCAATATGCTAAGCAAAATGCCTTCAATATATGTGGATATTGCTAGATTATAGGGAACTTGTACATAACTTGTTTGAGAATGCAGACACAAATAAAAGCTGGTCGGTGTAAAATTTTATCTTTCATAAGTTATGTTCTCTTATACTTTCAGCTCAAGCTCTTGGACTCACTGAGGCAGTAAAAGTACCATATCCTGTGTTTGAATCAAATCCGGAGTTCCTTTATGTAGAAGGCTTACCTGAAGGAATTCCCTTTAGAAGCCCTACCTGGTTTGGAATTCCACGACTTGAAAGGATTGTCCGTGGGAGTAATAAAATCAAGTTTGTTGTTAAAAAGTAAGTTCTGTTTTCCATTGTAGTCATTTCTGGAACTAAAAAAATAAAATTATATGCCTGTTAGTTTTTTTTTTTCCCAGCCAAAAGTGACAGGTATGATTTTGAAGTCCTTGATGGAAAAGCCTAGCTCTGAGCTACCGTCCTGACATTGTCTGTTGCCTCAGCAGATACTCTGTCCTGTCCTTCATCAGTACAAGGAGAAAAGTAACAACTGCCACCCAGTAGTGTTTAGAGACACTATAGTGTCTCTTAGTATTCCTAAATTCGTGAATGGAAGTTTAAAATGTTGATTGTTATCTGTTCTGTTATTCCTGGTCAAGGTTGTGAGCAACTACATGTCAGTGATTGAGTTTCTTAAGTACATTTCTCCAGAATTTCAGTGGTTGAAGAAAATAAACTAGTGTTAGTTTTCATTTTCTTGAAAAAAATCATTTATTCTTTTTATCAGATAGTGATGGGAAGGGAAAGTCAGGTTTTTTGTCCATAATGATAGGAATTCTCATTGCATTACAGGATGATTCTGTAAACGCTTTTATAAGAAACACTGGTTATGACTGTTTTTACTAGCTGTGAATACCCTGCTGTAGTGGCTACTGTAATATTTCTTGGTTTTCTTTCTAGACCTGAACTAGTTGTTTCCTACTTGCCTCCTGGAATGGCTAGTAAAATAAACACTAAAGGTAAGAGATTATGTATACTCTTTAGTATATTTCAGTGCATTAAAACATTCTTTATCAACATTACTTAAGTCATGCTGAATCATTGGCCAATGTCTTTGTGGATCTTTCAGTTTGTGTCTTTGCTTTTTAAGGTTATTTTATTTAGGGGACCTCTTTTTTTCTTTTAAACGTTTCATTGAGAATTTCATGTGTGCAATCCTCCTTCATTCATGTTTCCACAGCTTTGTTGAAACCATGTGGAGGATTACACTACCAGTTTAATTCTTCAGGTTTCTTTGAAAAGAGCCAAACTGTATGAATTGTAATACTCTGCTTTTATCAAGCATCCCCTTCTGTATTTATTTTTTTTACAACATACAAAAGTAATTATGTGCTTTTTTCACAGCATTGCAGTCCCCCAAAAGACCACGCAGCCCTGGGAGTAATTCAAAGGTTCCTGAAATTGAGGTCACTGTGGAAGGTAGGGGCCATCTCCTGGCATCACCTTTTGATTCTTCAGTTCACTACCTGTATTTTTATGTAAATGAGCTTTTACAAAAAAACCCTAGGTTTACATATGAATAGCTACCTGTGATAAAGCTAAATTTCTGAATGTTTCTAATTGAAATTTTGAAAACCTCTACCTGAAAACAGATAACATGATTGTTAGGGTGCAAGCTTGGTGCAGGCAGGTTTTGAGAATGATTTCTCCAGACAAGGATTAGGGTGGAAAGAAGAAAAGTCTGTTTTACTTCTTCCAAAAAAAAGAGCCAACAGAGAAGTGAAAAAGAGGGAGATAATGTCGACAGAGAGAACCAGGTATTCAGGCCTTTGATTTAGGAGTTGAAACAGGGTGAAGATGATTTATGGCTGTAACCAAATTAACAGGGCACTGCTGCATCCACCTCTTCTCTCTGGCTGCCTTCTTCCCTTTGGAGACGGGCTTATCGCTGATGATTGTGGTCTCCTCATTGACTCTGCCCCCAGGACAGGAACTGAGGCCTGTAGCTCACAATTCCCCCCCACCACCCCCCACTGTGCCTACTGGAACTCTTCTGGGCTGTGAAAAGCAAATTCTAAAACTGCAGTTTTGGGAGAATGTAAAGAGAAAGATTTACATTTCCTTTCTGTGTATTGGGCTCTTTTCAGATGCTGTGAAAGTGGACCTGGCAGGAGTGCCTGTCAGGGAGGGAGGGGGGAGAGGGAGAAAGCTCATATGATGGATTTTAGCCCTTATTGAAAAACTGTGAGTTAATAATGTTTCTGTTACTTCGCTAGCAAGCAAGGCCCTCCTTTCATGGATCATAAATTGATGAAGAAAATCCCTAAAATGCTTTTCTTTCCTAATACGAAAGTAAGGGTGCAGAGTAACATGGAATTTTTTTCTCATCTTTTTTTCTCCCTCTTCATTTTTCCTGCTCCTTTCAGGAAGAAAGTTTAGGGGTGGTTTTAAATAGCAGTACCTTGGGTTAAAGTAGTTCTGCTACATGCTCAGATTAACCTTCTTCTCTCCACACCCATTGGGTCTGCAGGATTTTCAACTTTTCAGGTTCACACTATTAAAATACTTCATATAATACCGTAGACAGTCCTCAACCAGCTGTTGAGTGTGGATATTTCTTCTTGTCTCTTCTTAAGTACAGAAGGAAATAACTGCCTTAGGATATTTCTCTAGGTCTTAGGTTTCAAGTTTGGTAATAAACGTTAGCAGTGCTGCTGTTTAGTGGCGCAGTTACCTCGTGTAGAGAACCTGTTTCCTCACCTGAAAGCAACAGGCAGCCTTGAGCAACTTACAGACACCATCCACCACATGAACTATCTCTGTTCAGAAATGCCAAGAATTAAAAATACATTCAGTCCTTTATTTATACACAAGCTGCCATCCTTTCCTGAAGGAGCTACTTGTAAAGTACATGTGGTGTTTTTTGTTTTGTTTTGTTTTGTTTTCTTTAGCAAAAAGATAATGCATAACCAGACAAACCTGGACCTGAATCTGTAGAGATTTGACCAATGTGAACAGTAACACTACATAAAAAAGTGAGGGTTACTTCTGAGGCGATAGGGACTGTGTTGAGAAGACTACATGTAAATTAGACCTTGCTGGGAGAGCAGAATTTAGCCAGGCAGAGCCACAGGAGGTCCCTTCCTGATAGAGGAGACCAACGTGAGTGACAGTGCTGATCAGTAAAGTCCAAGTGGTGGTGACAAGTAATCTATGTTCTAGAGGGAATGATTGGCACAAGGAAGACAGCGAACAAGTTCAGAAGGAAAGGGGGGAACAGTGTGGAGACAAGCCAGTCACAAAGCTGAATAACACATGCTTAGGTTAAGAGGCAGTGAAGAAGGTGTTTATCATTCGGTGATATATCTGCAAAAGCAGTAAGGGTGGCATAAGACAGTGGTGTGAAGCTCTGAAGAAGAGAGCTCGAGCCGGGTATGTAGCTCACATCTGTAATCCCCCTGCTCTGGGAGGGGCGGGGGGGATGACTTGAGGCCAGGAGTTTGAGATCAGCCTGGGCAACATAAAGACACCCCATGTCTATAAAAAATTTTTTTAAAAAAATTAGCTGGGCGTGGCGGCAATGCGCCTGTAGTCATAGCTACTTGGGAAACTGAGGTGGGAGGATCACTTGAGTCCAGGAGTTGGAGGCTACAGTAAGTAGGCTGTGATTGCACCACTGCACTCCTGCCTGGGTGACAGAGCAAGACCCTGTCTTCAACAGCAACAAAAAGATGGTAAGACTGGCTTCTTTGATTCTCTTAGTCTTTCCTTTATGGGTGCATGGTGACTGATGGAGCCCTCATCATCATTCAAGGCAAAGGAAGTGCAGCATCAGCCCTGCCTGTACCCTGTGTCAGGAAAAGCAACATGCCTTGCTAGAATCTCCTAGCCGATTTTTGCTCAAGGTTCTTGCTTAAAAAAAAAAAAAGATGAATTTAAAGTAATAAATTTTAGTATAGATTCTGAGACCAGAGTGATTGGATTCAAATCCAGGCTCTACCACTTAGGAAAATTCCTTAAACTCTCTGTTCTTCAGTTTGCACGTCTGTACAATGGGCATAAGCATAGTATTTAACTCTTTTTTTTTTTTTTAGACAAATTCAGGTGTCATTCACATATAATTCATCATTTTAAAATACATGATTCCTTGGTGTTTAGAATATTAATAATGTTATGTAGTTGTCACCACTAATTCAGGAACATTTTCATCATCCAGAAAGAAACTCATACCCATTAATAGTCACTCCCCACCTTCCCCCACCACCCAGCCACTGGTGACCATAAATTTCTGCCTAGTTGGGATATTTTGTATAAGTAGAATTGTACGACATGTGGCATAGCCTTTGTGAGATGAGTGGATTTGTACAATATTTGGTCCCTCGCGTCTGGCGTACTTCCTTTAGCATGTATTTTCAAGATTCATCTATGTTGTTGTAGCCTGTACCTCATACTCCCTTATTCCCTCCCCAATGTTTTAAAAAATTGTGGCGAGGCCGGGTGGAGAGGTTCATACCTGTAATCCTAGCGCTCTGGGAGGCCGAGGTGTGAGGATTGCTTGAGGCCAGGAGTTGGAGACCAGCCTGAGCAAGAGCGAGACCCTGTCTCTACTAAAAATAGAAAAAATTAGCTGGGCAACTAAAAATAGAAACAAAAAAATTAGCCGTGTGTGGTGGTAAGCGCCTGTAGTCCCAGCTACTTGGGAGGCTGAGGCAGGAGGATTACCTGAGCCCAGGAGTCTGCTGTGAGCTGGGCTGACCCCACAGCACTCTAGCCCGGGCAACAGAATAAGACTGTCTCAAAAAAAAAGAAATTTTTTGGCTAAACATACATGACATAAAATTTACCATTTTAACCATTTTTGTACAGTTCTGTGGCATTAAGTACGTTCACATTCTTGTGCAGCCATCACCACTGTACATCTCCAGAACTTTTTCATCTTCCCCAGCTGAAACTCTGTCCCCATGAAACACTGAGGACACATTCTCCTCCTCCCAGTGCCCGGCAGCTACCGTTCGGCTGTTGTGAATAATGCTGTCCTGAGCTTAGGAGCACAAAAATCTGCTGTAGTCCCCACTTTCATTTCTTTTGGGTATGTACCTAGAAGTGGAATTGCTGGATCATTTGATAATTCTATACTTAATTTTTTGAGAAGCCACCATGCCATTTTCCACAGCATTGCATAAGGGTTCTAGTTTCTTCACAAACTTGCCAATACTTCTTATTTTCTGTGGGTTTTTTTTTTTTGATAATAGCCATCGTGATGATGGATGTCCATTTCTTTGTATTAATAAAGAGCTTTCCGTGGTATGAATAGGCCACATTTTCTTTATTCACACATCACTTCATGGACATTTGGGTTTCCACATTTTCACTGTTATGAATAATAATACTAATATGAACATTCATATATGACATTTTGTGGGGTCATATTTTAAAATTCTGTTTAGCTTTTTGAAGTTTGAATTATTAAATATAAATAAATATGTTATCTAGAACAATTTTGCGTGGAAATGCAAATATTTAGCTTTTCTTGCTTTGCAGTGGAGCAAGCAAGGGAGACAAGGTAGGAGTGGCCTTTGGGTTGGGCAGTGAACCCATTTGTCACACAAGACAGTGTGTTTCCAAATTGGAGAAAATACCATCCTCAGGTTAAATCCCCACTCTGTGTACTTGTACTTTTCCTCTGTAGTTTTGGTTTCTGATTCAAAAGAAAAGCACTTAGGTCAGCAACGGTGAATGAAGAATGGTTTAGACTTGCCTTCACATGAGCCGTGAAGAGCTTTATATTGCTAAGCCTGTGCCGCAGACGGAAGGCTTTGTCCTGTAATAGACAGAGCTTTATGTTAGCTACGTATTGTCTAACCAGTGCTACAAATGGACTCTGAATTTACTTTGTATTCGTTAAAATACCATAACATAGTTGTGAGTACTTTGAGGTGTTTTAAGTAGAGTTTTGTCCAAGTCCAGGACATTTTTGTCCAGAAGTTAGTGATAGAAGGGACATACCTTTTCTCTTATTAATAAATCTCTTTCAAATTATACATGTTTATAACTGGAATTTCTCATTACTTGAAAAATATTTTTAGGTATAATTTTTATGCAGCAGAATGCACCCATTTTAGCTGTACACCTTGAGTTCTGAAAACTGTTTGCACCCCTGCACCACCACTCAAGTTTACGTACAGAACCTCTCCAACAGCCGGAGGCTCCACATTCCTCAGCAGCCGCTCCTGCCCTCCCCTGGCTGTGGGCAAGCCTTGGTCTGGTTTTTGTTTCCATAGGTTACTCTGGCCTATTCTAGAATTTCATATAAATGGAATAATGGTGTATGTACTCTTTTTTAGTTGGCTTCTTTTGCTCAACATAATGTTTTTAGATGTATCTTTGTTGTTACATATTTCAGTATTTCCTTTTATTGCTGAGTGTTCTTCCCTTGTGTCGATTGACCACATTTTGCTTATACATTTATTTGTTAATGGATGTTTGTATTTTCAAGTCGTTGACTAGTAAACATGCCGTGAACCTTCGTGCACAAAGTGTGGCATAGGCTTTCCTTCTCTTTGGTGGGTATTTAGGAGTACAGTCACCGGGTTTTGACTTTTAAAAAACCTGCCTAACAGTTTTCCAGAGTGCTTATACTTTACACTCCTACCTGGAACGTGAGGATTCCAATGGCCTCATATCCTCATGGTACTCAGTATTGGTATTCTTTTTAATTTAGCCGTCCTAATGGATGTATATTGTTTCCTCACATAAGTATAAACCAGAATGCCAGTTTATTAATTTAATGTAAGAATAAGATTTTCCCGTGAACTCAGTTGTGTCATCTGACCACGTTTCTTCTGTTCTTGCCCACTTGTGACTGAAAGTTTGCTTCGTGAGCCGGGAGCTTAGGCGGGAATGTTAGTTGGGTAACCTTAGTGGCCTTTTCTAAAACTGTGGTTGTGGAATGTTCTGATTGATCTGTGTGGATACACCTGCCAGGTAAACCAGGGTGTGACAGCTAACTGGTCCAGGGACCCTTGCTTTCATTACTATTCTATCTAAGGAAGCTGTGGTTGTTATTTAGGAGTTTTTGAATAAAGACTAGAATGCTGAGGCTTGACATTTTGTAGGGAATGGTGTGCTGTGTGTTTGCCATCACTTGCTCAGATTTATGAAATGGTTCATGCAATTCTTGTCCACAGTATGTTAGAGAGTACTGAGGAGCCAAACTCTGCAGGTCGGCATCCCAGCTCCACCACGTAGCATAATTAACGCCAAGTCACATAGCCCTGTTGGCCACCTCCTCCGTAGTTAAAGTGGATGTGGCAGCAGTACTGCCTGTGAGGAGTCAACCAGTGACTACATATAGCGTGCTTGGCACAGTGGCCAGTATGCACGGTTAGCTAGTAATAGTATTCTGCAAAAACTGTTAATGAAGCAGAACTCATTTATGTGAAGGTAGGCATTGGAAGTAGATACTCACCCCACAGGCGATTGAGGTGAAAGCCTAGAGCCCACAAAACATTTCTACAAATCGGGAAGTTGGAAGTTTCAGGATGTATCTTAAGAATGTTGGTTATACTCCAAAGAATTCAGATGAAACTTCTCTTTAGTTTTACAATATCTTGGCTCCTTTGTTCATACTGTTAAAAATAGCTTACTTTAGATTAAAATGCTTACTGTTCATAAGCATTAGCTGTTCCCACATAAAAAACTTCAAGTTCTGGGGTTTATATGCATAACTGGAATTAATACTCACTTTCATTTCATAGAAAACAACTGATAAACTATGACATTATTTCTAAGTTGTGTTAAGAATTCAATAAAAGCATAAGTCAGAGCCACTTGAAAATCCAAAGGAAAGCTTAATAGTAGGGATAGTGATACCTAAAGTTGTGTTTATGTTCAAGGGTTAAAGGAAAACTATGTAAGCAAACAGAGATAGCCAAAAGTTAGATGGTTCCAAAAGGGCATGGTGAAGCATTGGGTTTGCAGTATCTTAGATCAGCCAGAAAGCTGGTTGTCTTTTGGGTGGAAATGGTTTCGCAGAGTGTAGAACTGGAAATGGGAAGCTGGATGGAGGTCTGGAACCAGTGGGAATGCCCACGTTCATTTGAACTTAGGTTTGTTTTCCAGCACAGGCTGGACTTAGAGTGTGTCCTGGAGAAGCCACAAGTAGTGCTTAAGCATAATTAAATATGTGTTGATTATGATTTTTTTTTAATTCTCTTTCAGGCCCTAATAACAACAATCCTCAAACCTCAGCTGTTCGAACCCCTACCCAGACTAATGGTTCTAATGTTCCCTTCAAGCCTCGAGGGAGAGAATTTTCCTTTGGTAAATATGCATTTTATTTTTCTTTATGTCATCATTTTAAATAAAAGAAATGAATAGTGCTTTATTTTACCAGGTGAATTGTTTTTTTATTTGGTTAGTCAGTATGTATCTCAAAGATTAAAAGCACAGACTTCTGGGTTCAAATCTGAGGCTACTTACTACTTTATAACTCTGACCTGTTTTCCTTATGTGCGGAATGGTGATAACATTACTTCTGCATCATAGTGTTATTATAAGGATTATAAATATTAAGTCTTTTAAAATACTTAGAACCATAGCTGGTATGTGGTAGACCCTATAATTTTGAGGGGATGATTTTGAGGGGTTTTCATTTGTGTTTTATACTTTGTACTTAAAGGTGCACAATAAAATAAGATGAAAAATTCCTGCCCTTGTGAATGTTTCTTGGAAAGTATTACAGTTTATCTATGTTGTGTTTTTATGCAGAGGCCTGGAATGCCAAAATCACAGACCTAAAACAGAAAGTTGAAAATCTTTTCAATGAAAAATGCGGTAAGTTTATTTTGAAACATTATTGTTAAAATATGAGGTAGTTTTTTTATAAGTAGAAAAAAGAAGCAGAGTGGAATATTTAACATTTAAATGTTATTATCATTTGAAATGTTTGGCTTTTTGAGGCTGAATTTCATCATGCCTCCCATATTCTGTCCTGCGTGTGCGGCTGTTTTACAGGTGAAGCTCTTGGCCTTAAACAAGCGGTGAAGGTGCCGTTTGCGTTATTCGAGTCTTTCCCGGAAGACTTCTACGTGGAAGGCTTACCTGAGGGCGTGCCGTTCCGGAGACCGTCTACTTTCGGCATTCCAAGGCTGGAGAAGATCCTCCGAAACAAAGCCAAAATTAAGTTCATCATTAAAAAGTAAGTAAATTAAAATGAAACCGGTCGGGCCATGAATTGATACTGTTTGCCACTGGGAGGTGGGAACCTGGGTTCTCATTAATGGCAGGGCTAAATTAGCTCTAGAGTCAAAAAAGCTCTTTTTTAAGCTGTACTTTTGCATATGTTTTAAATTTTCCCTAATCAGTTAAAAGAAGAGAAGGAAGGCCTAGCATCCCAGAGAGGTAATAACTTCCTACCGCTACATCTACCCACAGTCGTGTTATTACTGGTGGATGCTGCTGGAATCTAAGCAGAGGTTCAGTTTTCTAAATACCTTTCCTTTTCTCAACTTAAAGAATATTTTAAATTTCTCCTGTATTTGCTGGAACATCTATGAATTGGGCTAATAATCAAAATAGGTAGTAATTGAAAATTAAAAATATATACTGATAATAATTATTTGAAATTAATTGAAATGAATTTTAGGTTTTATTTACTTGGTGTAAGGCTTACTTTTGAGTCACCCAGGTATCTGTCAAATAATCAACGCTGGCCTTGCTGAGCATAATGACCACCTTTTATGCTTTTGGCCAGGTCTGTGGAGAGTTGGCAGCAGTTAAGGCTTTTGGTTCTGCTTCTGAGTGAGAGACTGCTGGTTTTCACAGCTCGCCTTGTGTTTCCCTTCCCAAGTCTGGCACTGATTTTTTTCAGGATACAGCCTAACCTTGGGAAGAAGATGTCAGTAAAACTAGTGTGAGGAAGGGGGGTGCCTAGAAAGGGGTAGGATGGATGTTAACATCACAATTAGAATTTGTCTTTTTGGATGTATTCCTTTAGACAACCATTTTATTTCTATTCTTCCATTATTAAAAATTAAATATATACTTAAAGAATTACTGTTTTTTAAATCTTTTGCTTATTTGAGATTCACTGTTAGCTTTGTTATTGGGTTAGCACAGATTTTTTATTTTTTCTCTTTTGTTTCTAGGCCAGAAATGTTTGAAACGGCAATTAAGGAGAGCACCTCCTCCAAGAGCCCTCCAAGTGAGTGTCTTTGCTCTAGAAAACAAGCTGTTAGACATGTTTTGCAGGACTGGGCACGGTGACTCACGCCTGTAATCCTAGCACTTTGGGAGGCCAGGAGTTCAAGACCAGCCTGAGCAACACAGCGAGACCCTGTCGCTACAAAAAAACAGAAAAATCAGCCAGACGTGATGGTTCACAGCTGTGGTCCCAGCTAAGATGCTGAGTAGATCACTTGAGCCAAGGAGTTTGAGGTTGCAGTGAGCTTTGAGGATATACCACTGCACTGTAGCCCGGGCAACAGGGCATGATCCTGTCTCAAAAAAAATAAGAAGGAAAGAAATGCATTTGCAGTAGTGGTGGAAGAGCAAAACGGTGAAAAAAACAGTCTTTCAGGAAGCTTAACATCCTATTAAAATTACAAAACATACCCTGAGAAGAAACAACCCTGAACCAAGGTTGAGGCAAAATACTGTCTCATATAGTCTGGATTGTAAGCCTTTAGCTCCCTGATTCTTAGAGAAGATTTTGCCTTTTTTTTTTTTTTTACTACAAACTCTAATTTTAAATTTGTATTTTAAGGAAAAATAAATTCATCACCCAATGTTAATACTACTGCATCAGGTGTTGAAGATCTTAACATCATTCAGGTGACAATTCCAGGTATGATTTCTGCGCCTTTATCATAGTTTGTAGGGTCTCTTCAGTTTTTTCAGACTTTCTTAATACAGATTACAGGAGTTTGCATTAGTCATTCAGGGACATCAAATATACTTCGAGCTGCCTTGTACTCCTCTTTGGCCCCTGCAGAAGTTGCTAATGAAGTACAGTTTATGTCTAAACAGCTCTGGGTAGTTATTACACTTGGCATGAGCTAAACCCTGTTAACCATCCAGATGTCTAATCTGTTCCTTTAAGAAATCTATATAGAACATCAGGCAGCACAAATAAGGCTAAAGCATTTTCAGTTTAGTATTGTAATTTTAAACAATTTCAAACTTGATTAGTTCAAAATGTGTAAATACTCCTAAAATTACATAGATCTCCTAAAAATTTATTTGGAATTAAAAGTCATTATTGAGTCGGGCATGGTGGGATGTACCTGTAGTCCCATCTACTCAAGAGACTGAAGTGAGAGGATCGCTTGAGCCCAGGAGTTTGAGTACAGCCTGAGCAACATATCAAGACCCCATCTCTTGTTTAAAAAAAAAGTGCATTATTAAGTTTTGGCTTTTCTCTTACCTGTTTTAGACGATGATAATGAAAGACTGTCAAAAGTTGAAAAAGCTAGACAGCTAAGAGAGCAAGTGAATGACCTCTTCAGTCGAAAATTTGGTAAGTTTTACATTTGCAAAGTACATTTTGCAGTAAGCAAAGAGATCGTGTTTTAATAAGATCTTTTCAATAAGATGATGGTCAGGTCGTTATATTCCTCCTATAAAAAAACTAAAATAAAAAAGTATTTGGTTTTTGCTAAATTTCTTTAATAAGGAAACATTAAACGTTATGCTGTTGCTGGTCACTATCAAAGTTAATAGATTAAGGTTCATATTTAAGTTTGAAATATGCAAAGACATTAGTTTAAACTGCAGGGATAGTCTTTTAAGTAAATGTTACTCTCGTGCTTTTTTCAAATACTTCTTAAGGTGACAAATTAATCTGTGCTTTTATGCTATTTGTCTCATAGGTGAAGCTATTGGTATGGGTTTCCCTGTGAAAGTTCCCTACAGGAAAATCACAATCAACCCTGGCTGTGTGGTGGTTGATGGCATGCCTCCTGGGGTGTCTTTCAAAGCCCCCAGCTACCTGGAAATCAGCTCCATGAGAAGGATCTTAGATTCTGCTGAGTTTATCAAATTCACAGTCATTAGGTAAGTTAGAGTTTCTTACTTAGTCACAAAAACATATCTGGAGATCATGAGGCTAAGCCATTTTCTAAGGTGCAGTCGTGTGTAGTAATAGAATCAAGGTTACCATGTAATGAAATGAACAAATAAAGATACTTGTTTGTTTATTTATTTATTTATTTTTTGAGGCAGAGTCTCACTGTGTTGCCTGAGCTAGAGTGCCATGGCATCAGCCTAGCTCACAGCAACCTCAAACTCCTGGGCTTAAGCAATCCTACTGCCTCAGCCTCCCGAGTAGCTGGGACTACAGGCATGCGCCACCATGCCCGGCTGATTTTTTCTATATATTTTTAGTTGTCCAGCTAATTTCTTTCTATTTTTAGTAGAGACAAGGGTCTCGCTCTTGCTCAGGCTGGTCTTGAACTCCTGAGCTCAATCTGCCCGCCTCGGCCTCCCTAGTGCTAGGATTACAGGCGTGAGCCACCGCGCCCGGCCTAAGATACTTGTTTAGTTACTATAATACTAGATTCTCTCCTACCTAGCTATTTTAATTCTTCAGTTTCTAAGGCAAAGAGTTGGCAAATAACGGCCTGTGGACTCAATCTGGCCTGCTACCTGTTTTTGTAGTCTTAGAAAAATACAGTTACGTCCAGTTGTTTATGTATTACCCATGGCTGCTGTCTTGTTCCAGTGTACAGTTGAGTCGTTGGGACAGAGACAGCATGGCCTGCAAAGCCTAAAATATTTACTCTCTGGCACTTTACAGAAAAATTTTGCCAGCCTCTGTCTTACAGTGGCTCAGCAAGGGCTCCAGGCCTGATAAGGATTCAGTTCCAAGTCAGTCATTTCTCAGCCAAGTCACTTCTGTTTACTTGTCTGTAAAATGCAGGTGACAATTTGTTCCTAACAGTGAGCTCCTTGGCCACAGAGTAGGAATGATGATTATACCTACCTCTAACTGCATTATGAGATTTATTCATTAATATCTCCTTATCACAGTAAGTGACATCTACCCAAGCAGAAATCCCAAGTTATCTTCATTCTTCTCAATTCCAACCCCCTAAAACCTTAGCTACCACTAAGTCTACCCAATCAGTGGATTGACAAGTTCCTGCTGTCTCTTGTACAAATCCTTTAGGACCAGCACCCAGAAATCGCTGCTTTATTACCTTCTTGAGGCTTGTTCTCATGCACTCATCTTCCCCCAAGCCTCTTTCCCTAAAGATCCCGTATTTCTGTCCCACTAACCATGGCCATTCTCTACACACTTCCCAGGGCACGGGCAGAAAGCCTTCTTCCCTTCCACCGTTTAACTAGATTTGCTCCCTTCCCTTCTCTGTGTCCCTACTTTTTGTTTTTCCTGTATCTATATATAACATTTTCTAGCAGTGTTCCACATGGGTTATCCATATGCATCTGGGTCTTCATAACATTATAAAGAAGTGGATACTGTTTCACAATAATGTAGTACATAAGTGACACAGGTTAAATGCTAGTTCAATAAATGAATATGCATGTAAATTCTTGTAGAGTAAAAATAAATTTTTATATTATACAAATTGTTTCTCTCTTTAGACCATTTCCAGGGCTTGTGATTAATAACCGTGAGTATTTCACGAAGTCTTTTTTTTCCCCCTGGGATGTGTGTGTGTGTGTGTGTGTGTGTGTGTGTGTGCGCGCGCTTGTGCATGCAAACGTGTATACATGCTTAACTGTGTTGCTTACCTACGTCAGTAACCATGCAAAGTAATTGTTTTAGCTCTCAGGAGAAAAACACCACGCACTTTCTAGATGTAAAACTAGTCAAATTTCTTAACTTCTCTTATCCTCAGCATACTCAATGATAAAATGATAATAGTACCCATTTTGTAGCATTTTAGAGCAGGTGAGGTCTTTTAGAGTATATGTAAAGTATCTAAAACAGGTCAGCAAGCTCCTGCCTCTTGTAAATAAAGTTTTATTGGAACATCATGATGCCCATTCATTTATGGCCAAATTGAGAGGTTTCAGCAGAGACTGTGTGACCCGCAAAGCCTAAAATATTTTCTAACTGGCTCTATAAGGATAAAGTTTGCAGACGTCTAACTAGAACAACGTCTGGACTATGTTTGTACTCAGCACATACAATCTATATTTATTATTATTGTGACTACTGTTATTTCTACTATTATATATTAAATAATTACTGTGCTGGAATTTAGTGACAAAGTATGTCATTTAATGTGATTGAACTTGCTGCTATTGATATTTAAGCATAGTACCTGGCACACATTGGGCTCTCAAATATTACTGAGTAAACATATGTAAGTGCCCTAATTCCTTAATTTGTAATTTTAAATAGTATTTTGAGCAAGATTTAATTATGCTAGCATGCTTTGTGTTCTATTAATGTTATTATTAAAAATTTACAAAGGTGAAAGTCATCCTTTTCTAATACCTTTAGAATTTCAGTATTTTTTTCTGATTGGAATTATTATTTTAACTCTTGAAGATCCATCTACATTGACTAATCAGAACTAATCAGTTTATTCATTGAAAAAGTAACCCTGCTCAGTGTCACGTTTAGGACTTTTTAGTGACCATGTTCAGGAAAAAGACGTCAGTCCTCGGTTTCCCCTCGAATTGGGAAGCCATGTAGCTATTCCCACCTGCTTCCCACTGTGGACTGTGTTCCTCGGCCTCCTTCACCCTCAGGATCATGAGTTTAGTCCTGTGTCTTCTGCTGGCAAGTTTTGAGTTTTACGTTAGTCATAAAATTTACTTGTTGCTTGTACCACAAACATGAGTGTTTTTTTTATAGGCTATTTTTAGTATACCCCTCTGTCTTGGTAGATATGTTATTATTTGGTGATATCAATAATTAAAGAGTTTGTGTTGGGTAGAATCATTTTTGTGACATTCAGCTTTTATCACACCAGGGAAACAAATCCCATGATAATTTTTTCATTGTGTCTTTTTTTATTAATCCCAGTTCATCTGTCTACTCTACAATTTCTTGTTTCCAAAGAACATTATGTTTTAAGCCTATTTGCCCTTGAATTTATGTTTAAAATGTTCAGTTTTGTTCTCATTCTTGTGCAGTAGTGTGTAATAGAGTTTATGGTAATTAGTATGAATTAGTGGTGTTGATGGACATACCAGACTCTTAACGTTTGCTCCCTTCTCATCGTAAGGAAGATACAGTGTCTGCTATGGCAGAGTTGGAGCATCAGGATAGCAAATGTATGTTAAAATACTTTTCAGTGTAACAACATGTCATTAAATTATTACTTAAACTAATCTGCTTTATTTTCAGAATTGGTTGATCAGAATGAGTCAGAGGGCCCAGTGATACAAGGTAAGTGAAGCAGCATAAAACAGAGAAACATCCCTGCTTGCACAATAGCATGGATCACATGTAATCGTGTGGCCTCACGTGCGCACAGCTGCCTCCCTTCAAGGGGACTCAGTTACACAGCATATACGCACTTATTCTTTGCGTTTGTGACGCATGTGTGTGAAAGCCTATACCAGCATAACTCAGGCTGTGGGTCCTAATTGAGAACCGTGGGCTGCAGGCCACGTGAACCTACTGTCCTAAGGCAGGAGTGACGTCAGGAACCCCAGGACTGATGGCGTAGAATGAAATGTCAGAGTAGGAAGGTTGGCTTTCTAACTAGACTCTTCATGCCGTCAGTTTCTAATGATTGCTGTAAATCAGTGAGCCAAATTGTGTTGGGTAGAAACATATGGACTGTGGTGTTTAACATTCTTTAAGCCTTTCTCTGGAGTGAAGTGAGAGCCTCAAACAGAGCGAGGAATGGGGGGAAAAAAGAAAAGTTCTTTGAAAAACAAGTGGAATGGGCTGCCACCCTGTGATTCATTGAAAGTAATGAAAGGCTATTATTAGAGTAGTCCACAGAAGGATGGGGGAAAAAAGGAACATCTTGCTTTCATGGTAGAGCGGTGTTAAGATTGTTATTTAAGACTTCAGTTGTATATGTGAACTTAATAATAACACATTTCAGAGAAATAGGAATTTGGAAGTATAGTTGGTTAATTGTGTGTTTCAAGACTCTGTGGCTGTTGTTTTATCTTAAACTTGTGCTTTGTGTACAAAGTCTGGTGGGTTTCTCCCATCTTCCTTCTTATAGGTTCTTTAATTTAAAGCAACTTTTGAACGCTGTTCAAATAACTCTCCATATGTTTTCCTTTAGAATCAGCTGAGCCAAGCCAGTTGGAAGTTCCAGCAACAGAAGGTAAAAGGGTAGTTCAGTTGTGAAAATCTGACATTCTTTAAGGTTTTTATTAGGACAAAGGATTAATTCTGTTTTTAAATCTACGTCATTAGACCTCTATGGTGGTTTTGTTCTTTTGGGTCTGGGTGAATTGGATTTGCAGTTTATGCTGTTGAGATGACTCAGGGCTTATTTTGCTCCATTTTCCCCAGATGACTCTTGGTGAATTCTTGAATGTCAGTTGAGTGACTACTGTATAACCTAGATAGTGCACATCCTCTACGTATTATACATACAAATAATATGACATTTGTTGCTTGGAAAACATAAATAACAAATTTAGAATTTATGGTAAAGAAACATTGTTCTCTCTCTAAAAATGTCTTTTTTAGTATTTTGTAATTCTTATTAAATAATAACTTAATAAATTGTTTTTCATGAGTGGATTTATAACTGAGTAGGTTTGCATTCATAGTGCAAGTAATTGATACCATTTTGTTTCTTTTGATAGAAATAAAAGAGACTGATGGAAGCTCTCAGATCAAGCAAGAACCAGACCCCACGTGGTAGACCTCTTTCCTCCTAGGGTAAATCAGCTTCTGTGTCGGGGTTGCCATGCGGGGTCCGTCTGAGCCCACCTGCATATTCATTAGCTCGTGTAATTTCCCTGCTTTAGCCATGAGATGGCTGGCCCCGCCTTCAGAGGATGCGGTATCCAAGTATAAGCCTTACTGGATGGTTTGAGCTAGAAGATTCAAGCAGAGAGATTTTTCTTGAATTCATATATATCACTCAGTCAAAGATGTAAAAGCACTTTTGCCTTAACAGGAGAATGTTTTGTTTCTAATCTATAGAGTAAACCTTGTCCTCCTCATTGGAAATCACTGAGTCAGTACCATTACATTGACTTTATCCTTTAACAGTGATACTACTACCTGCATAGTCAGACTGACCTGCAAATCCAGTGTTCACCTTGCATAACTGAGTTACAAGTCTGAGCCTCTTATTTCAGATTTCTCACACTTGGCCAGGTAATTAATAGTAGGGGTAGCTCTAGACCAAGAGTCCAACAAACTTGACTCTCAAGTCCTGTTGAACCTCCCTGAGCCTGAGCTGTTTAATGTTTTCATGATAATGACAGGATACAGCTTGACCTTAGTTGGTTCTGGTCTACACCTTGACAATGGATGTTTTTATCCAGACATTTTTGCTGTAATGGAATTTGCCTTATACTGTCAATTCATGGACTGTCATTTTATGAGTACATTTGAATCCAAGTAACTGTTATCAAATTTGCGAATTAAATTGTGGTATTTATGAGCGTTAAGTTCCTGTAATCAGATTAACCTGTTTGCTTGCTTGTTTGTTTTCTCTCCTGTTTTAGCTTAAAGTATCAGTGGTTGAGAAGAGCTTTTCGGACCTGTTACTGCCCCAAGCTGTGTAATATACTTGTATAACAGAAATACCTTCTATACAAACCTTTTTTTCTACTTTTAGATAGAAATGTCTACTTTTTCAGCAGTTCTGTGAATTGAATTAAAGAGCAGAGTGACTGTAGATTTGGAATGGCTGGTTTACTTTGGAATGTATTATAAGGATTTTACAGCAATGCTGGAAAAACGACAGGGAAAATGACAGGGATGAATCTCATCAGATTTTTTTACGTATTCAGCAGAGCCTCAGCTATGGTGTTTATTTTCCAATCAAGTGAAGATATCTCCTACTGGAACATCTCAGCTTCTGCAGTGAAGAAAAATTCCTGTGATAGTTCAGTTCTTTAGTTTTTCTATTTGAAAAATCATTTAAATGATCCTTTGTTCACGGCTCTCCTTAATGACTGAGTGAACAGTTAGTATCTGTATATTTGACTAAACCTTTTCCTAAGCTTCTATAATGGTTCATATGTTTTTTATCATAATTAAAAGTAAAACCATCTGGATCACCTAACAGTCAGAGGTCAGTATCTCAGCGTGTGAATTACAGATGAAATATACAGAGAACCTCTTCCACTTTTACTTTTCGTCCAAATAAAGTGCATGGTGTACCGGAAGTTGAAGATCAGGTATGATCTGGGCAAGCTAGATGACACTACAGCCTCACTGTCCTGCGACCGTTGTGGCATGGAGTCCTCTGGAGCACTGTTCCAGCTCGGGTCAGTCCCAAAGGGTTGCCATTGCCTGCGTCATTTTCTAACTCTTGTAACACTGAGGCACAGTGTGGGGAGTGAGGCTAATCCTGCACCCTCTGATATTCTGCGCCATTTGTAGGAGAATCTTCCATGTGTTGAGACTTCACAAACAATAAGAGTTGTAAAATACCAGCGATATGGAAAGGTAGAGTATGTGACGGCATAGAGTTCTCATTAGCTTTATCACTATTCACGATGGAGAATTATATCACATGGTAGCAGAAATAGGCATTTTTATGTGTTGCTTATATTTTACCTCAAATTAAATTGTAGATATAGGGTAATAAATAAAATCCATCCATGCCTTTCACACACTAATTCATTTCTTTCTAAGGCGTTTTCATGATTATGTCTGGGGAAACTCGCGGGCGGTTTGGTGGCAGGTGGAACGAGGAACGCGGGGCAGGTTGGCGCTGTTCAGAGTCGCAGTGCCTCTCGGGGACACCCGTGTCCGTGCTGTTGCTGAGATCTCCGTTGCTTGTCCAGGCCGGGGCGGAGAGCAGCTTGAGTGTGGCTTTTGGGATCAGAAGTTCCCCCCATGTCAAGCACAGCGTAAGCCCCTCTCACTGAAAACTCACACGCGCTCGACACACAGGGCCCGCCCTCCCCGCCCCCGCCCCCGCCCCCCCCCCCCCCCCAGTGTGCTCAGGGAAAGCAAAGCTGGTTTTATTGTTAACCTGCCTGCTGACGTAAGGAGGCAGCGGCTGGTCCAGTAGGATCTCGGGGTTCTTTTAAGATGACCGTAAACACACACCGCTGTGCCACCCCCAGCTGCACAGCCATCTCCAGACAGCCTTGCAAAGGAGTCTGGCTCTTTACATGCACTTCATCCTCTAACACGCGTTGCTGAGACTGCAGACTTGGTAGGGACCTGTGTTCCGTTCCATTATGAGAATTCCATGTCTGTATATATGTAATTTTATATCTACATACATATATGTTAGAAAGCATTTACTGCTAAGCTTGGAGCGGTGTGTGTACCTGTAGTCTCAGCGACTCGGTGGCAGAGGCAGGAAGATCACTTGAGCCCTGGAGTTCTGGTCCAGCCTGGGCAATACAGCAAGACCCGTCTCTCTTTTCTTTTTTATTTTTTTAAGGGCATTTATTTAGAATGTTCTCAAGTCTGCTGAATGCATTGATTTCTTACTCTGGAAAACAGCACAGAGGCAGACTACCACATCTTCCTCAGGACTTGACCTTCTCCTGCCCCACCAGCATCTCCTTTAAAGTAAACAGGCCCAGTTCCCTCAGGACATGCTGAAAAAGAAAAACAAAACAAAAAATTCACTGTTGCTGCGTCCGTCTTCGGGAAGAGCATCGAGGTGGAGTGGGTCATTGTTAACTCCTTGGAGCTTTTATGTGTTTCAGTCCTCGCTATTGCTCAGTAGTCTGGATTGAAAAACAAAACATAGTTCAAATAGGTCTCTTCAGTAAGTCTAATGTGCTATTTTTTCTGAAACGATTTCCTGATTCCATAATAATTCGAGGTTGAATACAATTATTTTACCAGGTGATGTAGTACAGTGACTAAGAACAAAGGCTTTGTGACCACATCCAAACTCCACTTGGGGACAGCTCTTACCTTGAGTAAATTCCCCTCAGAAAAGCTGTCAAACCAAAGAAATGTCTACAGCCCAGGACTGTACGAATTACACCCTGTTGGCTGAGTTGCGCTGAGTGCTAACTCTTATCCAAGTCCGGCGCTTCAGTGGTGAGGAAACCAAGGCTTTGCTCCTGGAGTGGCCTCTGCCCTGGGACCCCAGAGCACAGGGTGGGGGCTTGAAGGAAGGGCCAGCAACTCGTGTGCCTGCAAGTGCTGAAGCCAAAATGTTTCGTCTGCTGATGAGAAATCTTTGCATTCGCCTGTCCCACCTAGACCATCCAGTGCACGAGTTCATCACCTTACAGTTAACACATTGTGTGATGCCTTAATCTTTTAATTGGTTTAAATCACCTATGATGTGTCAAGTGAGCTTTGGGGGATTGTTTAGGAACTGTATACACTGGGAAGGAGTTGCCCCCGTCTTAGAGAGGTAGGGACAGGACTTGAACCCAGGTCTCTGTGTCCTAGAATCTTTCTAGAGCAGACACCACTTCCTTATTGTAGTAGGTGTATTCTGAGCATCCTTCTGGCCCCCATTTCTGCCCTCCCACCCTTGCCCCAGGCCAAGAGGTCCATTGGAGACGAAAATTAAGTGACCTTGCTAGTTTCCACACAACACCCCAAAGCCCTGGTCTGTGTAAATTCAAGGGACTTGGTTGGCTAAAACATTAGTGGGCAGATAATTGTCACACACAAAATGGGCATCTTCTGGAAGTTCACTATCCAGTACTCACCTTCCCACATGGAAGCCCGAGTTTCAGGACGTGTGTTTTCAAAAGATAACGATTCCCAAGATGCCCCAGATATCCTGTGATGGGGAAGAAGGAGACCAGGCTGCTCCCTTTTGCGGCAGCTCTTCCAAGCACACGCAGGGCTGTTAGACCTGGAACTGCCGGAGCCTGCCCGAGTGTCTCTGGTCCCCGCCTCCACCCGTCTGTGAGCAGGACCGTCTTCTGTGCTTCACCTCACAGCTGCCAGCTGTCTTGGCCCAAAGGGCAGATTTGAAAGCAGCTTGCAGCTGAGCATAGCAATCACAGGTCCCTAAGAGATGGTGGCCTGTTGGTGACATCAAGGGTGGGTGGAACTCAACCTGGAAACTGGGTTAAAAACCAAGCCAGGATTGATTGGCCTGGAGTTTGCCCTGGCTACCCTGTCACTGTAAAGAGGGGACATCCTTTCCTGCCCTACCCCCACCTCTACCACCTGAAAGTAAACTTGTTAAGTTTATTTTGAGGAAGTATCAGGGAAGTTTAGCACTGAAAACAAGCTGTGATGCAACACTAGTTTGTAAAGGTGTTTGTGGCAGATTTCCGGAGCAAGAATAGGGCGTTTGGTAATACCAGTTTCCTGCCTGCGCTCCATAGACCAGCAGTGACCCCCATCAAGGCCATGTCCTTGTCAGTGAGACACCAGCCAGGGGCAGCAAAAGAGCAGAAGGCCCACTTTCCAGACCCTAAATGCCACGGGCTATAAAGTCTAGGTAAGCCCTAAAAGGAGCTGTTGAGTCCCTGCTCTGTGATTCAGACTGAAATTGTCCTCTCCCTTTTGGTGACTAAATCCTCCGGGAGAGTGGCCAGCATTTGACACACGGTCGCAGGCCGCTGGGAGCCCTGGCCGCGGGACTGTTCAGCTTCACACCAAACAGGCGGGGACGGGACCCACGCGTGGGAGTCAGTTCCAGGCAGGCCTCTTGGGACTCATGCTTGAGACCCGGCGGGCTTGTGGGGCACCTAAACCGAGAACACGGCGGCAGGGCCTGCGGTGGTTCCACAGTGTCCCACGAGTGCCTGCTCCCATACGTGACATTCTCATTCCAAGCCCAGTTTAAACAGCAAGAACCCGCCCTGCCCCCTGGCCGGCAGTCTGTCTGCCCCACTGCGCCTGCACCTCCTGAGAGCCCCTGCTTGCCCACCTGTGCCCACTGCGCCTGCGCCTCCTGAGAGCCCCTGCTTGCCCACCTGTGCCCACTGCGCCTGCGCCTCCTGAGAGCTCCTGCTTGCCCACCTGTGCCCACTGCGCCTGCGCCTCCTGAGAGCCCGCGTTTGCCCACCTGTGCCCACTGCGCCTGCACCTCCTGAGAGCCCCTGCTTGCCCACCTGTGCCCACTGCGCCTGTGCCTCCTGAGAGCTCCTGCTTGCCCACCTGTGCCCACTGCGCCTGCGCCTCCTGAGAGCCCCTGCTTGCCCACCTGTGCCCACTGCGCCTGCGCCTCCTGAGAGCCCGCGCCTGCCCCGCTCGTCCTCACGGCGGCCTGTGAAGTGGGCACAGCTGTTCGTGCCGTTGAGAACCAGGCTCGGTGCTTGAATCAACTTGCCAAGGGCCGCACGACTAGAAGCGGAGGAGCCTGGGTTCCGAGCGAGTCTGCCTCGGGCTCAAGGCCCCAAAGCCCACGGCCCAGCGGTCACCACCTGCGTGTCCTCCCCTGAAGGCCCCTCCCAGGCCCCTAGGCCAAACCCTGGAGGGCAGCGTCTAGGGGGGAAGAGAATTCTCAGGGGCATGGCCAGGTGTGCCCTGAGCCGGTCTCCTGAGTGCTGGCACCTGGTTCCCTTCTGGTGAGGCCCCAAGGTTCATCCCTGGCCAGGCCGAGACCACCCCAGGTCTGATTTTGCTGAGAAAGGAAGAGGGGTCCCTGGGGAGGCAGAGAATAAGGGCATGGCCCACATTTGGCCCAGAGACACGTGCCGGCCATTACAGCCTGGGCCCCACACACCAGCGGGCACACGGGTGCCTGGGGTCCCGTCCTGCTGCTCTGGGCACTGGGGAGAATGGGCCTGTGGACTGGCCCAGGAGACTGTCACACAGGGCCTGCAAAGGGGATCCTGGCTGTTGCTGAAGAAGGGGCAGCAGGAGAGGCTTAAGTTAGACCCGAGAAAGAACTGCCCCCCATGAAGGCTGATTTATTTCAATCCTGGGAAGTCCTAGTCCCCCCGCCCCCGTGACAAAAGATCCCATAGGGCACCGCCTGGGCCCCACGCCCTGATGCCAAGCCGCTTTCCACACGCTTTCTGCCTCCACTGGCCCAGCCCTGGGGATTTCCTGGCTAAGGAAGTGGCGGCCCAGCCCATCTGGGGGAGGCCAAGTGGCCTGAGGGTAGGAAGATGGCACCTGGAGAGACCAGACCGGGAAGCCCAGCCTCTCCTCCAGCTGGCGGGACACAGAACCTCCCTCTGGGACATTCCCGCAGGCGGACTCCTCCCGCCTGAGCCCCCCACCCCCGCCCAGTCATCATTCATTCATTCATGCATTCATTCAGTCAGGGGGGCTCTACGCTTCCCAGCTGTGGCAACCTATTGACCCCTGTGCCTCACCTTTCCCATCCGTGAAGTGGGGAAATGACAGGCCCTGGTACCTGGTGGCCTCAACGTGAGCGGAAGATGTGACCCCGGCCAGAAAGCACTGGGAACGCGCCTGGCACAGGGCAGGGCCTTCCTGTTAGTGCCCGGCGGGGCTGGGGGCCTGGCGCCTCACACCCGGTGCAGGTTGCCTAGATGTCTACTTACGATTTACAATAATTAGCTACACTGTGCGGTTTTCTACATCTCTTACACTTAAAAAGTTTTTAAAAATGCCATCTCCTGTCCCCCAAAATCCTTTCTCCATTACCTCTTTCCTTCACTTTTGTCCATTCCTTTTTAAACATTTTTTAAAAAATCATTTAGTCCTGGTTTCATCCGTGCATTAAAGGAAATCCTTTCTCATCCTGGCAGAAAGGATTTTTGAGCCTGTTTACCGAGGTCACTGCAAGGTCATACTCTCAGCACGTCACGCCTCTGCCACCCAGCAGACGTGCCAGGCCAAGTGGGAGCACAGCCAGGCCGCAGGACAGCGGGAAGGTGGCCGCGGGCGGCTCAGGGCATCCGCAGGAGGGGGCGGCCGGGCCAGGCGCTTAGCACGAGCGGAAGGATGGTGGCGGGGGGAGGAAGCTTGAGGGCTGTAGCAAGCGCCACTGCCACTGCCACTGCCACCACCACCGCCACCGCCCTCCTGGCCCTTCCTCCGCGGTCTTGCCCAGGTGAGCACCACCCCGGTCTGCATCCTTGCCGGGCCTTCGAGGCCACACCATCGGGACAGGGAAGGCCGGAGACAGACTGTCTGGCAGGGAGGGGGCAGTTTAACTGCGAGACACCCCAGCCACCGCGGGCAGCCGCGTGCTGTGCTGCCAGGGGCCGCCCTCCCAACCACCACGGGGTCACCTGAGGAAAGCCAGCCGTCCGGTAACCCGCTCGGATTCTATTTTTTGTTTTGTTTTCAACTTTGTGTCGAACTTAAAACCCCCACAGAAAGAGGGCTGGTCACAAATCTGTCGGGTGTGTGGCTGGGCTGATTTTCAGAAAGTGAAGCCACTTGTGGAACCGGCGTCCTTCCTGAGAAGGGCGCACACCCTGCGCCACCTCCTGCTCCCTGTGCCCCAGCCCACCCCACCCAGGCCACCCGGCTCCCGCCACCACAGACGGGCCCCTGCAGTTTCTGGGCTTGGGACCCGCTCATCCCCTAGCACATGTGCTCTGTGTCTTTCCGCTCTCCGCCCACATCGTGTCTGGAAGGTTCGGCGATGTGGTGTGACACTTCGTTGTCGTGCTGAGTAGTGTCCCATTGCCTCTGCCTATCCTTCTGTGTGGGAAGATGCTAGAATGACCAGAGGAAGGACACACCCAGGGCTGGAGAACTCCGGGTGGGGGGCGGGGGGTGCAGGGACAGCAGGTGACGGTCCCTGTGCCTACCAAGCAAACCTGCCAGAGCAGATGGAAGGGACCCTGCGCCACTTCTTAGATAATAAAACCAGGAACAACCTCGAAATTGACTCCATCGTGTTGACAGTCCTGAAACAGCACGTCCTGGCTCCCCCTCTGCCAGACCCCCCCCCTCCCCCCCAGCAGAGTCTAGGGAGGGACACGTGGCTGTCAGAGTGCTCCAGGTGCTGCTGCCTTTGCCAATCTTGGCGTCCCCAGGTCTGGGCCGCACACTGGCCCTGCCCATTTTTCTTGAGCCGGGGCCTGCCGGGAGGCGGGGGCTGCAGCCTGAGTCCAAGGGCCACTGATGACCTTGGACGAAAGTATAAGCTCTGAGCCTCCCAGGCTCTAGTGAGAGTGGGAGAAAGAGGCCTCACCTGTCCCCAGGCATGCTGCCCTCTCTGCACCCCTTTGTCCCAAATCCTCTTCCTGGCAGAGCTGGACCAGGAACGATTCATTGATCAGGATTTGAACTCAGGTCTTACTCAAAGTCTGTGCCATGTCCGTCCCGGCCGCCATGGGCCCTCGGCCACACTCGCCCACCGGGGATGTGACCTGAGGCCAGCACTCACGGCGCCGTGGCGGCCGCGTTCATTCATTCACTCAGTGAATGACGCTGTCACGATCCAAACATTCACGAGGGGCCCACTGTGTGCCACGCACAGATCTGGGGGCCGGGGCCAGAGCCCTTGACCCAGCAGGCCACGTCCTCGCTTTCACGGGGCGCTTGCTCTGGTCAGGAGGGACATGAACGAAATGGTGCCACACCACTGATGCTACGTGTCCTGGGAAAATAACGCGGGAAGCGGTCGGGGCGGCATGAGGTTTGCTGTTTCATGTGAAGTTACCAATGCAGGCCTCTAGGGAGGTGACATTTGAGCAGAGAAAGAGGGGGAGAGTCACAGGTACGTTGGGAAGACAGCCAAGGGGGACAGCCAGTGCAAAGGCCCTGAGGTGGATGCAACTCCCAAGTGTTCCCAGCGGAACCTCCACAGGGAGGACGCGGACAAGCTGTCCTTGCACACGTGTGTGCATGTGGCCGCTCATGTCCACGCCAGGCGAGCCTGAAGAGTCTCCAGGAACTGAAAGAAGAAGTAAAGCCCTTTCTGCGCCCTCCCTGCCCCCTTCTGCTCCCCCTCACCACCCGCAACCGCAACAAAAAGGACTTCCTCTTGCCAGCGCATTTAAGGCCCAGCCCGAGCCCGCCGGGACAAGTCCAGGTCACACCGCCTTCCTGCCATGGGGGACACCTTCATCCGTCACATCGCCCTCCTGGGCTTCGAGAAGCGCTTCGTCCCCAGCCAGCACTATGTGAGTAGCCTGGGGGTGGGGTAGGGGGCACAGCAAGGGACAGCGCAGCCCCCTGGGCCACCTGGACCGGGAGGGCGAAGGGGATGGGGTCTTGGGCACGTGGCTCCCGGTCCTGGGCCCTGGATCCGCCCCCGAGGTCCACAGTGGCTGAGGGCCCCTGACACCCAGAGCTGCGCGCCTGGGAGACAGCTGACCTGGGACACGCCTGCCCCCGCCCTTCCCGGGGCCCGCATTCCTCACGCACGCCCCCCTCCCAGCCCCAGCCAGGAGTCTCCTCCCTGCAGCCCAGCCCTCAGGTGCACTGCCCCATCCTCCGGGGAGCCCTCCCTGACCAGCTCAGCTCGTAGGGAGTGGCCCTTTCGGGACCCAGGCCTGCAGCTGGAGCTCTCTGTCCCCCAGCCTCCTCTGGCATCATTACGTTAGAGTCTTATCCTCTCCAGTAGGGTGACAGCACCACAGGGGTCAAAAAAGGGGCCCCTCCTGCCTTGGGGGGTGGGAGAAATACCTGCCCAGACATGGCCAGTCCCTCAGTGGGGTCCCCAAGCCCAGAGGAAGACCAGGGAGGAACTGCAAATTGTATGGCGCTTGTATGGAGCATGCAGTGCTATGTGCCAAGACTTTTTTTCTTTCTAACTTTTTTGTTTTGGGGAGACAGGGTCTTGCTCTGTCACCCAGGCTGGAGTGCAGTGGTGTCATCATAGCTTGCTGCAACCTCAAACTCCTGGGCTCAAGTGATCCTCCTGTCTCAGCCTCCCGAGTAGCTGAGACTACAGGCCGTGCCAGGCTAATTTTTTTATTTTTATTTTTTGTAGAGATGGGGAATCTCCTTATGTTGCTCAGGCTGGTCTCGAACTTCTGGGTTCAAACAATCCTTCCTCTTCAGCCTCTCAAAGTGCTAGGATTACAGACGTGATCCACCTGCCTGGCCTGGAACTTTTACTTTTGAAATAATTTTACATTTACAGAAAGTTGCCCAAAGAGAACCAGTAACTCCAATATTGCTTCACACCACTTTCTCTTTCTTTCTTTCTTTCTCTTTCTCTTTCTCTCTCTCTCTGAATATAAATTTTCTGAATCATTTGAGAATAAGTTGAAGACGTTGTGTTTCTTTACCCCTAAATACTAGGCGGGTGTGTATTTCTTAGAATCAAAGACATTCTCTTCCATAACCGCAATGCACATGTGTCAAAATCAGGAAATACATTGATACAACACTATTATCCAAACCCCAGACTTTATTCAGACTTCCCCAGTTATCCTACTTGTCCTCTGCAGTAAAAACTCTTTTCAAGTCCAGAATCCAATTCGGGATCAATTAGCTGTCATACCCTTTAGCCTTCTTTCATTTGGATCTGTCTTAATCAGCTTTTCTTTGTTTTTGCCACCTTGGCATTTTGAAGCGAGCGGCCAGTTACTTTGTGGAAATATCCCTTGGTTTGGGTTTATCGGATGCTTCTTCATTAGATTCAGACGATACTTCTGGGGCAGGGACATCTTGGAGGTGATGCTGTGTTGTTCTTGGGGGATCCCGTCAGGTGACAGGCAATTCTGACTTGTTCCAGTGTTGCAGATGTTAACTTTGGCACCTAGGTCACGGACGTGTCTTGCGAGTTCCTCTGTTGTAAAGCTATGATTTTTCCCTTTGCAATTAACAACAAACTCCAGAAATATTCTTTGAAACTATGGGACTATCCTGCCCCTGGTAACTCGTGCCTAGATCTAATTACTGTAGTGATCACCAGAGAGTGATTTTTTAACTCTCTCATTCCTTCTGCATTTATTAGTTAACATTTTACTGTAAGAGTTTTCCCTTTACCTTTATTTACTTGTTTACTTATATCAATGTGGATGCGTAGATTCCTATTTTATTCAATGGGTTATAATCCATTCCTATCATTACTTATTTTGATGCTCGGATTGTCCCATATTTGGCCGGTGGGAGCTCCTTCAAGCTGGCTTGTCTGCCCTTTTGACACGACCCACCGTCCTTTGAGCCTGTCCTGACTTCTGGCACAATGAGCTCCAGGTTTATCTTGCACTTTCTGGCCCAGCCCTGGACTCAGCCATTTTTGGTGATTTTTAGTGGAGAGGGAAATTAGAACCCAAGGTCTGGAAGCAAGGTGTGCTCATTGCCATAGGGCATCATTGCTTGCATCCTCGTATGACTCTCGCCTTTCACCATTTGATATTCCACTGTGAGAACCCTGCTCCCAACAAGATCAAGCTATTTATTCTTTCGCTTAACCCTACAGTACGCATAAAGTTGTTTCAGAATTACTGCACCCATACCACAGTAGGTGTATAACGAACAGTACACCTACTAACCTATTCGTTCAAATTTTTCTTTGCAATTCTTTGTGTCCTTTTATCTTTAGACAGAGGGTAATAAAAGTGCTGTAACTAAAAGTTACTTGGATTCTTTCTTTTCCATTTTTCTTTAATACGGTTATGTTACTGATTTGGTGTAGAGTTAAGTTCATTTGTTTCTGTTTGCTTCCAATTTGGAGGTTTTAAAAAAATCTTTGTTGATTTAACTTTATTTTTAAATATGTAAAATATGAACACGTGTTCAAACATGAAAATGTAACAAAAAGATATACCTGGAGTCTTATCCCAATTTTTTTTCCTGTTTCCATTTGCAAAAATAAGTAGACATCTGTATAAATTTAAAAAACATTTTTCTTCTTTACTACACACACGTAATAAACAAGTTGATATACTGTATATGCTTTTTTCATTTGGCTATAACGTCCTAGAGTTCCCTTCAAATTAATTCGTTGAGTCTTTCTTATGTTTTTTACATCTGCTTAATAGTCCATTGTACCAATATGCCATTGTGTATTCAAACAACTGGTTAGATTGTTTTCACTATTTTACACCTAATCATCCTGTATTTATATTGCAAGTTGAACACTGCTTTATATGTTTGAGTTACATACATATGTGTGTGCGCATGCTCTGAACTGTTTATGCCTTTTGCCCATTTTTCTATCAGATTTTTGTCTTTCTTCCTTCACAATGCCCAGCTATTATTTAAAATTTTTTTTTTTTAGAGACGGGGTCTTGCTATGTTGTCCAGGCTGATCTTAGACTCCTGGCCTTAAGTGATCTTCCTGTCAGTTTCCCGTAAGTGCTGGGATCACAGGCATGAGCCACCGTGCCCGGCCATTTGTTGAGTTTTGAGCATTACCATCATTCTAGAACACACCATGCCCCAGTCATTCCTCTCCTAGCCCCAGAGACAACCACTGTTCTCACTGTTTTCCACCTTAAATTTGTTGTTTGCGCTAGAATGTGATAGATTCTTCTGGGTCCATCAAAGCTGTGCCCTCTCTGTGGCCCAGGCAGCCCCAAAGATCTCCCTCACCCCAGTCTTCGTAGAGGGCAGCCCCGGTGCGTGGCGAGGCCCCCTTGGAAGCTGAACGCGGTCCCCCGCCCCGGCCTCCCCCCAGGTGTACATGTTCCTGGTGAAGTGGCAGGACCTGTCTGAGAAGGTGGTCTACCGGCGCTTCACGGAGATCTACGAGTTCCACGTGAGTGCTGAGGATGGGAGAGGGCGGGACAAACAGGCAAGAGAAGAAAGGGTCTAATGCACAGTCTTGTCACTTCTGCTCCATCGGTAACGCGGGGAGGGGTTTCAGCCTGGAAGGTGGTTTCTCAAAATTCACCTCCTCTTGTCATTTTTTTCAACTTAAAAAAGACATTTTACCTAAAGCATATTTTATTGTGGTAAAACATTCGTAACGTAACATTTACCCTTTTAGCTGCTTTAGGTGCACAAGTCAGTGGCGTTAGCACTTTCACAACAGTCTCATGCAACCGTCACCTGCTGTCCGCTTCCAGAATTTGTCATCTTGCCAAATAGGAGCTCTGTCCCCATTCAACACCAACTCAAAGGGACGGTCTCATGGGGCGGACCTGCCCTGTCCTGCAGGGCGCAGCCTGGCGGGGTCGCCACGAGGCTCTCATCCTGGACTTGCCAGGCACGGCCACTGGCACGAACAGGCTCCCTCGAGTACCAGAAGGACGTTAACCGTACTGACGCCCCAGACAGCAGGTCCTCTTGCTCGTCAGTGTCTGCGGTCACCGAGGGCCCCGTGAAAGAACCCCATAGGCTCTAGAAGGGAGGGTCCCGACACCAGCAATTGGTTGGACAGAATTGGGGTGTCCACGAGGACGTCGTGGTGTGCAGAGCTCGGCTGCTGGGTCCTGGTCTGAGACAGGGTCAGGTGGACGCAGGGGCCACCGAAGCCCGATCCCAGCCCTGGGGGACCCCCGCCCCCGCCCACGCCCGTGCTGAGTCCAAGGGCGGCACACAGCGCTGCTCAGTGATGCATACAGACGGCACCCGCACTGTTTGCCTCCTTCTCCATCTCATTGCTGTCGCTGGGTTCCTGAGTTTTTGAGACCTGTCCTTGCCGCTACATGTGTGACTCCGTCTCCCCTCTTTAGGCGGTTCTAGTTATTTCGTTGTAGGCTCAGCCTGCTTTGTTACCTGGCGGGTTGTCCGATTCCCAGCGCCTCCTATGTGCCGGGCGTGTCCGGCTGTGAGCAGGACGGGCTGCGGGGGGAGGGGCGTGGGGGGGCAGAAAGCAGATGCAAATCCCCCCACCCCCTAGACCTCAGGACCCAGGAAAACAAAGGGACAGTTAGTCATTCACGTGGTGTGCTAAATGGTGATGAGAACTGTGGAGCGGAATAGGGCAGGGCTGGGGACAGGGAGGATGTGGCAGGAGGGACCACTGTCAATGCTGTGCTCTGAGGAGGGGCTGAAGGAGGAGAGGGAGAGAAAGAGAGACAGAGGTAGACAGAGACAGAGAGTGCTCTGTTTATATATGGAAGGGAAGAATGGGAACAGCAAGTGCAAAGGCCCTGGGGCAGGTGCAGGCTTGGAGTGTTCCTGGGTAACAGAAGAGGAGAGCAAGTGGGGGACAGGTGACGTGCAGGTCACGTGGGGCCTTGTGGACCAACCGAGGCCACTGACGTCCCCTCTGAGTGAGCTGGGAACCAGGTGGGCGCTGAGCAGAGGAGGGGCGGGATCCAACTTGGGTTTTAAGAGGATCCCTCTGGCAGCTGGACTGAGGACGGACAGGGTGGGAGTGGGAGAGGCATACGGAGGTCATTGTCATAATCCAGGCTTGGGGCTGGGGTGGCGGTGGGTGGCGGGCAGGGGTGAGGTTCTGGAGAGATTTGGGGCGTAGAACCAAAAGGATTTGCTGGAGATCCGGATGTGGGGTGGGAGAGAAGGACGGAGGGATCAAGTTTGCACCCGAGTCTCTAGCTGCAGGGATTCGAGAGGTATTTAGCTCGTTTCCAATTTTGTGCTTTTATGATGTTGCAATAACGAATATTCCTTCACATCGTCCTTTCCTTTTATGTTTAGAAAACCCTAAAAGAAATGTTCCCCATCGAGGCGGGGGATATCAAACCAGAGAACAGGATCATCCCCCACCTCCCAGGTGAGGAGTGGGGCTGGGTCACCCGTCCTGGGTCCCCTCACCTGCCCTCCTAGCGGCCCCTGGCCGGGCCCCTCTCTGGCCACTGGCGGCCACTTGAACTGGTCATTGAGTTCACGAGTCCCGTGGTGCCAGCCCCCAGGTGGTTTGACGGGCAGCGGGCCACGGAGAGCCGCCAGGGCACGCTCACTGAGTACTGCGCCACGCTCATGGGGCTGCCCGCCAAGATCTCCCGCTGCCCCCACCTCCTGGACTTCTTCAAGGTGCGCCCCGACGACCTCAAGCTCCCCACAGACAGCCAGTGAGTGGCCCCCTCCCCGCACCGGGCACGGGAGGGAACGGGGGCCGGACGTTTCCCATTTTACAGGCAAGGGGCTGAAGCTCAGAGAGGGACAGCCACCTGCCCCAGATCACACAGCTGGAAAGAGGAGGCAGGATTCCGACTCTGGCTGTGGGACCTGCCGAGTCTCCCCCCGGGCCCTTCCGAGCCTCATGGTGCTGGGGGAGCGCTCTGGGCTAGGGCTGAAGTTCCCCTCCTGACCCTGTGGCCACCTGGCCATGGGACCTGGAGCCCCGCTGGTCACTGCCGTTCCCTGAGGTGGTTCCCCATCTGTACCGGTGGTGAGGCCCAGCCTGGAGGGCGTGGGGCGATGCCTCTGTCGCTGCCCCGGGTCTCCTGTGCCCACGGCCTGCGTGGAAGGCACCCGAGGTTGAGTGAGCTCCGGGCGGGCTGGGGAGGTCCCCCTGTCCGACCCTCTCTGGTCGCTGAAGCTCAGGGGGCAGGCCTGGAGGACCGGACTGCCCCTCGCCAAGGCACCCAGGCCGCCAAGACAGAGACGGCATTGCTTAGTGTCCCTTGAACGTGCCTCCTGGTCCAAGGGAGGGCAGCTGTCACCGGCCGGGAGGGCCTGGGATTGGTGGGCTCGTGCTGCGGCTCCCCTGCCTGTCGCCTGCTCTCTCTGGAGGCTCCAGAAGACAGGAGATGGCCCCCGGGCTAACGCCAGCCTCTCCCGGGCTGGGGGCATCGTGTTGGCCGGCGGGAGGCAGAGGGGGCTCACCCTCTTCTGCAGATGGTGCCGTCTCCTTGGGGTCTGCAGGAGGCTGGGTCATGTCCTCCTCCTGTGCCTCCCTCGGGTATGGAGCAAGGTCCCCTGTGTCACTCCCAAAGCCCCTCTTGGCCAGTCCAGTCGCTCCCCTCTCTCTGCAGTGGCCCTGTTCCCTCGTTCCTTTTTCTCTTGGGAAGTTCTTCTCTAGGTCTACCCAGAGCCTGTCCTTCCCCAGCAGGAAGCCGCCTGTCTGACCAGGCCGTTTGTTCCCCCCCAGGACGAAGAAGCCGGAGACGTACCTGATGCCCAAAGACGGCAAGAGTAACGTGGCGGGTGAGAGGACAGGGCCCCCGGGGGAACCCGGGGTTGGGGTGCGGGGAAGAGGGCAGGGGGTGGGGGCAGGCTGGGAGGGCTCTCGGCTGGGTCTTTGGGGGTCACTAGGGAGTGAAAGGGGCCCCTTGCAGGTGGCAGTGAGTCCTCACCTCTGTGGCCACAGAGCCCGGCACAGACCACGGCTCCCAGGAGCCTTGGGCATCTTTGTGGCTGAGTGAGTGAACAGGTTTGGGGGCCGGGGGGGCCTTTCGAGGTGATGGAGGGCCATGTCCGTTCCTAATCTTTATTGCTTGTTAATAGTAACACCTAAAAGGCATGGAGCACTTGCCAGGCACAACGTTAATGGTACTAGCTCACGTGACCATCCCTAGCCCAACACGAAACAGGCGCTGCTGTGCCATGACCCCATTGTACAGCTGGGCACACTGAGGCTGGATGTGAGTTGAGACTCTTGCCCAGGGTCACCCAGCTACTGAGTGGTGCAGCAGGATTTGCGCCAGCCAGGGTGACGCCCAGGCAAGGACTCTGGGCTGCTCTGAGGGACCGGCGGCGTGCTAATAGCTGGCCAGCGCTGCCGCGACACAGGGGCACGGCTGGGCGGTTCGGAGGACGGAGGTGAAAGTTCTCACAGTTCTAAGGCTGGAGCCTGCACCCAAGTGCGACAGGGCTGGTTTCCCCTGAGGCCGCTCTCCTTGGCCCGCAGACTGTCCTCGTCTGGCCTCTCTCCGCCTGCACGTCCCTGGTGTCTCTTGCTCCTCTTCTGAGGACACCTGTCATTGGATTAGGGCCCCTCCCTGTGAATTGCCTCTTACAAGACCCTGTCTCCAAATGCAGTCACGTTCTAAGACGCTGGGGGTTGGGGCTTCAGCATACGGATTTGGGGGACAATCCGGTCCATAGCAAGCCGCACCAGCGAATCTGGGGGTGCTGGTGAGGAATGCAGGCTCGGTCCCACTGCAGACTACCGGGTCGGGTCCCAGGGGACAGGGTGCACATCGAAGCTGGGAAAGGCCACTCGAGGCCACTCACTAACCTCATCAAATGAGAACGGGGATGTGTTTGAAGTGGGGGCTGGAGCCCGGAGCACGCCAGGCTCTCAGAAATGCAGGTCGGCAAAGACCGGGGATGGCAGTGCCTGTTCTGGTGGCTGGCACGGGGGACCCGCCCCTGAGGTGCCCGCTCCCTCTGTCCTCCCTCTGCCCCAGACATCACGGGCCCTATCATCCTGCAAACGTACCGCGCCATCGCCGACTACGAGAAGAGCTCGGGCTCCGAGATGGCTCTGGCCACGGGCGACGTGGTGGAGGTCGTGGAGAAGGGCGAGAGCGGTAAGGTCCTCGCCGCACCAGGGCTCGGCAGCCTCCGGCCCAAGGGTGGGGGGCCCCGGCTCCTTCAGGTGTCCTGAATGTCCTCCCCACACCGTGGGTCGCCCACTCTCTGAGTGTGCGCCGTGGGGTGGCCGTGGACATCCGTGCAGAGTCCTCTCTGGGGGGCCCTGCTCATAGGAAGCGGGTTCAGAGCGGGAACTCTGAGAGCCCGTGTGTGGGCGCGTGTGATTTCCGTGTTCGCTTTGGAATCTGAGCGCGGGATGTGCGTGCCTGTGTCCGTGTGTCCTCACCACCCCCGATGGCGGACGGGGGTGCCAGGCCCTGCCCCTCAGTCCCCCCCTCCCCACACCTGGCACAGGCTGGTGGTTCTGCCAGATGAAGGCCAAGCGTGGCTGGGTCCCGGCGTCCTTCTTGGAGCCCCTGGACAGTCCCGACGAGGCGGAGGATCCGGAGCCCAACTATGAAGGTGCCGCTGCGCTCCAAGGCCGCGGGGGTGTGGGAGGAAGAGGCAGAGAGGCGCGGGGATACTGAGTGGCTGTCTGCGGGTCTGGCCTGATTGCTGGCTGGGCAGAGGGGAAGTCAGGGCTTAGCCCCATCTCCTTTGTCTTGGGGGCCCAGGTAGGTAGTGATGCCCTTGGTCAGTACAGAGAACCAGGAGGTGGAGCAGAGGGTGGGGGATGGGAGGGGGTCAGCCTGGGACATGTGGTGGCCCCCAGCATGGGGCCAGTTCCAGTGGGAAGCTGAGTGATGAGCTGGCCTGAGGCTCAGGAAGGAGGGCTGCCTGGAGGTGGCGGCGTCATCCCTGACCAGATGGGGAAAACTGGCAGCCCCAGGGCTGGATGGGGCCTGCATTAGGTTAAAAAAAGTTAGAATCGGTTGTCCGTATTTTAAAATTGAGAGATTTCACCACGTGATGTGGATTTATGGCTCCTCATTAAACACTGGGAAAGGCCTGCAGCCCCACGTGCCAACAGCTGGCTCGAGTTGAGCGGCTTCTGGTGCCACGTGGATGGTGCTTCCCCACCTACTGTACAGCTGGCCACTTCTCGTATGTGGGGGCCTGGCCGGGCCTCTGTCATTATGGAGCTCGTGGCCCCCAGTGTGGACGGTGGTGGATGGGAGTGGGCAGCATGCCTGGGTGCAGTGGGCAGAAGTACAGAGTGTGGCCCTGGGGGCGGGTGGCAGGAGGAGCAGGGGCGAGCCAGAGCAGGGGCCCGTGGGCTCCACGGGGGTCCAGAGCAACTGGGGGAGCCCGAGGCCCAGAGAGGAGAGGAGGGGTGACGAGCAGACCCTTACACTGTGTCCTGCGCCCCACTGTGGACCAGGCGAGGCCTACATCACCATCAAAGCCTACACTGCTGTGGAGGAGGACGAGGTGTCCCTGCTCGAGGGTGAAACCATCGATGTCATTCATAAGCTCCTGGACGGCTGGTGGGTCGTCAGGTAGGAGATCCACCCCCCACCCTCCCGGCTACTGCACCCACCCAAGAGTCAGCCCTGGCTAGGGCAGGGCCCGCTGGGGCTCTGGGCTGACTTGGCTGTGTGACTGTGTGACTCTGGGTAAGCCACTGCCCCTCTCTGGGCTGTCTCCGTCTTGGTAGCAGGTGAGTGATGAGCCCACCCTGCCTGTCTTGCGGGGCTCAGTGTCCTTGTCCAAATGGGTACATGTTTCCTTTGTGACTTAGGATCCCTTCCTGAGCAGCCCAGTGTTCCTTCTCTGGCAACACTGGTGAACCGCTGCACGAGTGATTACTTTCCTTTTCCCTTTAAGATGTTTTTTTTTTTTTTTTTTGAGACAGAGTCTCGGGAGAGTGCTGTGGTGTCAGCCTAGCTTATGGCAGCCTCAAACTCCTGGGCTCAAGTGATTCTCCTGCCTCAGCCTCCCGAGTAGCTGGGACTACAGGCTCACATCACCATGCCTGGCTAATTTTTTTTGTTTTTAGTAGAGACGGGGTCTCGCTCTTGCTCAGACTGGTCTTGAACTCCTGAGGTCAAGTGATCCTCCCGCCTCGGCCTCCCAGAGTGCTAGGATTACAGGCCTGAGCCACCGCGCCCGGCCCTTTTAAAACTTTCATTGCAATTCACATCTGTTTATTCCCAATGAATGTAGGAATACTAATTATTTTATTCTGGTTCTGGGAAAGCAGGATCTAGGGACTTGCTGGGCCATTTTGCTGCAGCCACAGGGCCTCCCAGGTCCTTGCCGGGGTTTTCAGAACCCTGGGTCACAGGGCCAGCCCGTGACCCCAGCAAGCTTGCCCTGAGGCTGTGGCCACACACACATACCTCCAGCCTGGGCCACCATAAATACCCCTCCCCCTGAATCTTCTTGTGATTTTTCCCACCAGCCAAGAAGAATTAAGAGTTTTACCGTGTGACATCCGTGTTGTGTGAAGTCTGTGTTATACAATGTGGTTTTTTTCCCTCCTAAATATAGTATTGACGATGGAAAGGAAAATATTTTCAAGTGGTGCTGGAACAGCTGCATATCCATATGGAACAAACCAAAAAGCAAACCCAGACCCCTACCTCACACTATACACAAACATTCATTTCCCGTGGACCACAGGTTTTAGCAACTGTAAACCTCAAACTAAGAAGCGTCTGGAAGAAAGCACAGAAGAACTTGGTGACCTGGAGGCGGGCAGAAGTTCTTAAGACACAAAGGCAGTCACCCTAGGAGGGAAGGGACAAATACAGTCTCATAGCAAACATGTCCCCTGGGAGGACGTGTCCTCCCTCTGCCCAGACTGCAGGAGACCTGGGAGGGCCTGTGTTGCACAGAGCAGGAAACTGAGGCCCTCAGGGGCGGGGTCTTCTTTGCAACCTCTCAGCCTGCCTTGACCCCAACTGTTAAGGGGGAGCCCTGAACCTCCCCACCTCTGACCACCCCCAAGACGACCCTCAAGGGCTGCCTCTGTTGCAGGAAAGGAGACGTCACAGGTTACTTCCCGTCCATGTACCTGCAAAAGTCGGGGCAGGACCCGGCCCAGGCCCGACGCCAGATCACGAAACGAGGGGCGCCGCCCCGCAGGTGAGCGGGGGTCCCTGGGGCTGGGGGCCGGGCGGCGCGGAGGGGGGTTGCTCTGTCGGTCCAGGCCCTAGATGGGCAGTGCCGGGGCTGGGGAGAAGGGGCAGGGGCTCCCAGCCTGGCGGGGGCGGGGAGGCAGGACCCTCACCGGGTCAAGTGGCTGGACGCGCCCTCCCGCGATGCCCGGGGCCCTGGGGGATGGTCGTGAGGACGGTGGCAGCCCCGGAGGCTTCCCGGGGAGGGCGGCCGAACGCCGGAGAGGGGGTGGGACACGGGCCTGGGCTCCACGGCAAGGCAGGGTCACTGTCGCGAAAGGGACTTCCTCGGGCCAGTCTTGGGACTCCCGGGGGTGCCCCTCCGAGTCCCGGCGGGCAGGGACGCGGCCGGCTCTGACGACGCGCCGTCCCGCTGGGCCAGGTCGACCATCCGCAACGCGAACAGCATCCACCAGCGGTCGCGGAAGCGCCTCAGCCAGGACGCCTACCGCCGCAACAGCGTCCGCTTCCTGCAGCAGCGGCGCCGCCCGGCGCGGGGCCCGCAGGGTGCCGGGAGCCCGCTGGGTGCCGGGAGCCCGCTGGGTGAGCGCGGCGCGGGGGGTGGGGCCAGCGGGCCCGGGGCGGGGCCAGGGGAGAGGCGGGCCCGGGGCGGGGCCAGGGAGGCGGGGCCGGGGCCGGGGCCGGGGCCGGGGCGGGGCCTCTGACTCGGCCGCGCTGTCTGCCCGCAGAGGAGGAGCCGCAGAGCCAGCGCGCGAAGCCGCAGCCGGCTGTGCCCCCGCGGCCCAGCGCCGACCTCATCCTGACCCGCTGCAGCGAGAGCACCAAGAGGAAGCTGGCGCCCGCCGTCTGAGGCCCGGGCGCAGGCCCCAGATGGCGCCCAGCCGCTCCGCCACCTCCCGCCCCTGTCCCTGTATATACGTGTACTATATGGCCTGGTGCCTGGATGCGGCGGGCAGCCCGGGGCCCTCGCCCCTCATGGCTCTCCGCCACCCTCAATAAATGTTGCTTGAAGTGGACAGAGGCTCTGCAGAGGCGCAGGGCGGACTGGGCGCCGCCCTAGGGTATTTCTAGAATGAGGACAGGGGCTGTGAACTCTGCTGAGAGGAAGTTGCAAGAGCTGAGGTCCGGTTGCATGCTGCCCTGGCCTTGGCCAAGAAAAGGTTTGCACAAGACCAAGTGCAAGAGGAACTTCCGGTTCCCTGCAGACCATGAGTCTGGACAGAAACCCTCTGCTCGGACTCTGGCCAAAGAGTCCTAAAGATGGTGCACATAGTGCAGGGGGCCAGCCCAGTCTCATAACACGGCGTGACCCTGTAGCTGTACCTAAACTTTGTAATTTAGGTATGGGGGTATCCGCTGATTATTCACCGAGACCCTGCCCCAGTTAGGCGGTTGGACCAGGAAGCATTGGCCATGAACAGACTCACTGCTTACCTTAGCGTTGCTGCCAGCCCAGGGCCTGGAAGTCTTTGCTGGTGGGTCTAACCCAAAATGCAAAAGCCACTAAGGTGCAAAGTGGAGCTGCAAATCTTTTGAAAGATGCTGCTTGCAATGAAGGCCACGAGTTCCCCTCCTAAGCAAAAGTGGCTATGTGAGGGCAGGCAAGGGCGGTCCCGTTAGAGATGAGAGAAAATCGATAAGGGGACAGATGCCGGCCAAGAGAATAATCTGACCATCAAGGGATTGGCGAGGCCTTGAGAAAACCATGGAGCCCTTTACTAGTTTTGTTGCTGCAAAAGTCCACTGTTTAGACCCGTGGGAAAATGAACCAACAATCCCAACCCCTCTGCTTGTTCAGTTGCACTTATAATTTTTTTTATTAAACCCAGTATAAAATATTTTCATAATTTTTAGTTTCATTTTTTTCCAAGATGAAGTCCTGATCAAATATTTTCCCCACGTTTTTTCTGTATTTCTATTTCCCTTAAAGTGCGCTCGCGTCACCTGCTCAGGAGAGGGCTCAAGGTGGGCGTGGCGGCCAGGAAGGCATGCCCGCAGGGAGGGACGGGACAGACAAGGGGGTGTGTGCCCAAAGGTGCTGGCTCTGGAAAGCCCCGCGCCCTCTGTTCAGCCAACAATTTTCTCGAGGCCAGGCACAGGCTGGGCGCGTTGTATCATCTCAGGTTCTGAGAACAACCCAGGTAGTTATTTTAGGGATGACGAAACCCAAAGCCCAGAAAGTTTAGGTGATTTGCTTAAGGCAACACAGCAAGAAGATGGAGGCGTGGGAGGTGGAGCAGGGCGTTTGTTTCTGATGCCGAAACCACACTGGATCCCGCACGCTATCCTGACCCCGCAGGGCTCATGGTCTGTGGGTCAGGCCTCGTGGTGGGTGCGGTGGCTGAGGGTGCTCAGAGGATGGGGGTGAGCACACAGACACATGCCAGGCTGAGTGAGGGCCACCCCAGGGCCCTCCGCAGACCCCCAGCCCCCGGGGCCTATGTTGGAGGAGTGACCAGCTCCTTCCTCCGCCCATCCTGGGAGGTGAAGACAGGGCCTCGGGACAGACGGAGTGCACCCCCGCCCCTGGGAACTGAGAGGCCCACCAAATCCAGCCCCCAGCCCCCCCGCTCCCCAACCACACCACTCGTAAGTGTCTGTTTGCAGACACCCCATTGTGGTGACCCAAACCCACCGCCACCCATTCCAGTTTCGGCTCAGTCCCCTGAGTGACAGTGCTGGTCAGTGGCCACCGTACCTCACGCTACCCTGGTCCCAACACACATTCCAGGGTAAAGAAAGAATCGGGGGGCCTTAGGAGTTGCTTAAAAGCAGAACCAGCCCCATGAATGGTCCAGCCAACAGAAGGCAGCCTGGACTGAGCCCTGCTGTCCCCACCCACACATGACAGATGATGACAAGTGCAGAGGCTGCATACAGACACCTACGAGCTCTCCATCTCAGGAACAGTGGCTGCTCAGAAGTGAAGCACATGGACTTCTGAGTCACATGGACCCGGGTTTGAATCCTGTGTGATCTTGGGCAAGCCACTCAACCCCTCTGAGCCTCAGCTGCCTGTCTATAAAATGAGGGGCTGGTCTTCTCCCACTGTAGGGCCACAGCTCTGACGTGTGGTGTTGCCGCGTGTTCAGGTGCACCAGGAGCTGGTCCCCCCGCCAGCCCCATCACAGACCAGCCCACCCCGGGCTCCTTCTCCAGGAAGTGAGCCTCTGAGCCCCCCACTGCGTCTGCAGTTGCTCAGACAGGAAGTGCCTGCGGTGGGGTCACTCGCCCTGTGTCTGGAGACAGGTGCTGGGGCTGGGCACCAGTGCAGGTGACACCAGCCGGGAAGATGACCTCTCCCTCCTGAATCGCCCGTCATTTTTGTTGAAGTCTTTTTCTCCACTGCTTCCCTAGTGGGCTGTCAGGCCGAGGTCCTCAGCCTTCCTGCACCCTAGTCAGATTAATTCCTCCAGTGTGGAAAGTAGTCACTTTTTGTTTTTCAGAGACAGGGTCTCACTCTGTTGCCCAGGCTAGAGTGCAGTGGCCTGCATAGCTCACTGCAGCTTCGAACTTTTGGGCTCAAGCAGTCCTCCTGCCTCAGCCTCCTGAGTAGCTGGGACTATAGGTGTGCACCACCACACCCACCTAATTTTAAAATTTTTTGTAGAGATGGGGTCTTGCTGTGTTGTCCAGGCTGGTCTCGAATTCCTAGCCTCAAGCAATCCTCCCACCTCTCCCTCCCAAAGTGCTGGGATTATAGGCATAAGGCACCACATCCAGCCTGTATTCACAATTCTGGGTCACTAATTCCAGTGACTAATAGAGATTACAAACACAAATATATATTCTTTCAAATGTCAACCCTCCAGGGGAAAAATGCCTTTATAAAGGAACAGGACATTATTGTGTAAACATTCAAAACTGGAGAATAAACAGTAAGTTAGAGAAAGTGTTGCATCAGTGCTCAATGTACTGCTGCTGGTAACTGCATTAAGAGAATTATCTCAATTCTTAGAAAATACTCCCTGAAGTACTGAGGGGTAAAGGATGTATGTAACTTTCCCTCAAATGATTCGGGAAAAAATGCACATACATTTATACAAACATTATAGATACTCATTCATTTATACACACATTTTAGGCACTGATTACAGACACACAGGTGTGAGAGAGGGAGGGAAACTGAACAAATGATAAAACTGAGGTAAAATGTTAACTGAGAATCAGCTAAAGGGCATATGGCTATTTTTCATACTTTTTTTTGCAACTTTTCTATAAATTTGATATTATTTCAAAATAAAAAGCTTTTAAAAATGAGAAAACCTCCAAACCTCAATTTACTTTGTCTTTTATAACCTATGTTATTTGTTTTTGGGATTTCTGTTTTAAGCCTGACCTTTCTAGCTACAAGAAGGCAGAGAGAGAGACTAAAGGAACAGTGTATTATGTGAGTATGTACCCAACTATTTCTCCTTAAACTTGGAATCGTGTTAGACCACATAGGATACCATGCAGATGAGGCCGGGGGGATAAATGCACGTGTATGTGTGTGTGTGTGTGTGTGTGTGTGTATTCCTCAACGAATATACACAACTCACTCTACTGATTGATTTAAACTTCGAGATGCCAACCACCATGCCTACGGGGGGGTCAGGCAGATAACGTGAACGAATGAGAGACCAGGTGTAAGAAAAGTCAATGACTAGAAATACAACAAAACTTTCTTGCTTTTTACTGAATGGTGAAGCATAAAATGTAGTACAAACAGGTTTGATACTGCAAATTATATTTCCAATTCAAAGTGGAAAAAACTGAAAAACAAATATCTAATAATTAACTTTCTCAACTCACAATCCCTCGAGCCTAGGAGATTCTAGCCTTACCCACCACGGGCACCGCCGGGAGTTGTCCCTCCATCACGTCGTGATGTGAAGCACGGAATCCCACTGTGAGTCCTTCAGCTGGGAGCAGTATTTCGTTTTACTCAGTTTCATGATGGAGAACAGCTGTTCACAAATGTAGGTGCTCCCGAACATGGACAGAATCTTTGCACAGTGGTTTCTGTATTTCGGGTAGCTACTCCAGAGGTATTTGTAGAATTCCGGTATTCCCACCTTGTCGTATTTTGTCTTCAGCACCGTGTTGCACTGCAGATCGATAACCTCCATCTGCAGCTCTTCGCGCACGCTGTCGATCTTCACGGAGAACGGAGAGCTGAACAGGGTCAGCTCGCTCTCGTAGAGTTTGAAATCAGACAGCCTTTTCTGGAATTCAGTCTTTAGTTCCACAATTTTGGGAATGTAGTTCAGGCCATCGCTTTCATTTCTGGAAACTGATTTCAGGGTGGGAAAGTGGGCCAGATTGTTCCTTGCCAAATGGGTCTCCCACAGGCACAGTTTGGCTAGGAACGCCCGAATCAGGTCGTACATTTGTGTAACGATTTGGGAATGCCCTTGGAGAGAGATGTTCAAAGTGTTCAGGTGCATCGTCATGTCCACCAAGAAGGCCAAGTCTCTGACCCAATCTTTGGAGCTCAGCTGAGGCAGGGGCTTTCCTCTGGATGACATGAAGCAATCAATTTCTTCCAACGACTCGAAAAATCTCTTCAGCACCAGCCCACGGCTGAGCCACTTAATCTCCGTGTAGTACAAGAGGCTGCCATACTGGCTGTCCAGTTCATAAAGCAAGGTGGTGAACTCGCTGTGGTTCAGTCCCCGGGAGCAGATCCAGTTCACAGAGTTCACCACCACGTCCATGACGTGGGCCATCTTGAGCTTTTGAGCACACAGAGATTCTGGGTGAATGATGCAACACACGGACTTAAGTTCTGAGCCCTTGCAAAACATCGCCACCCTGGACTTCAGTTTTGTGACAAGCCCATTACTGGCATCGACCATTGCAGGAGTGCCAGTGGAGGCCACGCTTACTAATTTGGACCAGTCGATATTGAACTTTTTCAGGCTTTTCTCAACACGCAAAAATATCTCATTTCCAGATTTTGTACCGGTCATGGGCACTGTGTCCAGAAGTTCTTCAGACACATCAAAATTCTCATCAACACCACGGATGAATATGGCCAACTGGGTGGTATTATTTATATCCGTGATCTCATCAATTGCAATAGAATACGCCACAAATGACCTGATTTTCTCACGTAACTTCTCCCATAAGTTCCCACCCACGTCTTCTACAGGCTGCACGGCAGCATTTTCTGTTGGATTCACGTTTGCAAGCACTTGTTTTTGTTCGGGACACTCAATTTCTGATGACCCTAAGAGATACTTTCTGAGCCCTTTTTTTAACTCATGAAGCTTCTCATCGCGCATCTTTTCGGTATACTGGTCGTAGTGCTTGCTGTGGTTGGTCTGGTAATGACGCCTCAGGTTGTATTCCTTGGACACAGACATGCTCTGTTTGCATATTAAACATGTCGGAATATTCTGCACTTCCACGAAGAAATATGCTCTCTCCCACTTTTCTTGAAACACACGGCCCTCTTGGTCTATCTTTCGTTTTCCCACTTTTCACAGAGACATGGAGACAAGAAATATTTTATTTTTCTCTTAATTCTACTATTAGAAAAACAACAACAGCAAACATATGATGATGAACACGAGGATTAAAGTGGCTGGGGGGGGGTGGGTGCGGGTAACAGTGGGGCAGCCCACCCTGCAGAGGGGGATGAGGGACCCTCAGCTCCTGCAAACCACTGCCGTGAGGGACCCTGGGCCCACCGTGGCCAGATCTTCAGATTTCTAAAGAAAACCCAGAGATCGATTTTTATGAAAGAGTGCCTGGGTTTTCAATGTTGGCCACTAATCCTCATTTTAAAAAGATACATGAGTAAAACAAAGACATCTTCGGTGAGGGTCAGTGCGTAGCTGAGGTTGCTATGCCTGGCTTAAACAGGAATGATGTGAAGGTATGTTTGCATTTTAGCATATATTTTCTCATTTGATTCCCAAGAGAACTTTGCGATAACAGACAGGAACGAGCACAGAAGGCCTTTGACTGACCTACTGTGCGTCTCAAGTGACAGGGGTGGCGGCCACAGCCCCGCAGAGAACTCACCAAGCACATCAATGTGTTCAAGTGCATTGAAGGAACCAGGCCACCACGCAGGTAAGTAAGGTGCTTCCAGAGAACACAGATATAAAGGGCACTTTAAGACATGCAGGCACATCTGCAGGGACAGAGAGCCAGCGAGCGGCTCCCTGGGGCCAGGGTGGGAATAGGAAATGACCGAACATGTGGGAGGGACCTTTCCGGGGGTGATGAAAATGTTCTCATGTTAGATTGTGCTGATAGCTACACAACTCTGTAAACTGACTCAAAATCACTGAATTGTACACTTAACACAAATGGATTGTATGGTATGTAAGTGATGCCTCAATGATGCTATTAAAAATATTTTAAAAAATCATTTAGCAACCAGACATATTTAGGGATAATAATTGAACATTTGAAAAGAACACTTTAGTTTTCAAACTTTAAACGAGGAGGCTCCCTAGTGACTCGAGCTCTTGAGAACTCCTCCCCGTCCTGCGCCGCCCCTTCCAGGATGCCGGCTTATCTGCAAGGGTTCCAGGGAAGACATCGAAAATACGTAACGAGCAGAGTGGCCTGGGCGACAGATGTCAACCTCAGCACTGGAGGGGTTCTGAGAGCCCCTGTTGTGCCAGGAGGACCCCTTGTGCCTGAGAACCGTGGGGAGGTCGAGTCGGGGCTGGGGGTGCCGGGGTGGGGCTGGCGCGGCCAGGCGGGCCGTGTGCGGCTCACACGGAGGCGTTCAGGGCCGTGGCCTTGAGTGCAGCTGTGCGGGTGGCCGTGGGGGAGCCCTCGCCATAAGGACACCTGAGTAAGAGCGTGCTACGTCACACGCCACATGCGTGGTGCGATGCACATCAAGCTCCATCAAACTTGTATGAGAAAAAACCCGGTTAATACAACTTAAGCCACAGAATTACAGAACTTTATGACATGCAGGGAAAAGTAAAGTACCCATCAAAAGCTGCACGCTTTGCTCTAAGGCTCCAGACTCAAGAGGCAAGGAGCCCAGGGCGAGTGCCCACGGGGACACTTCACACAGCACGACGGTGCTGGAACGTTCCTCTCACCACACGGAATACTCACCATTGCTAAGCTCGAGTCCTGGAAGCGGTCTGAGGAGAAAGAGACATTGGTAAATGCAACAAAGCTCATGCTTCCTCCCTTCTCTGTTTATGCCCTCTCGGCAGTGTCACCTCTCCTGTCCACTGAGTTCTACGGGACAAGCTCTGCCGAGTGTCAATTCTATGCTAAGTGCAGTGGGAGCTGAAACGGGGATAGCTGCCCACGATCACCAAGAAACAGGAACAAGGACACAACTTGCAGAAGCAGAAGACAATGAAATGAGGGTGAGAAGCAACACAGCCCAGTAGTTAACTCAGGGACCCCACGGCCACCTCCGGGGGCAGAAATCCCTGGGCTGACACTTGCCTACCTGGGCAAGTTACGAGCTCCAGATTCGTTCTGACGACCAAGCAGGGGAACTCTCACTTACCTGATGACTGTGAATTTGATAAACTCTGCTGCATCCAAGATCCTCCGCATGGAGCTGATTTCCAGGTACCCAGGGGCTTTGAACACCACCCCCGGGGGCATGCCGTCGACCACCACACAGCCAGGGTTGAATGTAATTTTCCGGTAGGGAACTTTCACCGGGAAATCCACACCAATTGCTTCACCTGTGATAAGACGAGCAGCATGAAACTAGCTGGGTTTGCCACTTACCCTTCCCAAACCACGCTTTATCTTTAACGTCAGGATTTTAAAGTCATCCTCATCAGATGACAATACTGGTGATCAGCCATCGTTGCTTTATTTTCCAGTAGTTATGATGCGTGAAGGTAATTTTATTGACTTTGACATTGGCGTGGGTAGTGTGGCAGACTCAGTTTCTCCATCCATTAAATAGGAATTATCATGGCACCTACCTGAAAGGTTCTTGGGAAGATTAAGTGATTAAACAGATGTCAAGCACAAAAAATAATACTCACCCACGACAAGAACTCAGTAAACAAAGATAGCTATTATTATTAATATTATTGTATTAACAATTAGAGTGCTTCCATGTGACAGCTCTTCAGTAAAAATATACACCAAATAATTTTGATCATAGCTCTTTCACAAAAAGATCAATTTCTTATAAGACAACATATTCTTTTAAAAAGGAGTATTTCGGGCTGGGCGCGGTGGCTCACGCCTGTAATCCTAGCACTCTGGGAGGCCGAGGTGGGTGGATCGTTTGAGCTCAGGAGTTCGAGACCAGCCTGAGCAAGAGTGAGACTCAGTCTCTACTAAAAATAGAAAGAAATGATATAGACAACTAAAAATATATACAGAAAAAATTAGCCGGGCATGGTGGCACATGCCTGTAGTCCCAGCTACTTGGGAGGCTGAGGCAGGAGGATTGCTTGAGGCCAGGAGTTTGAGGTTGCTGTGAGCTAGGCTGACGCCACGGCACTCACTCTAGCCCGGGCAACAAAGTGAGACTCTGTCTCAAAAAAAAAAAAAGGAGTATTTCACCCCAGGGGATGGGGGTGGCAGGTGCCCAGGGCTGGGGAGGCAACCGTCTCTCTGGGCCTGCCCGGGAGGATGCGTCCGAGCTGCTGCTGCTGCTGCTCGTCGAGGGTCAGCAAGTGTGGCTGCTGACTGAGCCCACCTGCCTCTGCAGGAAAGAGCCAGACTTCCCAGAGGTCAGTCTGTTCAACGAGTGGGACCCCAGGGCCTTCTGTATGTTCGGCAAAGAGAGCTTGCAGTGACCTCCCCAAAGGATGGCTCCATCTCCATTCTGGGTTCTGATGATGCCACCACTTGTCACATTGTGGTCCTGAGGCACACAAGTAATGGGGCTACCTGCCAGACACACTGTGACAGGACCGACACCAAAGCTGAGGTCCTCTTGACCATGAACTCCATAAAATCCTTTTCCAGCCACGCTCAATGTGGAAGGCTGGAAGTGCACCTCGTGGGAGGCGTCAGTGACAATAGGCAGTTGTCACAAAAACTTACTCATCAACCTCTTAGTCAATTTGACAGACAAGAAGATGACATTCACTTAGTGATGTTATGTGTGACAGAATTAAATGGAAAGAAAATGAAAACCGCTTTCCAGTAACTTCTGGCACTGCTGTTAACATCAAACTGCAGAGATTTACAGAGCCTCCTTCCAGATCCAGGTCCAGAGCAGCAGCTGCTCGGGCTTTAGCAGGAGGACCGATGATTAGCTACGGTGCAAAGACAGAACAGCTCCCATAGGACCGCTTCCCTGGGTGCCATTTCCACATGTGGATTTCTGCTTGCAGCAAGATGATAAGCAAATACTAGGGAACTTTTCCACTTCACCTTTGGCCAAGCACCCTCCCCCCGTCCCACTTTGTTGAACATATTAAATCTACCTTGACGTTTTTTAAAAAAACCCATCTCCAACTAACACACTGTTTCCTGGAAATAAGCTCTACTCTACAAAAAAATGAAGACGGTGGCTTATGGGAAAAGATCTCTTCTCCAGGAAGCTAAGAATAGGAGTTATCAAAGGAAGCAACTTTTTGGCATGACAAAGACCACTGGTGGGGCTGGAGAGAATATGGATCTGGAACCCACATCTGAGTCTTAGGTCTCCTTCCTTACTCGGTGTCTTGCAAATGACTTTCAAAATAAAATCTTATTTTGGCAAAAATAAAAGTATTTCAGGTCTATAAATTCTGGATATGTAACAATATAAAAACTTACCAAATTTTCGGCTAAAGAGGTCATTGACTTGTTCTCTTAGCTGTTTAATCTTTTCAATGCTTGATAGTCTTTCCTTTTCATTGTCTAAGAACAAATAAATAAATAAACAACCAGAGTTATTAATGTGTTTTCTCCCAAGAAATCTGTTGGAGGAAATGCCTGTTAGCACTGAAGAAAGCACTTTACCTGACTTGTTCAGTTTACTTGAGCAATAATTAAGCATTTTAGAAATTGGTAAATGGGGCCGGGTATGGTGGCTCACACCTGTAATCCTAGCACTCTGGGAGGCCGAGGTGGGCGGATTGTTTGAGCTCAGGAGTTCGAGACCAGCCTGAGCAAGAGCGAGACCCCATCTCTACTAAAAATAAAAAGAAATTATATGGACAGCTAAAATATATATAGAAAAAATTAGCCGGGCATGGTGGCGCATGCCTCTAGTCCCAGCTACTTGGGAGGCTGAGGCAGGATTGTTTGAGTCCAGGAGTCTGAGGTTGCTGTGAGCTAGGCTGACGCCACGGCACTCACTCTAGCCCGGGCAACAGAGTGAGACTCTGTCTCAAAAAAAAAAAAAAAAAAAGAAGAAGAAAATGTAAATGGAAGCCATCATAGATAATAGAGAATTTTCCAAATTATAACCTTATGTAAATCACTGAATTGCACACTTAACACAAGCTTTTAGGGGGCACTGACTTTTAGGGAACATTTTCAATATCATGCAACACAACAATGGCCACTTTCACCATGATTCTTCAACATTATCATAGGAATCATAGCCAATGAAATATGACAAGTAAAAGGAATAAGAGGTACTAGGATTAGAAGGGAATATTTTTTAATAATTTAAAATTTTCTTTAACTTTGAATAACTAATCACATGGTTCAAAATTCAAGAGGTATAAAACAGTGTGTAGAAACATCTCTGCCCGATCCTGATCTCAGCTCTCATTTTCTTTCATTGGAGGAACTGTGTTAATAGATTCTTTTGTATCTTTCCAGATATATTTTACACACACATATTCAGAAAAAATTATTTAATGATGGACAGCAAATAAATTTCACCTCTGTGGCCAATTCCAATTCAACAGTAGCTGGTGCTTAAAATTTCCTGCCCTGAGATAAATTTTCCAGGTAATGCTCAAGGCTTGGCCAGCAGAAGCAATATTTGTGATTAATGATGTCAGTTATGAGCAAGATACTAGGTGGTGGCCACCTGCAGCATATTTTATATTCCTGAGTAGTCAGGGTGGAATAAGAAAAAAACAACAGTTATAAGAGACTAACCTGTGCCATAAAATGGTTAAGATGAAATGAAAAATATAAGGTCAATTATCATAAAGCCAAATAAACATCCACATCCATACCTGGAACTGTCACCTGAACGATGTTAAGATCTTCAACACCTGATGCAGAATTTGTAATGTTGGGTGAATTTGTGTTTCCTTAAAACAGAAACTGAAGTTTAGAATTTACAGAAAATAAGGCCAACTCTCTTCTAAAAATGTCAAAGTGCCACTTTGATCAGAAGCCCAGACTGAACGTTTTAAAATGCAGAGAACACTGAGTTGGAGGATGACAAGGTGGCATCAGTTGATACTTGAGTCTCTGCAGTTCAATGCTAATGTCAAAGGGGAGTAAGTGCACAATGACTTTTATTTCACTCTCAGCCCCTAGTAAACGCTTTAGTTAAGTCTAATTTTATTTTAAAAGAAGGGTGTTAGGCCGGGCGCGGTGGCTTATGCCTGTTATCCTAGCACTCTGGGAGGTCGAGGCAGGAGGATCACTTCAGCTCAGGAGTTTCAGATCAGCCTGAGCAAGAGCGAGACCCCATCTCTACAAAAAATAGAAAGAATTAGCTGGGCGTAGTGCTGTGCACCTGTAGTCCCAGCTACTGGGGAGGCTGAGGCAGGAGGATTGCTTGAGCCCAGGAGTTTGAGGTTGCTGTGAGCTAGGCTGACACTATGGCACTCTAGCCCGGGCAACAGAGTGAGACTTTGTCTCAAAAAAACCCCCCAAAAATAAAAAAATAAAAGAAGGGTGTTAAAATTATATTTCCTTTGTTGTTATTCTCAATGTAAAGGGGGAAAAAAGGAAATAAGATACATAAACTTGTCCTAGAGGACATTTAAGAAGAAGACACCCTAAGAAACATGGTTTAATGGACACAGTCAAGGAAAGGCCCAGACATGGTTAAATATTAATAGCAAAAGCATGGCTGATGTTATCATGTTTTCTGGTTACACGATAAACACAATATTCACTTAAGTTATATGTGAAGAATATAAACGAGCCTGTCCAGTGCTCCCCGAGGAGCTCAGAGCTCAGCGCTCAGTCCCCACGTCCGTGGAAGATCCAGCACTGGGCGTTTGCTCGTCTGCAGGGGAGGGCAAGTCCTCAAAGGGACAAGAGCAGCCTCGTTGTCCACAAAAGCCCTCAGGCTTTTCCTTGGTGCCATGCTGCTTCAAGCATAGAATTTTGGGGGGAAATGTGGGAAGATTTGTTGTTCTTCACCTTAAAATTACTCATTTTTCTGATGAAATCTAATCCATCCTGGAAAGTCTGACTCTAACAACCAGGTTCAATATTAAGAGAGGACTGAAACTACTGCGGGGCTCCCTCGCCACTGTGAAGTAAGGAAAACACTGCAGGACACTTAACACTTAAGCCTCCAAAACACCCAGAGCCCAATTCAGGTCATCGAAACCAGTTAACAGACAGTGCCAGAGAATGTGCAGATATTTGTATTTCTGACATAACCAAAGTGCTTATGTTTGATCATTAAAACTAATTCTTCAAAATATAAAAATCTGTCACAAATGACACCCAAGCACAATGTCACTTTTTAAATGGATCAAATCCAATTATAATTACTGCATAAAAGTTAGCAGTTAGTCTATTAATTACCCTGTACATTTCAAATAAATGGATGGCACTTTTCAACAATGTATTTAAGTGGTTTTTTTTTTTTTTTTTTTTTTTAACACGGAGTCTCATTCTGTTGCCCAGCCTGGAGTGCCACCATGCCAGGCTAATTTCTTTCTATGTTTTAGTAGAGACAGGGGTCTCGCTCTTGCTTGGGCTGGTCTTGAACTCCTGACCTCAAGTTATCCTCCCTCCTCAGCCTCCCAGAGTGCTAGGATTACAGGCGTGAGCCACCACGCCCGACTGGGTCTAAGTCTTAACTCCTCCAAAACTCCTCCATCATAAACAATGACTTTCTTTAGTTGATTGCTTAATTCAGGTTAGCTTAAAACTTCTCATCTGGCTCCATATTCTACCAGTCATCTTAATAATCTTTGTCAGACAAAGGAGGACAAGAAAACACCTTCCAAATGCATTAGTGCTTTGCTAGATGCATGCACATTAGTGGCTAAATTATTTATGGCTAATTCTGTAAAAAACTGTTATCTAGAACAAAACCATGCTTAGGCCCACACTCCCTATACAATTGTGACATCCCAAAAGACAACAGCACAACACAGAGGCCGCCATGGAGAATATTTTCCATTGACCAGCATTTAAATTAGTACTGGACTTTGATTCTAACATGGGGTTTTTCTCTTTACATTCTTAAAAGTACTTTAAGGAAACAACCCAAATGTCCATCAATGGATGAATGGACAAATTATGATTTATAAGTACAATGAAATATTATTCAGCCTTAAAAAGGAAGTAAGTGCTGACACATGCTACAACATAGATGAACCTTGAGACTATTAAGTGAAAGGAGGCAGGTAACTTATTATACAATTCCATTTATATGAAATACCTAGAATAGGCACATCCATTGGGATAGAAAGCAGATTCGTGGCTACCAAGGGCCAGTGGGAGTGGAGGATGGGGAATAACTGTTTAGTGGGGTGTGGGGCTTTCTTTTGGGGTGATGGAAATGTTTTGGAACTAGACAGAGGTGACAGTTGTACAACACCGTGAATGTACGAAATGCCACTGAATTGCTCCACTTTGAAATGGTTGCTGTTGTTGTTCTTTTTAAGTAGAAGAAAAATGCTGAAATGCAGAAATGAAGGTGAAACGGAGCGGCACAAATCCAAGAGACACTGTGGAGGTCATGGGAAGGGGCACAGAGGGTCGCAATAAGACAAGTGAATGAAACGAAATAGACATAAAAAAAGACAGAAAAGGATCTGAACAAAGGCAGCAGAAATAGAGGATATGAGAAGGAGATGCACGTATGTTTATTTATTTTTTTAATTCAGCTGTCTGCAAGCGAAGTTTATTTGGATTCCTTATGGAAGAAAACAGTGCTGATTAAATAAAACAATTTGGGAAAATTTTCCTAAAAGGAGTCTTCCTACTGAAAGGGCACCAGTGCCTGGAAAATTGACCCATTTCCATTAATACCAACATTAGGGCTTAAGCAGAAAGGAAAAAAAAAATTTCGTCATTTTTAAGGGATTAAAAATCAGGTTGGGGCCGGGCGTGGTGGCTCACGCCTGTAATCCTAGCACTCTGGGAGGCTTAGGAGGGTGGATCGCACAAGGTCAGGAATTCGAGACCAGCCTGAGCAAGAGCGAGACCCCGTCTCTACTAAAAATGGAAATAAATTATCTGGCCAACTAAAATATATATATAGAAAAAATTAGCTGGGCATGGTGGCGCATGCCTGTAGTCCCAGCTACTCAGGAGGCTGAGGCAGGAGGATCACTTAAGCTCAGGAGTTTGAGGTTGCTGTGAGCTAGGCTGACGCCACGGCACTCACTCTAGTCCGGGCAATAGAGCGAGACTCTGTCTCAAAAAAAAAAAAAAAAAATCAAGTTGGCCTCAAATTTCTCTACAATAATCTTCAACCCCCAAAGATAATATAATTGAATTTATCAGATACACACAAAATATGAGTGAAGGATTTTTATATCTAATGAAATTCTCCTTCTAGCATAAAGACTACAAATCAATCAAGAATACACACGTCACGGTATATTCTCCCAGTTAGCTCTTCCAGAGGAAACGACTAGAAAATGAACATTACCAGAACAAGAGATAAGTTGGGAAAACACAGCAAGAGGACTGGTAGTGCACATGCCATGTTTACTAGAACTAAGACTGAAACTAGCATGGGAAGTAGAATGACAGAATGTAAATGCTGAATGTTAGTGACTCAAATTTTAAGGCACACACGAATCCCTTAGGGAGCTTGTACATTCTCAAAAATTAGGTCTGAGTAAGGCCTGAGATTCTGTATGAAATGGTTGATTTTATGTCATGTGAATTTTACCTCAATAAAAAAATTTTAACGTACTTCAAAGATTTCTGTTTGTGGAAGTTAAAGGAAAAAAAAAAATCTCAAGTGTGACCGATGGCTCCGAAGGATGGTCCAAAATCAAGTGCACCGGAGGCCACACTGACACCTGGGGAGGACCCAAACTGGGCCACGGAAATGCCATGTTTTATCCACAAACCTACTCAGCCCTGCTGACTTCTAGTGCAGATGAATCGGCACAATCCGTCCTCACAATGGAAAATCCATCTGGAAATACACGGCCGCCTGCTGTGGGTCTGCGACATCATCCCGGACAGGAGGCCACGTGTCTGTGCTCTGTGACCTGACAGCAGTGTCACACGATTTCCAGCAAAGCTGCTGGAACCTGCAGAAGGGCTGTCTACTCACACAGGCCTGGCGGATTCCTGAATGTTCCCCGTAAGTAACATGACACGCGCTCACCGTGAAGCCCGGCCGGATTCTGTCGTGTAAAGCACCGGGCACCGGGCCCTGAGGGGAACATGGGCTGCTCTAGTCCCACGTACACACGTGTCTGTTTCAATCTTTTCCCGCAACAACCCTTTTTAGTATAGAGAATGAAAACCATACTCAGCTTTGGGCTGTGACAGGGCTTTTGGCAACTAACCTTCGATTTTCACCTCGGCTTCCGGGTCCTCACTTGTGTCTGAAGGGACCAGCTGAGAAGAATCTTGAAAAAGAAATTTCTAAGATGACGCTCGTTATTGAGTATTCTCCTCATATTCCAGCATTTCACTGCTCCGATACCAAAAAAGGAGCTTATCCTGGCATTTTAAATACATTTCATACATAATAAACATAATAGTGATTTTAATTTTATAAGAGATAATAGGATATTAAAAGATGATTTTATAAAGGATCCTCTTATAAGGGATGAAAGGAGGAATGGAAACTTTCAGATATTATCAAATAACACAGAGTCACCCACATTAATGGACACAGAATCCTTCTATTTGGGGTAATGGGATTCATGTGGTCATAATGTTTTCTTGTTGTCATCAGGAATTACTAGGATTGAAAAAAAGCCATTTGTTTTGGTTAATTGTTCCCCTCTTTTCTGCCAGTAACCCCAGCGGGACCCCAGCTGGGCTCAGGCTTGTTACATGGAAGCTCGATCAATTGTTCTGGTAGACAACAATTCTGACGTACACATTACATTCTACATACAGACAAAAAGTATAAATAAATCCTAGGCAGAATAAAGACAAATAAAATCCCTGCCTGGCTAGAGATTATCTCACCTAACTCTGGCTCATTTTAGGAAGAATTGCCAAAGCTTATATTAATTCTTAGTAAAGGAGGAAACCCTAGAACTCAAAACCAATGTAGCTGTTTTGACCCTTGGAGCAAAATGGGTGAAGGTGCCTGGGACCTCTCTGGACTATTTTTGTAGCTTCTTGTGAATCTATAATTATTTCAGAATGGAAAGTTAAAGAAAAAAACCAAACGGATTCAGTTCTATTGTAAATGGACTTCCCACCCACTGTACTAGGATAATAAAAGTATCTCCAAAAATAAATTCTTTCCTTTCTTCCCTCCTCTTCTTTTTTCTTCCTTCCTTCCTTTCTTTCTCTCTCTCTCTTCTCTCTCCTCTCTCTCTCTCTTTCTTTCTTTTAGAGACATGTCTCACTCTGTCACCCAGGCTAGAGTATACTGGCATCATCATAGCTCACTGTAATCTCAAACTTCTGGGCTCAAGTGATCCTTTTGCCTCAGCCTCCTGAGTAGCTGGAGTACAGGTATGCACCACCATGCCTAGCTAATTTTTAAATTTTTTTGTGGAGACTAGGTCTCACTATGTTGCCCAGGCTGGTCTTGAACTCCTCACCTTAAGGGATCCCCCACCTGGGCCTCCCAAAGCACTGAGATTACAGGTGTGAGCAGCTGGAAATAAAGTTATTTCAAAAGCCAATATCCAATGGAGTAATTCTTACTCTACAACTGACTCCTACCTATATCCTACATAGGTCTTCTTCTTTCTAAACACTATTTATCTATTTTAAATATGACAAAACAGTAGCTAACAGGCCCACTACAAATAATGCCTGCTATTAATATCTAGCAATATCTACTTCCCTTTACAAAGGGAAGTAAAATGATGTAAAAAAGGAACAGATTTAAGCTGAATTAGAAATAATTTCCCTCCCCAACACCCCAAGAAATTCAGAGACTGAACTGAAGAAAAAGAAAACTAAAAATAAAGGGAAGAATCCTGTCCCATGCTACAGCTGGGTGAACCTTGAGCATGTTATGCTAAGTGAAGTCAGCCGGTCACAGAAAGACGAACACGGTAGGATTCTACTAGCATGTGCTGTCTAAAGGTGTCAGTTTCACAGAAACAGAAAGTAGAATGGTGGTTCCCAGGGGCTGGGGACTGTGGGGAGAGGGGGAATTGCTGTTCAATGAGCAGAGAGTTTCAGATTTGCAAGATAAGTAAGTTCTGAAGATCTGTTTTGCAACAAAGTGAATGTAGTTAATGCTACTGAACTGTATACTTAGAAATGGTTAAGATGACAAATTTAGGTTATATGTTTCTTAACAGAAAAAAATAAATCAAAATTAAGTAATGACAGAATCAATTTGTCTTCTTGGTTTAAAGCAAATAGGTTCAAAATGACTAATTTTACGAGTGAATAAACAATTCTAAGACTGGACTCTGTCTCACTAAAGTCTTTCCCCTGGACAAAATCTATCAGAATTGTTTTTGGGTCAGAGGACTGAATAAATTGCTACTAAAACTGACTACAGATCAGCTCCTTGGAGAATGCTCTTGATTCAGAGAAAAAAAACTGAAGTCATTTTGTACTATACTTGTTAGTATCTATCTAAGCTATACAACTCCTAAAAGCAAGATCATCTTGCCCGTATACTGACAAAGTTGTTCCATGCCTCTAGGTTTGGAGAGGAACTCTCCTTTATCAATTTTCTCCTGAACATACATAAATCACTTTAAGAATTCAGGCTTTATTCTCAAGACTTATATATGATGCTCAAGATTTATATATGAATGGAGGGAAATATTATCACATTTTACTTCTAATTCAAAAATTTCCTAAAATACTATTTAACTGTTTCCAAAATAATTTTGGCAATGCCACATCAAAAGACACAATGAAAGAAAGCAACAAACAGCACTGGTTCGAAGTCAACTTCTATATCCAGGTGCTTTAAGTAGAATCACTTACAGATCAGAAAAGTAAGAAATGATAGGTTCCTTAATACTGTAAGTTAGGACGAGGACTCAACCAGTTTTCTAAGAAGGCAGGCATGCCAGGAAGTCACCTTCTTTATTTTCAAACGTGTGTTTAAAAGGATATGTTCTTTGCAAAATACTATAAAGTTAAAAACAAAAAAAGAAAGAGAGAAAGAGAAAATGCTTCATTTTTCTAACCTTCCACTGGTAATTCCATTTCTATTACTTCATTGCTTGTGGAAGAATGATGGCTTCCTAAAAGGAAAATAAACAATACATAATGGAGGGAGAAAGATAAATTTTAAAAATCATTTAATATTAATACAATGTAAATAACTCAAGACCCACACAACAATACACGCGAAATACTTCTTGAAATACAACTCAAACGATCTTTTCTTTACTTTTTTTGTTATTTTATCTTTTTTGGAAATTTTCAAACATGCAAAAGCAGAGAGGTCATATAACGAATCCACGTGACTATCAGCCCGTGCAGTCCTGTTTGATCTGCACCTACCCCGCCCCACACCCACTGGGTGTTTCCAGTGAGTCCCAGCCATGGCAGAATTCCGAGTGCAGACACTGCAGCGTGCACCAGCGAACACCAGGACTTCATTCAGCACCAGCACGATACCAGGACTGCTCCCCAAATCAACAGTAGTACTTTACCCTCATCGAGTATCCAATCATTGTTCAAACCTCCCCAGTTGTCTAAAAAACGTTTTATTTGGAAATAGTTTTCAACTTACAGAAAAGTTGCAAAAATAAAATAGCACAAAGATCCATATGCCCTCTGCCTAGATAAAACAATGGTAATATTTTATCCTGTCTCCTTGATAATCTGTATGTCCCTCCCTCTCTTTCTCATCCATCTATAGAGGTGTATATACACATACTTCCGTATTTTTTCTGAACCATTTGAGGGAAAGTTACACATTCCACGGCCTTTTATCTCAAAATACTTCAGTGACTGTTTCCTAAGAATAGGGACATTCCTTTACACAATCATAATAAAGCTTTAAAAATCAGGAACTGTGTATTCTAGGTTTGTCAGGTGGCCCCAATGTCCTTGAGGGCTTTTCCCCTTTCAGTACGGGATCCGGCTTAGGGCCAGGTAGTATTTCTGGTTCTCTCGTCTCTTTGGTCTCCTTTAATCTAGAACAGTTCTAAGTCTATTTTGGTCTTTTACAGCACTGATGTTTTTTAAAACCAGAGGGTGACGTTAACCACCCTCCTCGGGCTTTCCCCCCATAGAATGTTCCTGATTTTCAGTTGGCCCGATGTTCCCTTTGTAGAGTAGGACTAAAACAATATTTTAGTTTGTTTGATGGTGACTTGTTTTTTGCTCTTAGCTAACAGCCAAATTCCGCTTCTATACACAAAGCTTGCTTGCTTATTGCTTGATTACGATAAAAAGCTAAAACCATGCTCAAATGCAGTTAAAAAAAAAAAGAAAAAAACCGCACCGCAGGTGGCTTCCTGATAGGGAGGCGGCTGTGCAGGGCGAGTGTCCTTGGGGAGAGAATCTCCTGGGAGGGACTCTCTTGGGAAAGAGTCTCTTATCAAAAATAACTAGCAACAGACTCCAGCAAAAAAAAAGTATAAAAGCTTTGTTTTTACCCCAGGGCGGGGTCCTAGTTCGTAAAGAGACCACTGCGTTGGTGCTCTGGGACCTGGACCCTGGCTCGAGCCAGCCAATAAACTCCTTTGCCTTTTGCAGCCTTGGACTCTGCCATTCTGTTCCTGGGGCGGAACGGGGAACCAGTTCTAACACCTTGCCATTAGCTTCCGGCTTTGCATCCTCGGCCATAACACTGCCTAGACGATGTTGTGTCCTTCTCAGGACATCACATCTAGGGGGCCACGATGTCCATCTGTCCCTTGCTGGTCATGTGGATTTGATCACCTGGCCAAGGTGCTGTATCATTTCTCCGCTGTATAACTACTGTTTTTTCCTTCCCTCTTGCAACTCACAAGCAGCTTGTGGGGAGAGAAACTTTAAGACCCTGTAAATATTCTACTTTTCTAAATTCCTCTCTAGACTCAGCATCCACAGACGATTCCTGGGCGATCCTGTCTTTCAGTGGTTGCAAAAAGGTGCTTCAACTCCCGCACTCCTTCCCATTGCCCCGCCGTCATGTGGCCTTCCGCTGTAGCAGCCGGTTTGTTCAGATCTACGTCCCACCAAAACCCACACGTTGCACTTGGTTAAGTCTCTTAAAGCTCTTTTACTATAAAACAAGTTTCTCTCTCTCTTTTTTTTTTGTGTGTGTGCCATTATTTGTTGAAGAAAGTGGTTCACTTACTTGTCTCGCCGAGTTTCTCACGTTCTGGAGTTTACTGACTACATCCTTGTGGTGGTGTTTTCATGTGCTCCTGTATTCTCCGTATTTCTTGCAAATCGCTGGGTAGCATTAGAGGCTGGATCTGACTTAGGTTTGATTTTTTTGGGCAAGAACCCTTGCCAAAGGCGGTGTGGCATATTTCCTACTGGATCTGGTCAGGAGGCACATGATGTCTGGTCACCTCTGGTCCTTCACCAGAGACCAGTGAGTTCAGGAACTGCCAGCCAGACCCGTTCGTGACAAAGTCCCCACTAGCCTTTTAGAGAATGGTCTTGATGGCCATGGATGATTATTGCCCAGATGCACTGTTTCACTAGCAGCTGCAAAATGGTGCCAGTTTGTGACTTCTTACGCTTTCTTCCCTAAAATTCTTTTTTCTGTTTTTGAGACAGAGTCTCGCTCTGTTGCCCAGGCTAGAGTGAATGCCATGGCGTCAGCCTAGCTCACAGCAACCTCAAATTCCTGGGCTTAAGCGATCCTCCTGCCTCAGCCTCCCGAGTAGCTAGGACTACAGGTATGTGCCACCATGCCCGGCTAACTTTTTTCTATATATATTTTTAGTTGGCCAGATAATTTCTTTCTATTTGTAGTAGAGACGGGGTCTTGCTCTTGCTCAGGCCGGTCTTGAACTCCTGGCCTCGAGCTATCTACCTGCCTCAGCCTCCCAGAGTGCTAGGATTACAGGCGTGAGCCACCGTATCCTGCCCCTAAAATTCTTTAAGTGAAAAAAAAGGGGGAGATCTAGCATCTATAATATTTTGCCAGGTAAAAGACTAAGTCCAAATAAATACTGGTTTTATTATCAATGACTCTAACTGTAGTATAAAATTATTAATCGACGTCTGTCAGGAACACACAAGCATTTCATTTATGTTTTTCTTGTATTTTCTTCCCTTATGATGTACAGACATGGACATTTAGACCTGATAGGAAGTATTTTTTTTTCCCAATGAGTGACAAACAAACCTGTCACATTCTTGCTTTCCAGGTATACAGTGACCAGAACTGTGGCACTTAAATTCAGCTCCCGTTCCCATGACTTAAGTCAGAGCAGCTGAGGTCCCATCAGGGGGCCCCTCACATCCTTCAGGTTAGGAAACTCACAGCCGACACGATGCTGTAGGAGCCCACGGCCTTCACAACATAATACACTATTTTGTTCATTTGCCAATTCCACAATTATGTGAAGGAAGGGGGGAGATTACAGATCTAGGCACACACTGAACTTAAGCTTTCTTTTCTTTCTCCAGCCTCTTGCCCTCGATTAGGTTTATAGTCTTAACATTCATGGCACATTAAGTTTGGTCACACTGGAGGGGAAGGCAGGAGGAGGGAGGCTGAGGCAGGAGGAGGAGGCTGAGGCAGGAGGAGGAGGCTGAGGCAGGAGGCAGCGGCTGAGGCAGGAGGGAGTGGGCCCACCTTAAGGAGTGGGCTGAGACCAGCCCACCGGTGCGATGGTGAAGGAGGGCAGACGACCAGAACAAACTGCGGGAACTTTCCAATGGCATGTCACGTGAGGCCGTATGCACACTGTGGCCTAAATCCAACCACTAATTTTCATTCCCTTGTTAAATGTCTAACTGTTCTACTTCTGTTCTGGTGACATTAAAGACAAGTGACACTTGTGCTGCTCCCATGCAGGACAGACACTGGTGAAAGGTTTTTCTATAGCTGAAGTGCACGGCGCAGCAACACTGCACAGAATTTGCGGACTGGCTCATTCGTTTGCCAGTTTCTGCCACAATTCTGCTAAAAAGCAAGCGTAGGGGGTTTGAGGGATTTCACAACCCGGCAGAAGCGCACACAACTTTACCTGGGCGCCGCTTTGATAGGTTTGCAAGCAGAGAAAGGACTGGGGTGGGCGCCTGGGGGGAGCCTCACCGTCAGATGGGCAGATGGCAGGGGAACTGTTGGGGGAGGGAGGGACACCCTCCTGTCTCCACTGTCACTCCACTCTCCACATCCATGTGTGCACACTATCTAGCTCCCGCTTCTGAGTGAGAACATGCAGCATTTGTTTTTCCGTGTGTGGCACTCTGTCACTTAAGGTGATGCCTCCAGGTCCAGGTGCAGGTGAGGCGGCTCCACAGCACACACGGAGTCTCTAGGGCAGAGCTCGGAAGGACAGGGGAGGCTTGGGGTCTCTCTCTAGCCCTGGGCTTCTCCTTATCGATGGCTGGCAGATGTGTTGGGTGCAGCTTCTCAAGAAGGCTGAAAATCTGCTTATTTGGACTATGTTTGAAACCACTGAACGAGTAAAAATTTGAGTCTGGCATCAGCAGGCTTTGAGCTATGTACAGGTCTCAGCCTGCTGTGAAGAAATAAACACCCTATGGGCCAATACCCGCAGGCAGTCTCAGCTCTTTTGTACAACACCAAGTAACTCCCAATTGCATTACCAAGCTGCTTGTGCTGGGCAACACGCAGCCACAAATGCTACCACCGAATACAAACCGGTAAAATATAAAAAGAAGTCATGTCACCCATTTTGAGACTTATACGACTTTAACAAACAGAAGTAGAGGTAAATAATGTTAAAACATATTGCCCCTTATTAGGTTCATTTCTAAGCAAGATAAAGTTTACTTCTAAAACATAAGCAGGACAATGCATTTCTTTTCCTCCTCTTCCATTTCAAAAAGTCAAAATCCAGAACTAAATATCACATTGTGTAAATTCAGTGTAGATTGAATTCAAAATGCTCTGGAATGCGACATTGGAAAAGTATATCTTTGAAATGCTTTAATATGAGGAATTTCTCATCAGCAGGATCAATTTTCAAAGGACCTGCTTTGGAGCACAAATTTAGTCATCAAATTTGAGTTAAAGATATGAAACACTAGCCACTCCATAAAGAAAAAAGGCAAAATTAAAAATAAGCAAGTGGGCTGGGCATGGTGGCTCACACTTGTAATCCTAGCACTCTGGGAGGTCGAGGCAGGAGAATCGCTTGAGCTCAGGAGTTCGAGACCAGCCTGAGAAAGAATGAGACTTCATCTCTACTAAAAATAGAAACAAATTAGCCGGGCATGGTGGTGCATGCCTATAGTCCCAGCTACTTGGGAGGCTGAGGCAGTAGGATCGCTTGAGCCCAGGAGTTGGAGGTTGCTGTGAGCTAGGCTGACGCCACGGCACTCTAGCCAGGGCAGCAGAGCCAGACTCTCTCTTGAAAAAAAAAAAAAAGAATAAATAAATAAATAAATAAATAAATAAAAATAAAAATAAGCGAGTGATAATGAAATTCTGACACATGCTACAGCATCCATAAACCTTGGGGATATTATAAGAGAAATAAGCCAGTCACAAAAAGATAAATACTATGCGATTCTGTTTATTAAATACATGAAATATCTATAAATAGGCAAATTTACAGGGACAGAAAGTAGCATGGTGGTTGCCAGGGCTGGGAGGAGAGAGACAGGGGCTGCTAATGGGCAGAGTTTCTGTTTGTGATGCTGAAAAGGTTCCAGAGACAGACAGGAGTGGTACCTGCACAGCAGTGTGAACGTGCTTACTGCCACCGAACTGTGCACTTAGGAGGTAAATTTTACGTTATATATATATTCTGCAATAATAAAGAAAAAGTAAATAAGTGTAAAATGATTACTGTTAATTTACTAAGAAGACAAGGACTCTCTGGTAAGTCTATCTAAGGATGGCAAAAGTATTGCTGGAGTCTTTTAAAAAAATTGCATAAATTTATAGGGTACAAGTGTTATTTTGTTACATGCATAGATAGCACAGTGGAGAAGCGAGGGCTTTCAGGGCATCCCTCTCCCGAATAACACACACTGTACCCACTGAGTGATTTCTCATCATCCACCCCCCTGCCCACCTCGAGTCCTCACTGTCCATTATTCCATGTTCTATGTCCACGTGTACACCCTATTTAGCTCCCACTCAGAAGTGAGAACATACAGTATTTGTCTTTCTGTGTCTGAGCTGTTTCACTTAAGGTAAAGGCCTCCAGCTGCACCCATGTTGCTGCAAAAGACATGATTTCCTTATGGCTAAACAGTATTCCACTGTGCATGCATACCACAGTTTCTTTACCCAATCATCTGCTGAAGGATATTTAAGTCAATTCCATATCTTTGCTATTATGAATAGTAGTGCTGCAATAAACATTCACTGCAGGTATCTTTTATTTTTCAATTTTTTATTTATTTTTCAATTTTTTTAATTTAAAAAAAAGTTGTTTATTTTTTCTGACACAGAGTCAAAGGCTAGCCTAGGCTAGAGTGCAGTGGTGTTGTCATAGCTCACTGCAACCTCAAACTCCTGGGCACAAGTGATCCTCCTGCCTCAGTCTCCCAACAGTGCTAGGATTACAGGTGTGAGCCACCGTGCCTGGCCTTATTTATATATATTTTTTAAGAGATGATTTCTTGCTCTGCATGCAGGCTGGAGTGCAGTGGCCCCAATCATAGGTCACTGCAGCCTCGAACTATTGAGCTCAAGCTATCCTCTTGCCTCAGGAGGCAGGGACTACAGGCATGCACCACCACATCTGGCTATATTTTTACTTTTTGTAGAGATGGGGTCTTACGTTGCCCAGACTGGTCTCGAACTCCTGGCTTCAAGCAATCTTTCTGCCTTGGCCTCCCAAAGTGTTGGGATTACAGGTGTGAGCCACCGTGCCTGGCCCATAACTCCCCCATAACCACACAATTCAGTGGTTTTCAGTATATTCACAAGGTGTACAAACATTATCACTATCTATTCCTCGAATATTTTCATCACCCTCAAAAGAAACCCTGGACCCATTAGCAATCACTTCCCTCTCCTCTTTCTCCAGACACTGGTAACCACTGACCTACTCTCTGTCTCTATGGATTTGCCTATTATGGACACTTCATATAAATGGAATCATGCAATATGTGGCCTTCTATGTCTGGTTTTCTTCATTTAATATAAAATTTTAAAGGTTCATCCATGGTACAGCATGCATCAGCACTTCATTCCTTTTTATGGTTGAGTAATATTTCATTGTATAGATACACATTTTGTTTATCCATTTGTCAGCTGATGGACATCTGGGTTGTTTCCACCTTCTGGCTATTGGGAATAAGGTACAACTTTTTGTGTGAATGTATGTTTTCAATTACATAGAATTTGGTACATACTTACAAGTGGAACTGCTGGGTCATATGGTAACTAACTTTTTGAGGAACTGCCAAACTATTTTCAAAAGCAGCTACACCATTTTACATCCCAATGTATGAGGTTCCAATTTCTCCACATCTTCACCAACAGTTGTTACTATCTGTCTTTTTAATTACCTTCATCCTAGCGGGTGTGAAGTAATATTTCATTGTGATTGTGATTTGCATTTCTCTAATGATTAGTCATGCGTATTTTCATGTGTATATTGGCCATTTGTATATCTCCTTTGCATAAACATCTATTCAAATCATTTGCTCATTTAAAAATTAAGGTAGTTTGTATTTTTATTGTTGAGTTGAAAAGAGTTCTTATATATTTTGGATACTAGATCTTTATCAGATATTAAGTATACTATCAGATATATTATCCTTAACAAACATTTTGAAAATATTTTCTCCCACTTTGTTGGTAGTATTTTCACTTTCTTGATAGTATTCTGTGAAGCACCAAAGGTTTTAATTTTTAATTTTTTTTTAGAGACAGGGTCTTGCTCTGTTGTGCAGGCTGGAATACAGTGCTGTGCTGATAGCTCACTGCAGCCTTGAACTCCTGGGCTCAAGTGATCCTCCTGCCTCAGCCTCCCAAAGCAGAGTTTTAAATTTTGAAGAAGTTCAATTTATCTATTTTTGTTGCTGTTGTTGCTTGTGCTTTAGATGTCATACTTAAGAAACCACTGCCAAATCTAAGTTCATAAAGGTTTAAATCTATGTTTTCTCCTAACAGTTCTATAGTTTTAGCTTTTACCATTTAGGTCTTTGACCCATTTTGAGTTAATTTTGGTATATGGTGTAAGTTATATTTTTCTGCATATGGATATCCAGTTGCTCTAGTACCATGTTTTTGAAAAGACTATTCTATGCCCATTGAATTTTCTTGGCACCCTTGTTGAAAGTCAACTGACTATAAATACATAAGTTTATTTCTGGACTCTCAATTTTATTCCATTGATTTATATGTCTATCTTTATGCCAGTACCACACAGTGTTGACTACTGTAGTTTTGTGGTAGATTTTGAAACAGAAAGTGTGGGTCTTCCAACTTTGTTCTTCTTTTTCAAGATTGTTTTGCTTATTCAGGGCATTTCTATATCTTAGGAACATCTTTCAATTCATGAACACAGGATGTCTTTCCATTTATTTAGGTCTTCTTTACTTTATTTTCTTTCAACAATGTTTTATAACTTTCAATGTATATGTCTTAAATTCTTTGGTTAAATTTATTCCTACATATTTTTTTTTGTGATGCATTTTAAGTGAAATTTTTATAATTTCAGTTTTGGATTGTTTGTTGCTAACATATAGAGATATAATTGATTTTTGTATATTCATCTTATATCCTGCAACCTTGCTAAATTCATTTATCAGACATAATCATTTGTGTGTGTGTGAATATGTGTTGCTTAGGATTTTCTATATATAAGATCATGTCACCTACAGATAGAAATAGTTTTACTTCTGCCTTTTCAATCTGGATGCTTTTTTTGTCTTGCCTAACTGCCCTGGCTAGAACCTCCAGAACAATGTTGAATATTAGTGGTAAGAACAGATGTCTTGTCTTGTTCCTGATCTTAAGGAGAAAGCTTTCAGTCTTTCACCATTAAGTATGACATTAGCTGTAGGTTTTTTGTAGATGCCTTTTATCAGGTTGAGAAAATTCTCTTCAGTTCCTAATTTGTTGAGTTTTTTATATCATAAAAGGATATTGCCTTTTCTCTCCATCTATTTTCTTTTCTTTTCTTTTTTAGAGACAGGGTCTCACTCTGCCATCCAAGGTGGAGTGCAGTGGCATCGTCATAGCTCACTGCAGCCTAGAACTCCCAGGCTCAGGTGATCCCCCAGCTTCAGCCTGAGTAGCTAGGACTACAGGAGTGCACCACCATGCCCAGCTAATTTTTTAAATTTATTTTTTGTAGAGATGGGGTCTCGCTATGTTGCCCAGGCTGGTCTCCAACTCCTGGCCTCAAGTGATCCTCTTGCCTCAGCCTTCCAAAGTGCTGGGATTACAGGCATCCTATGTCTGTTTTCAAATGCCTTTTTCCTACATTTATGGAGATGATCGTATGGTTTTTGTCCTTTATTTTATTAATGTTTCATATTCTATTGATTGATTTCCATATGCTGAACCAACCTTGCATTTCTAGGTTAAATCCCACTTGGCCATCGTGTACGATCCTCTTTATATGCTGCTGGATACATTTGCTAGTACTTTGCTGAGGATTTTTATGTCTATATTAATAATGGATATTGGTCTGTAGTTTTCTTTTCTGGGGATGTCTCTGTCTGGTTTTGGTGTCTGGGTAATATGGGCCTTGTTGAATATGCTGAGAAGTGTTCCCTGCTCTTCTATTTTTTAGAAGAGTTCGTGAAGGACTGCTGTTAATTCTTTAAATGCCTGGTGGAATTAACAAGTGAAGTCATCTGGTTCTGGGCTTTTGCTTGTGGGAAGTTTTCTGACTACTAACTCAAACTCTTTACTTTTTATATGACTATCCAAATTTTCTATTTTTTCTTTAGCCAGTTTCAGTAGTTTTTACATTTCATCTAGGTTACTTCATTTGTTGGCATATAATTATTCATAGTGTTTGTGGTAGGCAGAATGTCACCTGCCCCCGAAGATGTCCCAAATCTGTGAATATACTATGTTACACAGCAAGGGGGAATTAAAGTTACAGGTGGAATTCAGTCTGCCTATCAGCTGACATTCAGAAAAGGAGATTGTCCTACATTATCTAGGAGGGTTCAATGTAATCACAGGGTCATTTAAATGTGGAAGAGGGAGGCACAGGAAAGTGACGTGAGGAGAGAGAGACAATGTTAAGTCCTTAACCCAGGGCCTCTGCATCCATCTTTCCTTGCCTGAAAGGCTCCTCCAAATCCTCCTCCAAATCATCGCTTGCAAACCTGGTAGGAAACTGAACGATGTTGATATTCTTACATTCACAAGTGTCGGGGGGCCTGGGCACAGTGCATCTCAGCAAAGCTTGTACTGCGCATTCTCCATTCCCATGGGCCCTGGAGATGGGTCCTGGCACTTGCAGAAGACCTTATAGGACACCCGTGAGCTCCACATGGGCCAAGATATATGTACGTATGTGTGTGGGGGGGGAGTTTCTGAGAGGTCTGTGCTGAGACAGAGCATGAGGTCCTGGCAGGGGTGGGATGGGGAATCATATTTTCATATAAAACTGGCACGAGATTCTGAGCACTGTGGAGCCGTGGCTGACTTTACCCAGTGGCTTCCTAAGGGCCAATTCCCATTTTGAGCACTTCACATGTGCTACCTTTATGGACTTAAAAATTTCCCCCTCACTTAAAGAATATATAAAGACATCAATACTTCCATATGTGAGTGTTTAACCTAAATGGTTACAAAAACATTCAGTCTATGTGAATACAGTCCATGATGTCAGACAGTTTGCACCCTTTTGGCATCAAGAAGGAAGGTGTCCAACTTAGAGGGTCTCCAGGAAGAGGAACAGCATGGGGGTAGGGGCAGGGGGGCCATGAACAGATCCTGGTTTGGTTTTCAGAGAATAACTCTGATAGGGTGGTGGGAGAAGGATGGCCTGAAAGGGAACCTCTGCTGGAGGACGGGAGACTGGTCACAAGGGACTTCAACAAGCCAGGTCAGGTGGGGAAGGATCAGGGGGAGGTTGGCCCAGGACAGAGCAATGACAACAGACGTAATCATTGGTCTCTACCTTCAGATTTTATGAAAAATGGTTTTTAGTAAAACTTATGGAGCTACTTAGTGCTGCTGGAAAATTGCAAGATTAAGATTCTGTAGCAAACATTTCAAATTTGGTAATAATGTTTGAGCAATTAAATTGCAAATTTTCTAGCACTCTGCCTATATTTACAGAAGAGCTCAAAGATAAAGGATCTGAGTGTTGGACAAAAGTCAGCTTAACAACACGCTGGGGTTCAGAGGATTCTGGGTCTTTGAGTAGAGGACCTGGCCGCGTTAGTGACAGATCACCCACCTATGCCACGTTTGAAAGTGTGTGCATTTCATATGAACTGTCTTCTGCTCCCCACTGGCTGATGTCAGTGAGGCAATAATAATTAAGGGCAGGCATTTGAATTTCTTATCTTTATCTCTTTTAATTTTTTTTTTTTTTTTAGAGACAGGGTCTTGCTCTGTCACCTAGGCTGGAATGTAGTGGCGTGATCATAGTTCACTGGAACTTTGAATTTCTAGCATCAAGTTATGTTCCTGACTCAGCCTCCTAAGTAGCTGGGACTATAGGCACATGCCACCATGCCCAGCTAATTAAAACAAAAAAATTTTTTAGACATAGGGTCTTGCTATGTTGCCCAGGCTGGTCTCAAACTACTAGCCTCAAGTGATCCTCCTGCATCAGCTTCCCAAATTGCTGGGATTACAGGCCTGAGCCACTGTACCATGCCTCTTTTAACTTTTAATATTTTCTCAGTAGCAGAGAGGACAGGCTGGCTAGGAGAGGATTAAGGGGGAAATATTTTGGAACACCCCAAATAAGAATATTTAATAAACTCAAGTAAAATGCATCCTGAAATACTTTTATATTTACATGCCTACGAGCATATGGATTTAAGCAAATGAGAATCTGTTTTATAACTGTAAGATTATTTTCCTTAAATGGCAGTATGCTAGATCCCAGGTAAACATGCATGATCTATACACTTCTAGCCTATTTTACAGATGGGTGGTCATTAAAATTTTCTGTCATGAAAACTTCTGGAGAAGAAAATTATTATAAAACAGTATTACCTTGCATATTATATTCATAGTAATTAGGATCTTCTGATTCTTTCTTGACTGACACAGCTGTTGCTTTCAATGAAATGCCTTTATAATGAGAATTATAAAATTATATATTAGGTTAAACCCACTAACAGAGATGTAGGACCAGCCAAAAAAAGTTCCAGGTTCTGTTTTGATTAATATGGCAACATTACAATCAGTAAAAGAACTTGTAGCTCACTCACTGTGAACGAAATTTGGCTTACTGATACAAAAATACAAATACTATAAACATAAAAGAATATAAATATGTAAGGTATATATTTACATATAAAATGGTACCAATAATATCCATGTAAATTCCATATAAAAGGAGAGCAAGAAGGAGGGAGAGGAGGATGAAGAAGGAATGGAGGGAGAGCTCAGTTTCCAATGCCAGGCCCAATTTTGGTAAATTTTCTGTTTCAAGATGGCTGAATACACACATGCATTTACATGAAAGGCCGTAAATATTCTCCTATAGTGGGACCTGAATTGGCATGGATCATCTTAATTCATCCATTATAACGGGACAATTTCAAAACCCGTCTACATTGGTAAAACCAAAGGCCTCTGTCAGAGAAAGGTGTGGTAGCTGCAAAACTTAGCCACAAGTTTCTCCCATTCTGGGATGGGTGCCCCGTTGCAATGCGTCTTCCCCACACCTCTCCTCTAGAAGTGGAGTCTACTTCTTTGCCCTTTAAATCTGGGCCTGGCCATGTGACTTGCTTTGGCCAATGGGACATACACTAATGGGATGCAAGCAGGGGCTCGAAAAGTTCTTGAGCATCCATGCCTGCTGCTTCTGGAACCTCCTCGCTACGGGGACAAGCCTGGTGCCTCCTGTAGGATGTGAGGTCATGAGGAGAGACGCCCTGCTGTCCCAGCTGAGGCCCTGACCCATGGCCATCCAGCCCTTGCCACGCCCACCCAGCCAACACACATAAATGTGAATAAATCATTGTTGAAGACCCTATATTTTTGGGTGTTTTATAATACTGCAATAGACAACTGATACTAAAATATACATATAATTTAACCATGAATGTTAATAGCAACAAAAGCAAAAATTGTTGTCACAGCTTAGGATTCAGAGTTTAGCATTAGTTTACAAGACGGGGCTTCCGAAAACCTTTAACAACTCTGCTGGTATAGAGATAGTAAATCTGGATATTAAAAATGTGATTATCAAAAAGAAAACTCTGGTAGAGGCTGGGCGTGGTGGCTCACGCCTGTAATCCTAGCCCTCTGGGAGGCTAAGGTGGGAGGACTGCTCGAGGTCAGGAGTTTGAGACCAGCCTGAGCAAGAGCGAGACTCCGTCTCTACTAAAAATAGAAAGAAATTAGCTGGACAACTAAAAATATATAGAAAAAATTAGACAGGCATGGTGGCACATGCCTGTAGTCCCAGCTACTCGGGAGGTTGAGGCAGGAGGATTGCTTAAACCCAGGAGTTTGAGGTTGCTGTGAACTAGGCTGACGCCACAGAACTCTAGCCCAGGCAACAGAGCAAGGCTCTGTCTCCAAAAAAAATAAAGAAAACTCTACTGGAAAACTGAGGAACAGAGTGTACATGGCTGATGGCCATATTTTTGAAATAGAAGATTAGGCTGAGGAAACTGCTCAGAAATGGGATATAAAGGTAATCTGATGGCAAGATGAAAGGAACACTGACAAATGGAGGCCTATGTATACATAAAAAAAGAAAAAAGCTATTTATGTGTGTGTTTATAAGTGATCTGAATTTTCACAACATGGTTGGGAGTTGCTACCCCTAAAATGGGGCTGGAATTTGAGGTGTGCAGGCAGGATGGAGTTTTGAGGGGGGAGTGTGGAAGGGTGAAGATGGGTTTAGTTATTATTACTTATCACTTAGTGGGGTTCAGGACATGGTACCCCAAAATACAGCACCTTGGCATTGAGAAGACAGAAGCAGGAAGGTCTCTCTCACCTTCCCACCTCCCTTCTCCCCTGAAGCGGCCAGGAAACCCTCAATCCAGAGGTGCCCTCCCTACACCCAGAGGAAAGAAACGTCCCTATCTTGGGAGACACAGGGACACAGAAGAATCTGAAGCAAAGGCCTTCCCAGCTGCCCCCAGATTGTTCCCATGAGGTCACACCGCCTGTCCAACTGCACTTCCAAACGACTGCCCCCCCCCCTCAAATCTAAGCCCCACATACGCAGGTTTCCCTGTTCCTTTGGGTCTTCATTTCTGAAAGTTCCTGTGTCACGTAAAACATACTAAATCTATTTGTACGCTTTTCTTTGTTAATCTGTCTTTTGGTATGGGTGCCTTAGCCACAAACCAGCAATGGGAAAGAAAGCTATTTCTTTCTTCCCCTACATACTAGTCTGAATGTTTTCATTTCAAACATGTATAATGTTTGTACTATTTTGTAATAAATTTTAAATGAAAAGTACAAGTTCCCAGTTGATTAGGCACTAACAAGTCTACTAACAGAAACGTTTGATAAACGTGTTTCCTAGCTGTGCTGTCAAGAAAATTCCTTTCTAATCCAGGCAATTGAACCAGATTGGACAGTCACAGAATGTGCTTGAAATGCTAAGAAAACAGATTTACTCTGGCCTTTCTCAAAATGAGAGAGGGAGGGAGAGAGAAAAAGAGAGAGAAAAGTAAAAATAAAAATTCAAAACCAATGAGGTACTTGTTTTGGGTAGCAAGTGCTACACAAATATCACAAGACATAAGACCGACTGATGGCCGGGTCTTGGGAGCCTCCGGGCAGCTGGAAGCAATTCATATTGCATCATGAAATGCACAGGGGAAAGTTATATTAATAGGGAGTATATTTTTGTTCAAACTGAAACACATCTCCAAAGAGAGGCCGCAACAAAAGAGGCTTATTTTAACTCATCCGGCCCGACAGCTGGGAGCCGGGGGAGGGGCAGGGGGGGTCTGTGACAGGGCCCCAGGGAGACCGATAACCTCTCACGCCCACGTCTTCCCAGTTTCTAAGAGAAGTCTGCGCCTTGGGGGGTTTAAATTCTCTGTGACCATCCAAGACACAGGCAGAACATATTTGGGCTTTAAAAAGCATCTGAGGCTAAAATTAAATGGGCAGGAGTTTAAGGCCTGCCATGTCATAAATAAGATTAAGACTCGACAGCTGAGTTCTGCTGGGCTGAACTACTTGGCATGTTTCTTACCATCAACTCATGTTAGTTTTACCTGGAACCACTAAACCAGACAAGCACCATTTTTTCAGACTTTCATTTGTTTTGTTTTCTTTTATTTTTAGAGACAAGGTCTCACTCTGTCACCCAGGCTGGAGTGCAGGGGTGTGACCATAACTCACTGTAACTTCGAACTCCTGGACTCAAGTGATCCTCCTGCCTCAGCCTCTAGAGCAGCTGGGACTACACGTGCATGCCACCATGCCCGGCTAATTTTACTTTTATTTTTTGTAGAATTCGGGTCTCACTATGTTGCCCAGGCTGGTCTTGAACTTCTGGCCTCAAGCAATCCTCCTGCCTCAGCCTCCCAAAGTGCTGGAATTACAGGTAGGAGCCACAGTGCCGGCCCACATTCACATTTGAAGATGGGGCTTCTACTAAACACGTTTACATTGGGATGAAAGGGACATGTGCACCCACAGTTGTGGCAAAAGGACCCTTGAAAGTGACAAAGGAGGACTCGGGCCAAGGAGGCGGGTCCACCTGTGTCCCAGGCCCCTTCCCAGGGATCCCGGAAGTGCTGAGCATAAACCACCTCTTGATGGCCTTAGGGAGGCTGCTGCCCTGACTGCATTTTACTCATGCTTAAGTCCCTCCTTTCCCTTTTTCTGTATATTTTCTTCTTAATACAGAATATTTTTCTTTGGGATCATCTTAGATTGAATTTGAATTACAGTTTGCACTGTAAAATATTACTTGGTTTTCTAAGCATTACAAAATTCTAGTTTTACCCTCCTATAGCCAGTTTGTGTTTATTTTTATCTTTTTGAGTTTTACTTTTACGTGCTTGTTTAATTTTCTAAATTTTCTTCCTTCAATGCTTTCAGTATTTTCCCATCCCTTGATTGAACATTTGAATTTTTAAAAAATTTTTCTAGGCCGGGCGAGGTGGCTCACGCCTGTAATCCTAGCACTCTGGGAGGCCGAGGTGGGTGGATCGTTTGAGCTCAGGAGTTCGAGACCAGCCTGAGCAAGAGCGAGACCCCGTCTCTACTAAAAATAGAAATAAATTATATGGACAACTAAAAATATATACAGAAAAAATTAGCCGGGCATGGTGGCGCATGCCTGTAGTCCCAGCTACTTGGGAGGCTGAGGCAGGAGGATCTCTTGAGCCCAGGAGTTTGAGGTTGCTGTGAGCGAGGCTGACGCCAAGGCACTCTAGCCTGGGCAACAGAGGGAGACTGTCTCAAAAAAAAAAAAAAAATTTTTTTTTTTTCTATTCTTAACCTTGTAACATCTTTCCTCTAACTAATGCTGGTTTTCTTTTTGTGAGGAGCGGGAAAGAGGCAGGGATGGGGGGGGTCACCTATTCTCATCCGTCAAAGAGGGATTTTTTTTCTACTATACATCGTCATAACGTACCTCTATCGTAAAACATTTAGAAACGACAGAGGAGTGCAAAAAAGCAGTAAAATATGTCCAAAAATGAAATCACTCCTCTATTTGTAAGTCAAATTATAATTCTAAATAGGTATTCAAAACTCTGTACTCATTTCAAAATCAGGTTCTAATTTAAATATAATTAAAGTAATAATTTGCAAATACATCTACTTAATAATATCTTAGTACCTAATACTGAATTAGAAGAATTAGAAGGCTCTCTTTTCTAGATCTTTGAGTAAAATATGATTATTCTTCAAATAAGGCTGCAGTTGAGGTTAATTAGTGCCCTGGCCCTCATTTTTTTTTTTTTTTTTGGTAAAACAAAAGAGTCAAATGATGACCTGCTAAACATTTGATTCTAAAACCATCAGTGTACCTACCAGAATCTTCCATGGGTTCAGTTTTCACACTGATGGGGCCACAGCTGCAAGGAGAAGGGAACCCTAGTCAAGACAGGCAGAGTGAGGACCGACCACAGGCACCTGCGCCAAATTCAGATGCCTGGGTCTCCAGCCCGCCATCCCCCCATCAACTGAATGCAAAACTGCCTCAACTCTAACATGAGCGTTCTTAATAATCTGTTATGAAATTAAAGGTGTCAACTGCGAATAGTCTTATAATTCCAAACACTGTTTTGGGTAAAGAATATAGAACAAAATAAGGAAGAGCAGCATATCAACCCTTCATATATTGTACTTCAGATGTCATAAGGCAGTCTTTCCGCAGTTTAAAAACTAATACTTTGTGGTCAGACGTGGATTTCATTTTTTATTATTTATCCTTTACCTTTCGCTTGGCGATATCACTGATCTCTCGGCATCTGTTACTGTCACAGGAGCACCTGTACGGGAATAAGAAGACACATACTAGCTCCTTTCAGCACCTTGAAATATGACTCACACTCAAAGGCATGTAAATTGAAAGCAAAAACAGAGAAAACAGAACTCCCAGCTGGAGGTTATCATGGACTAGCAGTGGGGGAAGACACCAACCCAAAGTGGCCTGTGTCCTGGGGCCATTTGCATGGGCAGGATGTGGGGATGAGGAGCTTCTAGGCTGGAGCAAAGGTGTGGCGCAGCCTTGCCGCAGCAGCTGGGCAACCTCGAGCGAGCCACTAACCTCCCCCTGCCTCTGTTTCCTCATGCACACGGTGGTTGAGCGAGGATTAGTGAAGACAGGCACGGAGATGGGAACAGTGCCTGGCACATCTTAAGCACGAAGTAAGTGTCAGCTGCTGCTATTACAGTAGTCCCTCCTCATTCCCGGTTTCACTTTCCCTGGTTCCTTACCTGAGATCAACCAAGGTCTGAAAATATTAAATGGCAAATTCCAGAAATAAACAATTCTTAAGTTTTAAATTGCATGCTGTTCTGAGCAGTGTGATGAAAACTTGAGCCTGCCTGCTGTGCTCTGCCGGGGCCATGAGTTGTCCCTTGGGCGTCTCCACGCTGTCTACACTGCCCTCCTGTGAGTCACTTAGGAGCCGCCTGGCTTATCAGACCGACTGTTGATGGATCGCAGTGCTTGTGTTCAAGTCACCCTTATCTGACTTCATAATGGCCCCAAAGCACAAGAGTAGTTATGGTGGCAACTCAGATATGCCAAAGCGGAGCTGTGAGATGCTTCCTTTAAGTGAAAAGGTGAAAGTTCTTGACTTATGGAAAGAAAAAAATAACTTCTATTACAGTATATTGCTATAATTATTGTTCCATTATTAGTTATTGTTAATCTCTTACTATACCTAATTTATAA